>NW_027248473.1:386428-727857 GCF_031021105.1 Erythrolamprus reginae | reverse complement strand
AATTCAAGGTGCAGGCAATCCTTGACTTATGAACCAAAATTGGGACCAAAATTTCCATTGCTAAGCAAGGCAGTTGTTGGGTTATACCTGATGATACGACATCTTTTCACAATTGTTCAGTGAATCACTTCAGGTGTTAACTGAGTCATATGGTTGTTAAGCAAATCCAACTTTCCCCATTACCTGCTTGTTGAAATCTGCCTGAAAAGTCACAAATGGTGATTACATGACCCAGGGAAGCTGAAACCATCATAAATACATGGCAAGTGTGAAATGTTTGATCATGTGACCATGAGGATGTTGCAACAGTCATAAGGGAGGACCAGTCATAAAATCCTTAAGTCATACGTTACTTTTTTCAGTGCAATTGTTAACTTCTAACATTCATTAAATAAATAGTTGTATGTTGAGGACTACCAGTACCGACCATGTAAGAATTTTTGACAGACATGTTGAAGTGTCACATAACATTTTTTTGAGCCAGCAAAAAATTATATTGGCATTAAATTTACTATTGGCAACCTATCTTGTCATGGACATGCTGTTAGCAAATGGCACTGATCTTATTTACAGTTTGCAGGCACGTTCAGAATAAGGATGAATTGATATCCCAAGGTTTGTTTCCCTCTTCTCCTACCTTATGTCACCAGCTAGTAGAAAAAATAGGTACTGATCTCTCTCAATATAGATGATGTAGGTAAAGAAAGAAATAAGTTTTGATAGAAGAGTAACCTGCTTGGGATTCGTGGAAATGAATTCTAAGACAGCATGATTATCAACTAAGAATGTAACCTAAGAATGTTAGCTAAGTCTAGAAATCTAAGTCTTGAAGAGTGTTAAACCTGTATGCAACCATATAAAACTTGTGTGCAAAAGAGCTAGGGGTGACATTATAGCAGTGTTCTAATATTTGAGGGGCTGCCTTAAAAAAGAGGGGGGTCAACCTATCTTCCAAAGCACCAGAATGCAAGATGAGATACAATGGATGGAAACTAATTAAGGAGAGAAACAACCTAGAAATTTCCTGACAGCGAGAACAATAAATCAGTGAGATGGCTTTCCTTCAGAAGCTGTGGATCACTGGAGGCTTTTAAGAAGAGAGTGGACAACCACTTGCCTGAAATGGCATTGGGACTCCTGCTTGAGGAGTGAATTGGACTAAAGACCACCAACTATTCCAAC
The DNA here is from genome assembly GCF_031021105.1 of Erythrolamprus reginae. Classification (NCBI taxonomy): domain Eukaryota; kingdom Metazoa; phylum Chordata; class Lepidosauria; order Squamata; family Dipsadidae; genus Erythrolamprus; species Erythrolamprus reginae. The sequence continues at coordinate 726,675 of NW_027248473.1, read as the reverse complement.
TCTGTTATTCTGTTACCCCAAACAACTGACAGACATTGGATGAATTGCATCATGAAACAGCAAAGAGAAACCTCTCTTCTGCTTTACCATATAGCTCCCCTGAGGCTGATCCAAGTCTTTGAAACTGGGAACAATGTGGTTTGAAAGAATAAGGACACTCACGCTACCTACAGGAGACTGAACTTGGAAGACAGCACCGAAGGACTGGAGAGTAAGAGGCATGCCTGCAACAGGCCAAGTGGCCAAAAGTTCCTAATCCAGCACTAACTGAATGTCCACTGTCAGATTGGGCTCGTGGTAAAAACTATCGCAACCTATTGACTGTTTAAAGAGCAAAGCGTTACTGTATGCTCAGGATGACTTTAAGCTGCCTTGGGTATGACTTGAGATTGAGGTGAAAGTGATGTCAGAAGGATACTGGGGGTGGGGTGGGGGGCGGGAAAAGTTGCTGGGCTGTATTGCTGCTGTGATCAGGTGCAGATGTGGAAGGCCCTTGGTTGAGATACACCTTTTCAAGCATTTTTTACCTTGCAGCCTTCACAGGTAATACAGCGGTAGTGGTATCCTGTGGCTTTGTCTCCACATACAACACACTGCTCATCTTTGTCCAAATAGCTAGGGATGTACCCTGTAGGAGAAAGCAGCCAAGAGGTCAAAGCTGGAAAGATGAAACAGCAGCTGCAAGAAGTTAAGACTATTGAAGTAGACTAGAAAGCATTCTTGCCCATCACTCACACTCCATGGAGAGGCAGGGCAAGACAGCAACACCTACTCCTTTGTGGCTACTTACCAATATCTGTTAGTTAAATACATTTGTCCTTTGAACATGAAGTTTGAATAAAGTGTTCATTACCACTATATTTTTTTTAAAACTGAAATTTAGGCACTGCTTTATAAGACAGTTCAGGTTCTCTGCTGTTTTACAAAATGAGAACAAAATCACTTAAAGCTCAACATAACATCAATTCTCTTGAAAAGGACAAGCAGCTAAATTTGCTACGTTGCAATGGCTTAGAACAAAGGTCTCCAACCTTGGCAACTTTAAGACTGGTGGACTTCAAAGCAAAGCTGGCTGAGGAATTTGGGGAGTTGAAGTCCACAAGTCTTAAAGTAGCCAAAGTTGGAGACCCCTCCCTTAGAAGAGTGTCAGGATACAAAATACCCCTTGCTTTATCGACAACAGGCAGAAGGTGGAGGCTTTTCCATGGCCCATCTTCCCTCTAGAGTAGAGTCTACACGGCTGTTCAGATCCTACTTCCTGGCTGGGTGACAGGAGGCCAGGGCAAAGTTCTGGCTTGCTTGCTCCAAATATTTCTGAAATACTTTCCCACCCCCACCCACCAAAGCTGCCTGAAATAGTGATAAAGAGAAGAGAAAAACATAACCACATGTTTGTCCATAAAAAGGCCCTTTGTTTCTAGTCAAGGAGGAGAAGCAGCAAGCATGATGATCATCCCTACTAATTACTCCATCCCCTTTCTATAACCTTGACATTTCCCATCAATAGGAAATAACAATGTCCTCTCTCATTGCGCTCTCCCAATCAATCCCTACTCACCCACTCCCACTTCTCTACCATTGTGGAAATCATAGCCACAAATAGGGAAATCACTATACAGACTTGCTATAGAAGCCGGCATCTAGTTTTTCATTGCCTGAGAAATAGCCAATAATAAATTACCTTTCATCAACCAAACTGCTTTTTTTTTTTGCATGCTTGTCCTATCATCTCTACATCTTTTTCACTTATATTTATTCTTAGTACCAATAGCACAGAACCTCCTTTGACTTTGGCTGAGAAGGCTTCATTTGGGGTCCCCCCATTCAGCTTTGGGGTCCATCAGTTTGGCTCTAAGGATGTGCAACGATGTGCCGGATGGGCTATCCTCCAGCCAACAAAATATTTTGCGTTGGCAGGCAGTTTTCAGTCCTCCTTCCATCCTTGGGCAATGGCTTGCACCTTATGGTCCTTTCCCCAGTCTTTTTAGCTTCTCTATTCTTTGAATCCGCTCTCATGTCTTTCTCTCATGCCCGCTTCCTGTCTCCCCCTCTGTTTTGCCTGCTATTTCCCTTGAGGCCCCTTCTCTGAAATTAAAGTGGGGAAGGGTTAAAGAATGCACAGATAGCTGCAGAATGTTTTCTTAATACAGCTCCATGGTTTTACTCAGCATATACAAAAGGTTCAAGGACTGCATGCATGTCTTGAAACTTTGTGTGTGGGCGCACAACTCAACTCTGATTATGTGGGTCTTTGTTGAAAAGAAGCTTCATGCTCTTCTCAAACGAGCACACTATTAATATCTATTGCGTGTTTACTGCTGTATGAACGAGCTTCTCTGATTCCTAGAAATGGCCGAGAGCTGATTCTCACATTACATTTTCCTTATTGGACATCCCTTAATATATAAAATGCATACTTCCCAACTCCACCAGCACCTATAGATCACATGTAGATGGCCACAAATATGCCACTTTGTTCACAATGGAATTACTGCCAGTTCAAAATGCCTAATGAACATACTCCTAGATATATGATTGGTAGTTTGCATGTATTTTTCCAATATAGTCACTCATGCCCTCATCACCTTGAGGTTCGACTACTGTAATGCTCTCTACATGGGGCTACCTTTGAAAAGTGTTCGGAAACTTCAGATCGTGCAGAATGCAGCTGCGAGAGCTATCATGGGCTTTCCCAAATATGCCCATGTTACACCAACACTCCGCAGTCTGCATTGGTTGCTGATCAGTTTCCAGTCACAATTCAAAGTGTTGGTTATGACCTATAAAGCCCTTCATGACATCGGGCCAGAATATCTCCGTGACCGCCTTCTGCCGCATGAATCCCAGCGACCGATTAGGTCCCACAGAGTTGGCCTTCTCCGGGTCCCGTCAACTAAACAATGCCGTTTGGTGGGACACAGGGGAAGAGCCTTCTCTGTGATGGCCCCGACCCTCTGGAACCAGCTCCCCCCAGAGATTAGAACTGCCCCCACCCTCCTCGTCTTTCGTAAACTCCTCAAAAACCCACCTTTGCCGTCAGGCATGGTGGAATTGAAACATCTCCCCCGGGCTTATACAGTTTATGTATGGTATGTTTGTGTGTATGTTTGCTTTTAATAATGGGTTTTTTAATGTTTCTCTTAAATTATTAGATTTGTTATATATTGTTTATTATTGCTGTGAGCCACCCCGAGTCTATGGAGAGGGGCGGCATACAAATCTAATAAATAAATAAATAAATATGCATTCCAAATGACAAAAGTGAATCAAATATTAAAAATTCTGTGGCTGGGGAATTCCCAGAGTTGAAGTCCACATATCTTAAATTTGTCAAGTTTGAAAAACACTGACTTATATGGCATATTGACAACTGTTACATGAAGTGATTTTATTAAGTCTATATTGCCAATACTGATCAAGAAGACTTGCTATGGCTTAAGTAATGCTATGGTTTAAGACTTGCTATGGTTTAAGTAATGATCTCAGTGTAGACATGCCTCAAAAAAGCATGGAATCTTTCACAGGCAAACTATGCTTTGCTATTTACCTACAGCCTTAAAAAACAACTAGCAGCCTTAATAGACAATTAATTAATCTTTTCTCAGAGTTTAATCTAATATCATTTTGGTATCAAGACAAATAACTTTCAGGAAAAGAAGAAATTCCATTTTCTGTTCAGGTCAACAGAGGACTTTCTAAATCTCTGGATTGCGTAGGAGAAATAAAACCTTATAGAAGTCTTTCCAGATAGATTGATAATATCTTTTAGTGGCTTTTTTAAAAAAGGGCTAATTAGACAGGAAAACACAATGATCCTGAATTTATAAAGGGTAGCTTGTAAGATGACTATCTACAAAAAAAATCCACCTTGTAGAAGTACAGGTGGTGCTCAACATATAATCATTCAGTTAGTGACCATTCAAAGTCAAAAAGGCACTAAAAAGTGATGTGTGACCAACCCTTACATTTATGACCATTTCAGCAACCCCAGTCACATTATCACAATTTGGGCATTTGACAACAGGTATATATTTAAGAGAATTGCATTGCCTGGAATATATAATTTTATGCATGGTATGTCTGTATATATGTTTGGTTTTATAATAAGGGTTTTTAACTGTTTTAATATTGGATTGTTGCATGCTGTTTTTATTACTGTTGTTAGCCGCCCCGAGTCTACGGAGAGGGGCAGCATACAAATCTAATAAATAAAATAAATAATAGCTATTTGGGACCTTCCAAGCTGGCTTCCAAGAAGCAAAATCAATGGAGAAATCGGATTCTCTTAATAGCCCCAGGTTCAACTGCAGCAATTCACTTAACAATCATGGGGAAAAGGCCATAAAATTGGGCACAATTCATTCAAAAAGTAGTGCTCATAAATCGAGGATTATCTCTATTTGCAGTCCCTGATTGACTGAAAGCTATGTTATCACTAATATAGCTTCTTCGTCCCCATTTCTCCAAAACAGAAAGTTTGGAGCAGATTGTTTCCCAATTTTAAAGAAACTTGTTTTAAAATGAAAAGTGACTTGCAGAGAATATAATTTTAATACTTGAGAATACAAAAGCAGTTAGACAGATTTCTTCAATCATGGATCAAGAATGAGAGCAGAACGCAAGATGAGGAAGATGTGCTGGATATGTTCAGCACCTTGAATTATTTGTAAAAATAATAAAGCTAAGATACGAATAAATAAATAAATGAACAAACCTATATAAGTTCCACAATTATTAAGAGACAAATGATTATAAAGTTGCAGGTGCAAGCTTTTCCCCTGTTATCCATGAGCAGCTTTAGCTGAATATATTTATAAGCTTCCTTATAATCAGAAATTTTGCTTTATCATAGTTTTCCATCAAAGGGAAGTTTGCAAGTACTGTACAAGTAGAAGCATGTTTTGGGTGCCTATCCTTACACCATCAAATATACATATGTACGTTATGAAAAAAGGCAGATGCTGAAACATCCACAAAAGAAAGATCAACCACATCTTCTCTTTATTTTAAGTATTTTTTTAAAGTGTGGTCATGTGTAATTTTGCTTAGCATTTATTAGCTGCATTCAATTGGATATATATAATTTAGCACATTACATCTAAAAACGCTTCACCCCATCATGACTGACTGTTTAGGGCAAGTGGCATAAGTGATGTTACGAATATCATGATATCACCATGCAAATCTATTTAGCCGGAGTGATGGCTCAGCGGTTAAAGATGCATCAGGAGAGCTAATGGCCCAGGTTCAAGATCTAAGCTCCACGCAATAGGGTGAGTTCCCATCACTTGCCCCATCTCCTACCCTAACTAGCTATTTAAAAGCATGCAAATGCAAATAGATAAACAGGTACCACTTGGTACCATCCACGAGCCTTTGCCGTACAACCATGTTGGCCACCTAACCATGGAAAATGTTTTTGGATAATGCTGGCTCCCTTTGCCAAGAAATGGAAATGAGAACTGTGCCCAACAGTTAGACATGACTGACAGGGAAACTTTTATATTTACCTTTCTTCTTCTTCTTTTTTTTTTGGGGGGGGGGGAGAAAAACGGAAATGAAAGGTGGTTTAGTCATTATGCCAAATAATGACTGTCCGCTGGACTTGGACAGTCAATAAATTTAAATAAATAATTTTATGACTGGTTTAAATTTACCTCTTGAACCTTTCCTAACTCAACAAACTTGTAATATATTTAAGAAATAGTTACCAGCAATTTTTAAAAGTTCTTAAATAAATGATTTTTCAGAGGAATTTGGGCCAATTTGGAAGGACTTCGTTTTGTTCCCCAGGTACTTCTTGCTTCTAATAAGATTGATATATAACACCCATACTCAGAGTTTTTTCATCTGTTTGTTTAAAGTAGGACTGCAGTAATTCTAAACTTCACATTATGATTTTTTTGGCTTGACTCAAAACTGACTAAGTTTTAGTCAGCTAAATTACAAAATGCAGATGACTGGAAGCAAAAATGCCTGTAGACAGAAAGCTAACTAGGAATAACAGTTCAAGTTTGCTATATCTTTTATTTAGAAGGAATATTTAAACCTGTGAAAGGATGACACTTTAAACTGCTTTTGAAACACTGCTTAACATTCTGTTGCCTCATTTTATTAGGCTTAATATGTTCTTAGTTCGTGGATTATTATTGTTATTTTTGCATACTATGAGAGATGCACATAAATAACATTGCCTCTGTCATTAAAAAAAGGACAATGAAAGCAAGTAACAATTATGGCTATTATTGAAACATGGAAATAAGAGTAAAACTGAAAACTGAACCATGATTCGACTTTTAAGCAGACTGCCTGTTTGCTTTGTGGAGTATAGTCCTTATATGGTATATTATATATGATTTGAAGATTACTAGCAACTGAACAGTGAAGAAAAAATGTCAAGAGGTTACAACCCTATAGATACATCTCAATAATTTTTATACATTACTGCTTGCATATTTTGCAAACACAGGTAAAAGATATTGTTTTAATTTGGTAAATTAAAGAAGGCTTCCAAGGACAAGATTTTGGTCTTGCATCTCAAACAAATTCAGATTGTTCTGCAATCTAGGTGAGAAAGTCCTTGGGCCAAAAGATGCTGCCTAGGGAGCAGTCAGATAAGAGAAGGGCAAGAGGTTCAGAAGAAATTTCTTGAGCTGTAAAAGAGATGGTAGGAGATTTACACTTTCAGACTTGCAAGATTTTGCTAATGTAACTTTACAACAAAGTAGAATTAGCACATCTAGTCGTGTTTTCTTTCAGGGCTATCTAGTAGGACTGACAACTGAGATCGGCAGCTTAGTTGTTAAATGAAGCATTCACCAAGTGACATTGCAACTGTGTCATGATCTTAATTCATCTTTTTCTTTTCTTTACAGACATCTGGAGGTCATAGATGCGAAGACTGGTCGCAAAATTACTTTTTCATCATCATTGTGACCTCAAATGGTTGCTAAACGAGCTGCTGAATGAGAATTACCTGTAAATCAAAAGGACACGCAGAGTCTCTAAGAGAGCCACAAACTGATGGGTGTAACATCCTCAAGCAAAGCTTCAAGTCATACTGTTGAGGGATTATGAGAGTTGGAGGCCAATGTGTCTGGATCAAGTTAAACGAGAGTACTATACATAAAATACTCATAAAAATAATGGTCTTGCGTGTTATGATTTATTTCCTAATTGCAAACTTTCCAACTTCATAAATTTTCTATGTGCCGTAGAGATATTAAAAATCAGGGTAATCTCTAGCTGCGGTTTTAAAAGCTGATGAACATAAAACGAAAAGAATGAGGAAAGAGCTGGAATAGAGCAATATAGACAGCAGTTCTCTGGCTGAGGAATGAAGTTAGGTTGGTCTTGGTCCTGCTATAGCCTCCTTTTGACCCTCAGTCACCTCACAGATGAAAGAAGCCAGATCTGCTTCCTTTCTGCTGTCCACTGGCAGATACATTATGAACTTAAACCCAATGTACTCTCATTCTCTGTAGAGAAACCTGGGAAATATTTTCTAAACTGAAAACTAACTACAACTTGCCAGGTTCCTGGGAGAAATGAAAGAAAACCAAGAATCTTTTTAGTGCTGATACAAGGGTTCCCTGCCTCTTTTCCTAGCCTTGCGGTATGTTTCTTTTTATATAAAGATCATTCTTCAATTATATGCACTATACTGTCTTTCCATTTGACAACTGCTGAATTAAAGCAATGTCAGGTAAAAGGCAACAAAGCTGTTAAACCCTTATGGAAAGAGTTTTCCTCAATGTGGTTTATCCAAATAGCAAATGTCTATGAATGGGAAATAATTCCATCTACTTTTTAAAATGTTTATGACAAAAGAATGAAAAACGTTGTTTCTAATGTGTATCTCACATTGTACACATCTCTCCAGATCTATAAACGTTCCACTAGAGACTAGGGAATTCTGGGAGTTGAAGTCCATGCAACTTAAAGTTGCCAAGATGGTGATAGTTTATATTCTTTGTTCAGCCTCTATTTAAAAAATAAAAACACATTGACACTGCTGGTGGGTGGATTAATGCAAAAGCTAAATTGAACAGTAAGTGCTGAAATCTGGACCCTATTCCTCTCGCTCACCAGACCAAGAGGATGTCCCTCCTGATAGTAAAATTATTGCCATGCTGCTGCATCACTTAATAAAAACCCCTGAAGAACTGGAAGTAAAGTGTTGAACAGCGTATTTTAATAAGAGGGAGAATTTAAAAAATTGATTGCAGCCAAGTCTTGGGAGATGGAGGCTAAGTGGGGATAGAAAAAAAAATCACACAAGAGGAAAAGTTATGGTCTGGCGTTCTTTCGCATTCACCAGTCCACATGCGATTCCCCTCTTGCCCCATGACCCACTGTGGCCTCACCTTTAGAATCCCGCCCCCAGTTCTTTAGTGGTTTATCTTCCTATTGCAGGCTTTGCCATTTGACATCCGATATCCTGAGCTGCCCCATGACTCCCTTTTCTGGACTAGTGAAAAACAAAAAAAAACCCCTTCTCAATAGGTTCACGGATATTGTTTTATTTCAGTTTGTCAAAGCAGATTTCACCCATCTCCTTTAATTTCTCCAACCCTCTGGAATATCAACCCTCTGTTATATAAGTATAATAATAACTTTGAGAGCAAGTTTGGTCTAGTGATTAAGGCATCAAGTTAGAATCCAGTAACTCTGAGATCTAATCCTGCTTTAGGCATGAAAACTTGCTCGGTAACTTTGGGCCAATCGCTCAACCCATTCACCTCGCAAGGTTGTTTGTGGGAAAAATAAAAAGAAGTAAGGAGTATTAGATACGTTCCCTACCTTGAATTATTTATAAGAATAATAAAGACATAATATAAATAAGTATATAAACAAACAAAAAAATACATTTTTTAAGAAGACTCTGTTGGAACAATTGCTCTGCTACTAAAGTCTAATTAATAATGTGATCTATTTCAAAGGGAATACATGCTTGAGTATAAGATAGGAAGCTAAAGGAGGTCCTGGTCCCGTTAAATCTTTATGGAGATTTGCAAATATCCATTAAAAGACTTACAAATGGTAATGCCAGATCTTCCAAATTTGTAGCTGATAAAGTCAAACGGACCTGCGACTATCAGCTGGATATGGTTTTCCTGCCTGCTTAGGACAGTAGAAAAACAGAACAACCCTGTTGTCGTTATCAGAAAGTACTATCATCTTTGGATGCTATCCTTTTCTACTAAGTCCCGTTCCTACATGAAAGGAAAGAATCCTAAAAAGTGAGTCACTTCCTCAATATCCTCTGGCAGGATTACAAGGAAATGTACTGTCTTCTAGCATCACAGAAGAGATAAGCACATTGATCTGAAAGCTCTGAGCACTGGCAAGCCTGGGAGAGATGCTTACCTGACATATTGCTTTTCACCGAACATTGGCTGCTTTTTCTTTTACGTTTCCCATCCGGCCACCTTCAAAGAGAGAAGGGGGAGAATCAGTCAGAAATTTGGAGTTTTACGCATTCAGTTTATCTTTCTTGCTCACCTGCTGAAGCCTTATTCCCCTGACTCAAAACTTTTCCAAATCACCAGAGCTCACCCTTTTTCTTCATAGTGTAGCGTTTTCATTATCCTGCACCCTTTAAGAAATCAGGAGGTGTGAGCAGTACAAGGGGACTTATCTGAGAAGAGCAGAAGTAGTTGGGGAGATGTTTTAATGCACATGTGCATGGCTAACCCACTTTACAGCCACGATTTCCATGATATCCTTCGCATAAGCAAGAGTTCTGCTACATTGTTCTCACTTCAAGCTAATACAGACTATAATATAATAGACTATATTTAAAAAGGGAAGTTAAATTACCAGCGATCACTTAAAGGAAGTTAACCCAATCCAATCCAGGGTTATACTTCTTGCACTGAGATCTACGACTGCCCAAAAAAATAAGTGAGAGATTGCCATGATAGCACTACACTTGCCCAAAAAGCTCAGGGTGATTATTCCATTCAACCTTGTGACAACATTTTAGCGTAGATTAGGACTTAATGACATAACTTATCCAAAGTTAAGTGGCCTAGTTGAAATCTTCTGCCTTAAGATAATACCTTGCTGGAGCAAGAAAATATGGTAGAAAGAAAGATGCAGAGCTACATAAATCCTTTTGGCAGCTGAAATGTAGGCGTCTATGAAAGGGAGGAGGAAAAATTCATGAAACATTGAAAATGAAATGTTAATACCAAAAAAAAAAAGGAATCCCAATTCAGCTGCACATTTGGAAGCGTACTCAATAGGTTGTGTATGTGTATTTAATTTGCACTATTAAGCTTCCATGGTATGCTTTATTAATTTGAAAAGAAGTTTCAAATTACAATATTTGGGGGAAAGCCTAATTAAAGGTTGTTATACATTACTAGGAATACATAATGGAAACAGATGAGTGGAAGGGGTTCTTGGTATATTCTAAATTTCATATTATCATTCATAATGATAATGTGTATGTGTGTAGTGTAATATAGCGTAATGTAATGAAATGAAATGAAATGTAATGTAATGTAATGTAAGTATATAATTGATTACTGACCCAAGTTCTAATGAATAATCAAGGAACATTTATCAAAACTGTCTCTAACCCAGTAATCTGAAATTAAAGTAACTACTAACAATCCTATGAAGTTTTGAACATTTCAGTAATTTTGAGTACAGTATAGCATACAGTATCTGAGGGGTTTTTTTTCTAGTCCAAGAACTGAGAAATTATTTTTAGAGGGAAAAAAAGCTTTGAAATAAATATTAGAAATTTCTGATAATCCTTCGAAGAATTTCAGGCAACTAGAAAGAACTGAAGAAAAAAATGATCTCACAGATATAACTTGTATGCCCATATGACTGAGATAAAAATTTTATGTAGATGGAACACTCTTGGGAACAATGAATTTGTATTATTAAAACATAAAGTATATTTATTTGCAAAATATGTACTTGTTTTAATAATAAAATACATGCACTCCTTAGAAGTGGGCCTTCTCCGGGTCCCGTCAACTAAACAATGTCAGTTGGCGGGCCCCAGGGGAAGAGCCTTCTCTGTGGCGGCCCTGACTCCCTGGAACCAACTCCCCCCAGAGATTAGAATTGCCCCTACTCTCCCTGCCTTCCGTAAACTCCTTAAAACCCACCTTTGCCGTCAGGCATGGGGGAACTGAAACACCTCCCCCGGGCATGTACAATTTATGCATGGTATGTTTGTGTGTGTGCTTGTTAGTAAATGGGGTTCTTTTTAAACTTTTTAAAATATTTTAAATTTATTTGGATTTGTTACGATTTGTTATATTTTGCTGTGAGCCGCCCCGAGTCCGCAGAAAGGGGCGGCATACAAATCTAAATAATAAATAAATAAAATAAATAATAAATTTATAACCATTCATTTAGCCACCCGTTTGAAGTTACAAGAATATTGAAAAAAGTGACTTATGACCATTTAAAACAATTGCATAGTATCTGTACAGTTACATGATTAAGATTTGGGTAATTGGCATGTATTTAGGAAGGCTGCATTATCCCACCGTTACAGTGATTGCCATTTGCAGTGGTTCCATTTGATTTCAAACAATTAAAAGTCAAATGGGAGAAACTGAATTCCCCTAATGATCACTTGACTGACATAGACAACTGCAATGATTCAATTAACTGTGAGAAAAAAATATTGTAAAACTGGGTGTGACTCACTTAACAACTTTCGGCTGTGGCGAGGGGGGCCTATGCCCAGGTTCACCTGGTGCACCGGTTGCGGCCCTATCTGGACAGGGAGTCTTTGCTCACAATCACTCATGCCCTTATCACCTTGAGGTTCGACTATTGCAATGGTCTCTACATGGGGCTACCTCTGAAGAATGTTCAGAAATCGTGCAGAATGCAGCCGCGCGAGCGGTCATGAGTCTTCCTAGATACACCCATGTTTCTCCAAAATTCTGCAGACTGCACTGGTTGCTGATTGGTTTCTGGACACAATTCAAAGTGTTGGTGATGACCTTCAAGGCCCTACATGGCATTGGACCAGATTACTTACGGGACCGCGTTCTGCCGCATGAATCCCAGCGGCCGGTTAGGTCCCACAGAGTTGGCCTTCTCCAGGTCCCATCAACTAGACAATGTTATCTAGCGGGGCCTAGGGGAAGAGCCTTCTCTGTGGTGGCCCCAGCCCTCTGGAATCAGCTCCCTCCAGAGATTTGCACTGGCCCCACTTTCCTCACTTTCTGCAAGAACCTCAAGACACACTTATGTCGCTAGACATGGGGCAATTAGATCAAGACCCCCTGACTAGTAAATGTGATGTATGGTTGTGACTGAATTGGTTAATTGATTTTAATATACAGTGGTACCTCTACCTAAGAACGCCTCTATTTAAGAACTTTTTTAGATAAGAACCGGGTGTCCAGGATTTTTTTGTCTCTACTTAAGAATCATTTTCTACTTAAGAACCCAAGACCGGAAAAATTTCCCAGGAAATTTGAGAGCGGCACGAAGGCCTGGCCAGTTTTCTGCCATTCCCCCTTAATCACAGCCATCTGGACTGCCAGAGGAGCCTTTCGGTGGCTCTTAAGGAGGCTTTTGCAGTCCAGAGTGAACATAGCATTTTCCTTTGGACAGGGAATAAACCTCTGGCAGTGCCCAGAGAAAAGAAACATTCCCTTCGCTCTGGGCAGCTGAGGAGTCACCACAGCAAAGGAAAGGCGCCAGCTACAAAGCGAGGGAGTGAGAGGAGTGGGGAGCCCTTCAGCATGGGAAGGAAGAGGCAGCAGGTAGCAGCAGCAGCCAGTGTATGGGAGGCAGTGTATGGGAGGCAGTGTATGGGAGGCAGCCTCGCGCCGGGTGTATGGAAGGCGCATGCTCCTCCTCACCACCTCAGAGTCCCTCTTTTTTTTTTAAGCCTTAAAGTTTTGGATTTTTTTGATTCCCCTTACTTCACCTTCTTCCTTCGGCAACGACTCTCCTCCTCCTGTTCCTCCTCCCACCCAAATTCCAAGCTTTTATTTCTTTCCTAATGGGTTTGCACACATTATTTGCTTTTACATTGATTCCTATGGGAAAAATTGCTTCTACTTAAGAACGTTTCTACTTAAGAACCTGGTCACGGAACGAATTAAGTTCTTAAATAGAAGTACCACTGTATTGGGATTTCAGTTTGTAATTTTAATTAATTAGATTTGTTTGTACTCATTGCTTTATATGTGTCTTGTGAGCCGCCCCGAGTCTTCGGAGAAGGGCGGCATACAAATCTAATAAACTAGCAAACAAACAAACAAACAAACAGTTTTACTAAGCAATGACAATACTGGTCCCACCTGGAGTTGTAATTAAGGACTTTCTGTAAATAGGAACACCTACATGATAATAATCCAGTGAAAATCTGACTTTTAATTCTTCAAATTATCAGACCCTGTGCATTAGAATTCTTTATTGGCCAAGTGTGATTAGACACACAAGGAATTTGTCTCTGGTGCATTTTTTCCTAATATAAAGACCAGCAAGTTAATCTAACCGTTACTTAACAACTCTAGTATGATCCATTGGAAATGGTTATTTCCACCATACTGAGTGAAAACTTCCTAAATTCAATTAATAGGACCACAAAACAATTGAATATTGTTAGCATGATTAGAAAAGGGACAGAATCTATAGTTTCCATTGTAAATAGTTTAGTATTTCAAAGAATTAGAATTGTGTAGTAGGTTAAGATGTTAGACTAATCAGACTGAAATCTGCTATTGGTCAAGGAAATTCTCATAAAATTGCATTCAATTGTATAAAACAAACAAACAAAAAAAGAACTTATCCAACTGTGTTCATAAGTATACCAGCTTAGTTCCTAATATTGCTCTCTCCCTATCTCAGTTTCAACAGGATTGAGGACAAGGGAGGAATATGGGATGGACACAGCTTCAGTTGCCCTCTGAATAACCTTTAAAAGGATTTGAGAAATGTGTCCATAACAGTATTTTAGGATTTATCAGCAGCCCTCAACAGCATTGGCCTGGTATCCTTCTTGACCAACAGGAAGGGACTCAGAATTACAACACTCATTGAATGACCATTCAAAGTTATGATGGCACTGAACAAGGACTTTTGTTGGGTTCTCATTTGCAGCTATCACACCATCCCACAATCATACGAGATGCTTGGAAACTGGCTTGCAACTACAAATCCTAGCCTTCCCCAGCTGCATGATCACCATTTTTGACTTTCACTGCTGGCTTCTGATGAGAAAAGTCAATGGGAAAACCAGAAGATTATAAATACCAGCCACCTCCTAAAATTCGTACTGCCCCCACCCTACTGGCCTTCCGGAAAGCTGTAAAAAGCTGGCTTTTCCGGCTGGCCTGGGGCCATAGATCAAATGAGGTACCATCTAAATCTGACCACAAGAGATATGCAGAGTTTTAATATGGGTTTTAAATTATTCTTTAAATTGTTTTTTTTTTAGATGTTGTTCTCTTTGTTGAGTCCCTGGGGAGTTGGGTGACATATAAATTAAAATAATAAATAAATAAATAATAAATAAATAAATGGTAATCTCTTGACTGGTGGATGTTGTGACTGCTCAGAATTTTTGCCTGATAACAGACACTGGGATTGCTGCTACTACTAACCTAAATTGGTGCAATTACGTGATAACATGCCTTATAGCCATGTTGTTTAGCAAATGAGTTTACAGTCCCAATTATTGCTAAGCTACACTTATCTATACTCCTGTTCTTTCTTCAATGGACAGTCCCACTTGAGGTAGGGGATGGCAGAATAACCAAGGGGTTGCTCTCTGTGGAATGCTGCATGGACCAATTCACCTCCTCTGATTTTTTATATATTTATATGAAACCTCTGGGTAGTTTGTTGCCCAAGCAGCAAATGACTTTTAGGTGAAATCTTATATCTGAAGTCTGTGAAGGGTATGGATGAGATGTAATAAGTCGAAAGGGTTTGCATTGTTTTCACTGAGTGACATTTTTGGAATTGTCATTTGACAGGACAGTTACCACTCCTGAAAGAGTAGATCTATGACTCTGGTATCCTTCTGAACCTGCAACTACTGCTTGATGGTCAGATGGAAGCTGGACCAGGGGATCTTTCTGCAGCAGCAGCTGGTATACAAGCTGTGAATTTACCTGAAGTGCAAAAACCTCCTAATGGTTAATTCACGTTGTCATCATCACTTGTCTAGTTTACTACAATGTGCTCAGTATGAGGCTGCCTTTTTGAAGAACACTCAGACTGCTCCAGAATGCAGCAATCCAGGTGCTGGTTGTTACAGGCCAATATGAGGATTTTCTTTTATTTGTTTATTATTAATATTTTACTGTGAGAAACATTAAGCAGAGCAAAATACAAGTAGGGTCATGATTTTTTTACAATTACAAATTCTGCATTACATTAGTATCCATTCTCCCACTCCACCATGGTGATTTTAAAAACAATGGAAAGACTTATTATGATTATCATCATTGTCATTACAACTTATACAAGAAATAGACTCTTTTTCATTCAACAGCCTGGGTTTGTCTCCCCCAACAGAGTGAGTAAGTGTGCAGAAATGCATGTCTCTCCACTAGCTTTTCCTTCCAAAATAAATTCCAAAGACAAAATGTCCTTTTTGGCCTAGATCAAAAACAACAACAAACGATGACCTCAGCTGAAGCTCCACCAATCATCTGCCAGTCCAAGTACTCTCATTTGCATGCTGATACCTTATTGGCCACTGTGGTGCTAAATGGAATGGAAGAGGAGGAGGGAGGAAGACTCCCTGTTGGACTTCTCTGAAACCTGCATATTCATAAAGTACTGAATTGGGAGGGGAAGCCCTACGTTTCTGCAATTTAATGGGCTTCAATTTTAAAAATCCCTACTTTATTTGCAAACTATTTTAAAAAACTTGGCAAAGAGGAATGTTTTTAGTGATTTTTGAAATCACTGAACAAGACTAAGTTCAAGTGGGTCCCAGGCAGGTCCCTAAGGTAAAAGGTCCTATGAAGTCATAGCAGATAAAATCCTATGAACAAGACATAAATGCATCAAATGCAGCTCGAATGCCAGGGAACAAGAGCAGGATTAAGTGTGAGAAAGATACAGCAATAAATAATAGTAATAATAGTAATAGTAATACATAGCTATAAGCTCCCAAAATGGTTGTTAGAGCAAAAATTATTCTGGAAAGGATTTACAAGAAATGAAAAATAGCTCACATTCAGCAGCCACAGTGTCAACTGATCACACAAGAAACACAATTTGTTTTGACTTGAATATCACAATTGTTGCAGGAAGAACCACATGTTTTATACCCTGGAATATGTATCTTTAAATATACATATTATTTGAGATTTCCATACCAGGCAGGAATGGTTTGAAATTGACAGTAACAGCATCTAGGCTCTTATTAAAATACTACCCTTAGGTAGGGCAATTTTACCCTAGATTCAGGCATATGATCTTTTTCTTTTACTGCTAGGATTCCCCATATTTTTAGTCTAACCCCAAGCAAGATAACTATTTGCCTGCGCTCGGATTGTACCACTCAGACAACAGGGAGGAACTTGCATAATTTAATACTTCTCCATACAGAAATACTCCCTTAGCACGACAAGTTATATTTAAGAGAAAATGAGTTCATTTTGCCCTTACCCCCCCCCCCTCCACAAAGAAACACACCTGTTTACATGAGGATATTTATAGTTAAATGGAATGGAAACCCTCGGTGGTGTGAGCTCCCTTCTATAATACTAAGTGATCCAGTCCCAATGCAGGTTTATGCGGCAATAAGAACTTGCACATCTGTCTCATAGGCATTTCAACAGAAATATACTGTATATATATCCAGCCGAGTGAGTGCTTGAATTACACCAGCAGGATATGCAAAAGGAAAAATAGAATTTTATTTTTTTTTTTAAAAAATAAGCTGTTTGTCAGGGAAGCAGCCCCAAAACATCGCAGGCTGGCAGGGTGTACGTGCTCCCTTTGAGCAAACATTACATATCAGCATGTACACAATGCAGCTTCTAAAAAAAGACTATCGTGACTGCAAAGTTGAGGGGGAAGGCAAGACTGGTACGGCCAGACTGATACCCCTCCCCATTTCCAAAGCACCAACAGGATGTCCTCTCATCCACGTAAAGCTTATAGGCACGGCTTGTACCAGGAGTTCCTGGAACCAGTGCCAGACTATGCTCTCTCTCTCTCTCTCTCTGCTGTTCTTCACAGCGGCTTGCATGACGCCGCTTGGCCCTCTGCCAGCAAAGGAGGCCAGGACGGCACCTGAGGACAGTATGTGCCAGCAGCAGAACACGAAAGAAAGGCACGGATGGTCTCCCTTATAGCTTTTGGGATTCCCCAGAGAGGTCAGGGAGGAGAAGAGGAAGAGCAGTGAATGCAATAAACTGTTTTGATTTGGGCACCAGCTTCTAGGGGAAGGAAACAGACAGAATAAGCCCTGCGAACTCCAGGGCTGGGAAGGGAAGACAGACTTGGAAGAGATTCCGATCTGAAATACAGCGATACCTCGTCTTACGAACCCCTCGTCATACAAACTTTTTGAGATACAAACCTGGGATTTAAGATTTTTTTGCCTCTTCTTCCAAACTATTTTCACCTTACAAACCCAAGCCGCCGCCACTGGGATACCCTGCCTCCAGACTTCTGTTGCCAGTGAAGCACCCGTTTTTGCACTGCTGGGATTCCCCTGAGGCTCCCCTCCATGGAAAACACCACCTCTGGGCTTCCGTGTTTTTGCAATGCTGCAGGGAAATCCCAGCAGCGCAAAAACGGGCGCTTCGCTGGCAATGGAAGTCCAGAGGTAGGGTTTCAAGGACTTCCATGTTTCTGCGATGCTGCAATTTCACTGAGGCTCCCCTCGTTGGGAAACCCCCATCTCCGGACTTCCGTTGCCAGCGAAGCACCCGTTTTGGCGCTGCTGGGATTCCCCTGCAGCATCGCAAAAACACTGAAGTCCGGAGGTGGAGTTTCTCATGGAGGGGAGCCTCAGGGGAATCCCAGCAGCGCAAAAACGGGCACTTCGGCTAGCAAAAGGGGTGAGTTTTGGGCTTGCATGCATTAATCGCTTTTCCATTGATTCTTATGGGAAACATTGTTTTGTCTTATAAACTTTTCACCTTACAAACCTCGTCCTGGAACCAATTAAGTTTGTAAGACAAGGTATCACTGTATTTGCATGCTAGAACTGAGACAGAGAGCTTTGGCTGTCCAATTCAAATCTTCCCTGAGTGTAACATTGCATAAATCTTAGATTTAGAGTTGTTGTTTAAGGATACTACGGGATAGATGAGGCAACCCAGTAAGCCATGCTGCATATTTTGAAGAGAAAAAATAAGGTGTTTTTAAAAAAAAAAAAAAAAATACAGCAGATAAATATATATGCAGCAACTATCTCCACCACCACCACCACCACATATATGCCCATCTTTACAACCAGTGTCACAACTAGATGCTTCTATCAAACAAGACCAAAACTTGTTCCCTTATTGAACGATGAGCTATTATGGAAAAGTGGATATTCAATCCATATACAGTTTGCTACAGAAGTGAGTACGCCCCTCACGTTTTGTAAATATTTAAATATATCTTTTCATGTGACAACACTGAAGAAATGATACTTGGCTACAATGTAAAGTAGTGAGTATACAGGTTGTATAACAGTGTAAATAGGCTGTCTCCTCAAAATAACGCAACTCACAGCCATCAATGTCTAAACGGTTGGAAACAAAAGTGAGTTCGCCCCAAGTGGTAATGTCCAAATGGGGCCCCAGTAGCTATTTTTCCTTCTTGGAGTCATGTGACTCATTAGTTGTACAAAGTCTCAGGTGTGAAGGTGGAGCTGGAAGTTCAATATGGCACCTTATGGTAATGAACTCTCTGAAAAATGAATTGTTGCTCTACATAAAGATGGCTTAGGCCAGTGAGGGCGAACCTTTTCCCCCCGGATGCTGAAAGAGCATGGGCATGCGCTATAATGCATGCATACGGGCCCACACCCATAATTCAGTGCCTGGGTAGGGTGAAAACAGCTCCTCTTGCCCCCACAGACCCTCTAGAGGGCGGAAACGACCTGTTTACCAACTTCTGGTGGGTCCAATAGGCTCGTATTTCACCCTCCCCAGGCTCCAAAGGTTTCCCTGGAGCTGGGGGAGGGTAAAAAGGCCCTACCCCTACCCCCAGAGGCTCTCTGGAAGCCAAAAATGTCCTGCCAGGGCCTCTGTGAGCCAAAAACCAGCTGGCTGGCACACACATGCCCACTGGAACTGAGCTAGGAACTGAGCGCGTGCCAGCAGATATGGCTCCATGTGCCACCTGTGGCACCCATACCATAGGTTCACCACCACTGACCTAGGCTACAAGAAGATTGTCAAGACCCTGAAACTGAGCTGCAGCACAGTAGATAAGATCATACAGAAGTTTAATAGGACAGGTTCCACTCAGAACAGGTCTTACCATGGTCAACCAAAGAATTTGAGTGCCCGTGCTTAGCAGCTGGCTTTGGTACATAGATGTAGAAGTGCTGCCAGCATTGCTACAGAAGTTGAAGGGGTGAGGAGGTCAGCCTGTTAGTGCTCAGACCATACACCGCATACTGCATCAAATTGGTTTGCAGGGCTGTCGTGCCAGAAGGAAGCCTCTTTTAAAAGTAATGGACAAGAAAGCCTGCAAATGGTTTGCTGCCGACAAGCAGACTAAGGACATGGATTTCTGGAACTAGGTCCTGTGGTCCAATGAGACCAAGATAAACTTATTTGGTTCAGATGGTGTCAAGCATGTGTGGCGGCAACCAGGTGAGGAGTACAAAGACAAGTGTGTCTTGCCTACAGTCAAGCATGGTGTTAGGAATGTCATGGTCTGGGGCTACATGAGTGCTGCCGGCACTGGAGAGCTACAGTTCATTAAAGGAACCATGAATGCCAATATGTACTGTGACATACTGAAGCAGTCTTCTTCGCAGACTGCCCCGCAGGGCGGTATTCCAACATGATAATGACCCCAAATACACATCCAAAATGACCACTTCCTTGTTAAAGAAGAGGGTAAAGGTAAAGGACTGGCCAAACATGTCTCTAAATCACTGGTTCTCAATCTGGGGATTGGGACCCCTTTGGGGGTTGAACGACCATTTCACAGGGGTCAGCTAAGACCACGGGAAAAGACAAATTTCCCATGGTGTTAGGAACTAAAGCTTCTATTAGGGCACCTTGGAACATATTTTTACAATCCGATCAATCAGATGTTTACAGTGGGGGTGTCCCTCTGATCATCCTGCCAATCAGCTAAAAGCTCTGTTGGGAGAATTGGCGCTAGACTTATGGTTGGGTGTCACCCAGGAGTTGGCTACTAGCCGGAACGGAGGAACGCCCGTTCCGTTGATGGCAGGGAGCGCTTAGGCTCGCTCCATTGCCATCCAGCATGCACACGGCATGCATGCGCACCTGCGCAATTCTGGTAAAAATTACTGGGTTTTTTGCTTCCGCGCATGCGGAAAGAGATTTTGGCTTCTGCACATGCGCAGCAGCCAAATCTCGCTGCTGTGCCTAGAGCAGCAGCTGGGGCTGGCAGCGGTGGGGGAGGGAGGGCGAGTGGCACGGCAGGGGCAGCCAGGGCAAAAAAGTGGCGGTGGCTGTAGAGAGCCACTGCCACGAGAGGGGTGGCAGGCATGCAGAATGAAAGGCGGTGGTGGCTGCAGAGAGCCACTGCCATGAGAAATGTGTTGGGCGGGCGAAAGGCAGCTGCAGCTGCAGAGCCGCTGTCATGAAAGGTGTGGCGGGTGGGCAGGGCAAAAGGCGGCTATGGCTGCAGGGAGCCGCTGCTGCGAGAGGTGTAGCGGGTGGGCGGAAGGCGGCTGCAGAGAGCCACTGCCGCGAGACGTGTGGTGGATCGGCAGGGTGAAAGGCGGCTGCAGCTGCAGGGAGCTGCTGCTGCGAGAGGCATGGCAATCAGTCAAAAGGCATTGGCAGCTGCAGGGAGCCACTGCCGTGAGAGGCGTGGCAGGCAGGGTGAAAGGTGGCTGTTGCTGCAGGGAGCCACTGCTGCAGGGAGCTGCTGCTGCGAGAGGCATGGCAGTCAGTCAAAAGGCATTGGCAGCTGCAGGGAGCCGCTGCCGCGAGAGGCGTGGCGGGTAGGGCGAAAGATGGCTGTTGCTGCAGGGGGCTGTTGCTGCAGGGGCCGTGGCAACAAACAAAAAGCGGTGGCAGCTGGAGAAAGCCACTGCCATGAGAGGCGTGGTGGGCAGCAGGGTGGAAGACGGCATGGAGCCGCCGTGACAGGTGTGGGGGGGCCAACAGCAGCAGGCAGCAGCGAGCGGCCACTTACACTTTTTTAGCCTGTTTCTGGGTTTTTCGATTCTGCGCATGCAGAAAACCTCATCCTCATCCTGAAACCTCATCCTCTTGTGAGATTCGTCTTCTGCACATGCGCAGAAGCCGAACCCCGTGCGGGGCACCCCCTTGCAGGGCACAGGGGCACGCTGGTAGGGCTGGGAATGGTAGCCCGTCCCTGGGGTCGCCACAACATGAGGAACTGTATTAAAGGGTTGTGGCATTAGAAAGGAACTACTGCTCTAAACCCTATTGAGTAACTGTGAGGCATCCTGAAATGGAAGGCGGAGGTGCGCAAGGCCTCTAACATCCACCAATTCTGTGAGGTCAGCTCGGAATGGAAGAGGACTCCAGCGGCAGTCTGTGGAGCTCTGGTGAACTTTATGCCCAGGAAGATTAAGGCAGTGATGGAAAAAAATGGTGGCCACACAAAATATTGATACTTTGCGCCCCATTTGGACATTATCACTTAAGGGTGTATTCACTTTTGTTTCCAGACGTTTAGACATTAATGGCCGTGTGTTGTGTTATTTTGAGGGGACGGCACATTTACATTATTAAACAAGCTGTATACTCACTACTTTACATTGTAGCCAAGCGTCATTTCTTCAGTGTTGTCACATGAAAATTTTTTAATAAAACATTTTAATAAAATGTAACACCCCCCCACCCGCTCTCTTGATGAAACAAGAATACACAACTCAAGAATAATGGATCTCTCAAATGGGCCAAATGAGAGAAGAATAGAGCATTTTACCTCAGACTTGTAAGCAAATCCAAATCCTTAGTGTTTGTGTTATTAATTAATTGATCAATGAACTAGGTGTTCAAAACCTAAATAATTCCAGGCATATGCCAACATATCAAATATATCACCAATCAGAAGAGCAAAATCCCAAAACCAAACCCATAATCATTCTGATTTTTAAAAAAACATTAAAAAGTAGTATCTTCACAATCATCCTATTCTTCAGACCTGGAAAACCAACCAAGTCTTCAATAATTTCCCGAAGCACATATGGATGTGATCCACATGAATTTTGAGGACAGAGTGCAAAATGTCCAACAGAGAAGGTGCACTTCTTGGGTTGTGTAACATGATATTGTTTAATTGACAGGACTCATAGGTTTACACACCCTGTTAGATGGAATTGGACATGCAAGGACAACTGGACACAAGTTGTATATAAAATCATTAGGCCCTATGACATGAAATGGCTTTTAAGGTGATAACTACTGTGTTTCCCCGAAAATAAGACACTGTCTTATATTAATTTTTGCTCCAAAAGTTGTGCTACGTCTTATTTTCGGGGGGTGCCTTATATTTCTCAAATAAGACAAATTCACAGGCAGAAAAGCTGACACCCCCAAAGAAAGTGTACCGTACAGTACACTGATTACAGTATGGTACCTGTCAGTATGGCACCCACACACACAAACGACGGCACTTACATGGTACAACAGTATACTCCCGCTATTGCAGCTTTCGGCCACCAGAGGAACTAAAGTCTACGCACTGTAATGGAGACTGTAATGGCAGTGAGACAGCAGCAGACTATTACAAAGCGATGGAAGGGGCCAGCAGGGGACGCCACATTATTACAGTACCGCTATGAACAGCTTTGAATGGTACCGTATGTTTTTCCACCGTACCGTATGTAAACTTGACTACACCTTATTTTTGGGGGGTGCCTTATATTAGCAAATTCTGCAAAACCTCTGACATGCCTTACTTTCGGGGTACGTCTCATTTTCGGGGAAACAGGGTAGCACCTTGAGTTGAAAATGGAAGACAACTGCCAACCAGTGCAGTTCACAAAGCAGAAGGATCACATGGACATAACATGATACCTCCAAATCACATTCTAGACCAGTTGTAGTTTTGGAATGGTTCTTAAGTGTAGCCCAATAAATAGCATGATACAATAATCCAATTGTGAAGTGGCTAGGATGTAAATGAGTGTCTCAAGATCCTACAGGGCCAGTAAAAGCTACAAAGGTATCCATGCAAAGGCCCCTTTGTCACAGTTTTGGGCCAGGACAATCCAAGAAAAAAGCCAAATTGTGCATCAATTTTCTCCCAAGAGCTTCAACCCTATCGAGAATCAGCAATGGAATTCATGTAGATGCAAAGACATAAATCCTTTGTCGTGTAAGAATTGAATCTGAATCCTGTACATGTCATCCTTTTCAGATATTTAAGGTTCCTTACACTGGCTTAGGACTTTGATGCATTGCTTGGCTGGCAAGGTGTCAAGATAGTTGGGTATCATTCACATATTAATGATATGTGATCCCAAACTGGTAGATGACTTCACTTAGCAGGTTTATGTAGATTCTACGCAGAAGCAGAGAAAAGTGTCAAATTCTGCACCGCCTCACAACTGAGGTGCCACAGGTGTGATCTTTCCCCACCTACCAAAGCCAATTGAAACCAGTCATAGAGAAAGGAGGAAAAATGTGTTGCAAAATTGTGCCTTTCATCCTAAGACCAAACCCTAAGACCAGTTCAAAAGGATTGAACAATTTACAATATTGGAAGCTACTTAGAGATTAAGAAGCATGAAAATAGATACAGTAAAACCACCCTCACTTTGACCCAAGGCATCAAGAAGAGAGACCAATGCTACACTAAATAATCCTTTTGAGCTAGAGACCAATACTATCTCTGCCTTGTTTCCAAGATGGAAGGTCAGAGACTGGAAAATAAGATTCAAGTTTGTTTTCCTAAGGACAGAACGCATCCATCTGCTTCAACGTTGAAGGAAAAGAAACTAACATCACCACGTAAATTCAACCACAAGTCATCTTTTGGGTAGCTTTAGCCATCCAGGAGAACGAAAAGGCTAAAGAACCCTTCCCCGTTTCTTAGGGTTCGTACCGTGTTTCCCAGAAAATAAGACACTGTCTTATATTAACCTTTGCTCCAAAAGTTGTGCTACGTCTTATTTTCGGGGGGGTGCCTTATATTTCTCAAATAAGACAAATTCACAGGCAGAAAAGCTGACACCCCCAAAGAAAGTGTACCGTACGGTACACTGATTACAGTACGGTACCTGTCAGTATGGCACCCACACACACAAACGACGGCACTTATATGGTACAACAGTATACTCCCGCTATTGCAGCTTCCGGCCACCAGAGGAACTACAGTTTACGCACTGTAGTGGAGACTGTAATGGCGGTGAGACAGCAGTAGACTGTGTCTGCTGTACTGGACAGTACAAAGCGATGCAAGGGGCCAGCAGGGGACGCCACATTATTACGGAACCGCTATGAACAGCTTTGAATGGTACCGTATGTTTTTCCACCGTGCTGTATGTAAACTTGACTACGCCTTATTTTCGGGGGTGCCTTATACAGTGATCCCTCGATGTTCGCGATCTCGATCTTCGCGAAACGCTATATCGCGATTTTTCACTCTCTTCCTTCCTCTTGCTCTTGAGCGGCAAACAGCGGGTGGGCGGGTGAATGGGTGAGTGGCGGCCGGCCGGCAGGCGGGTGAACGGGCGAGCGGCAAACAGCGGGTGGGCGGGTGAACGGGCGAGCGGCAAACAGCGGGTGGGGGGTGAACGGGCGAGCGGCAAACGGCGGGCGGGCATCAGCGAGGAGCCGAGGTGGCGGGGAAGACCCAGGGAAGGTTCCTTCGGCCGCCCAGCAGCTGATCTGCTCGGTAGCGCAGCAGCAGCGAGGAGCCGAAGATCGGGGTTTCCCCTTTGCGTGGGCGGCTGGGAAACCCCGATCTTCGGCTCCTCGCTGCTGCTGCACTACCGAGCAGATCAGCTGCTGGGCGGCCGAAGGAACCTTCCCTGGGCCTTCCCCGCTGCCCACACGCAAACCCCACCATCTGCGCATGCGCAGCCATGAAGAAAAAGGGCGCACATGCGCAGATGGTGTTTTTACTTCCGGAACCCTACATCGTGAAAAATCGATTATCGCGAGGGGTCCTGGAACGGAACCCTCGCGATAATGGAGGGATCACTGTATTAGCAAATTCTGCAAAACCTCTGGCATGCCTTACTTTTGGGGTACGTCTTATTTTCGGGGAAACAGGGTAGAATCAAAGTTGCTTCAATTAGCAGTAAAATGCTTTGTCCTGGGCACTCGCGTGAATTATCTCCAATCGGAGTCCAACTGTTTGCAAATCAACCAAGTAACAAGAATATTCCCCACAGCAGCTCTGCAGCCTTCCCTAACAGCAACAATCTCTCTAATCAGGAATGCTGGGTAAACATTTGGCCACTTTTATCAGTATAATATCTAATACAGGTTCTTAATAATGCTTGATGATTTTTTCATCTTTCTCCCATAGCACATCAGACATCTCTTCTTGCACTTCATTTAATGGAACTCCTCAGAAAACCAAGGCATGCCCAGCAGGAAAACAGGCCTCAAAAGGGCAATCTTGTCTGATTCTCTAGCTGCACGTCCATTCTGGGTTGCAACTAGAGCCCCAGTTGAACTGTCCACCACAGATCCAAAAGAGGATTCCCCCCACTCCACCAACAACATTTTTATATTTTACACAAATGTATACTTTGTCATGTGCAGTAACTACTTACACACCTTCTAACTTACATTTATCACAGAATGTAGGAATCTGGAAACAACACTATAAGCATTCCAGAAAGGAAAGCATTTTGCTGTCAGTGTTCAAAAACCCTCCCTTGCTTCCTATCTTAGTTTCTCAACAGAATACATAGGGGGAATGCTTACTAAATCGCCATTTTCAGCATTTGCCTGTAACTTCTCTCACAAGGGTCTGCCTTTCGACCATTTGAAGAGTGCGTTTTATTGATCATATCAGCCCCATCTAATTTCATCTCAAGATCAAGGATCCAAGGGAAATTTAAGCCCCAGTAATCCTCATTTGAAAATTAAGCAGAGGTCAAGTTCCTAATGCTAATCTGAACAGAGGGCAAAGAGATTTGTTGGCAGAATTTTAGGGGAAGGCTGCTGAATGTAAACACACATCAGGCAAAATCTGAACAAATCCAAACCTTTGGATTCTCCCAACTCTTGCAAAACCACACATTTTGGGAAGAGGTCAATACCAATTCTTTGCAGCAGGTGGCAGCGTGGCTTACTTGTATTAGCTCCGCCCAGAATATGGAGAAAGGTGTGTCCTACTCAGAATAATCACTAGCATTACTAAACGTTTTATTCATTTAATCATTGACATTTCACCTAGCATTGGCTATGTCTTATCAAGTCCATATTCAGAACCGCAAAGGTGAAAAAGGCATCTCGTGATGGCTGGCTTCGCATACGACATGCAGATCAATTAGTGGAAAGTCAGTGAAAGGCTCAATCATTGTAAACTGTTTAGTTTAAACTTGGTTAGTTTTTTTTCTACGGGTGGAGTGTGTGTGTGTGTGTGTGTTGCGTGTGTGAGTGAGACAGAGAGAGACTATTTTGTATTATTTTCTGTCCTCCAGCTGTTTAGCTCAGTGGTGAGCTGCAACCAGTTTAACAACCAGTTCGGTGATTATGTACTTTGCGTGCACCTAACACAATTGCATGCAGAGTTCAAAATACAACAATTTGAAGCTTAGCTATTTACCTTCTAAGGCAGTCCTGGTAAGTAGAACAGGGAAGGTGTGGAAATGAGCTGTGGTGTGCGAATCAGCTGAACCAGAAAGAAAGAAATATAGGACAGGATAGAGCAGGAGGGCAAGGCAAGCTGATCTTCGGAACTACTAGTTTGCTCGAACCGGTCCAAACCAGCAGCAGCCCAACACTGGTTTAGCTATATCATACAGTTAATTTCTGTCCTTCATACAAGAGCATGAGAAAAGAGCTTCTCTGAAACAGGAAGTACTGTATCCTGCTATTACATTCCTGCGTCAATTAATCATGATGGCCTTAGGCATGTGTCTCACCTGTCTTTTAGCCAAGCCCAACCTTCAAAACTTTCCAGGAGTGATGGGTGTTGAAGTTGGGTATTTCTGAATGATGTCAGATTAGATGAGTTGGAGGCTACAGTAACCTGCTCATATGGACAAGGTAAGCTGAAAGACATTCAAACAGGAGGCTCTGATTCCATCACTTCCCAATGAACATCCTGAAAGAAGTCATTTACAAGCTGGAATTGCCAATGATCTGTTTTCCTTAAATTAAGTTACCTCATTCCTCTAATTGTAAAGGCCAGAGTCGGTTGGGAGAACGAGACCGGCTAACTTCAGATATGTCACCTTGAGCTCCTTACACAAAGAGAGGATTACCTGTATGATCAAAAGAAATATTAACATATATTTCATTGTGATGATTTTGGGCAAAACTGGGCTGCCCCAGAGACTGGGGCAAGGTTTCTAGACTAGAGGATGAGGTATTGGCCAGGTATCAACCCAACTTTGAAGTCAACCATTGCTGGATTTCTTATGCCTAGTGTTGTTATTAAGCAGAGCCTTTAGTGCTCTGTGAGTTTGTTCATTTGTACTTCTGTTGGTCATTAAGATTGTGAATGCATGTTCTTTTAGAGTCTGAGACAATACTAATGCTTTGTGCTTATACGTGTCTAGCATGCCGACTTCAGCATTGAGGAAAACATTGGTATTGCCCTTTTTCAGATCGCTGTCACTAGTTACACAGTGCAGGGGTTGCATGATTGCTATTCAAATCTATTCCACATGACCTTTATCTGCAGGTCTCAATTTCTCCTGGCATGATGTTGCTTAATTAGATCCCCCTCTCCCCCCAATAGGTTATGGAACAGGGATGCCATCTAGTGGCCAGGTGTGTTCATCACCAGAAACTAACCACATACAGAAATTATATTTGGAGCAGGGAGGGGAAGTGCCTGGAGGGGGGAAAAAGAGCATTTTATAGGTTACCACTCACAAGATGAGGTCTCTCTTCCTGCGAGCTCTTAAGCTCATAAATGAACACTGGTTTCAAATACTAAAGCACGGAGATATAGCTAGCCTGAAATATAATAAAAAAAATAGATTATGGTGTCCTTCAGCATCAACACATATGCGCGTAACAGAATATATTCTCTACTCATAAGTATGTGTACAAAGAAACTGGGAGACCATGAATTCTAGTTCTGCGAGGTGGATGTTCTTGGCCAGGCGCAGGAAGGAGGGAATAACAAACCAAACTGGAAAGCCCGTTTGGTCTAGTGAAGAAATGAATATTTTATGACACCTGGACTACATTTGGCCCTTTGGCTCTGTCTGATCCACCCATTCATTGAGGTGAACTGGAACTTAGAAAACAACTTGCGGAATGGCATGAAGATAAAGTACTTTTCTGTGCCATTTGCCCCTTGGCTGGCACAGCCTGAAGTGATGATGATGGTGGCGGCAGCTATTGTGTAGAGCAGTGTTTCCCAACCTTGGCAACTTGAAGATATCTGGACTTCAACTCCCAGAATTCCCCAGCCAGCATTCGCTGGGTGGGGAATTCTGGGAGTTGAAGTCCAGATATCTTCAAGTTGCCAAGGTTGGGAAACACTGGTGTAGAGGGACTTAGGCTCACCAACCACAATCTTCTTGAAGTGCCGCCTTGTGGGCAAGTGAGTGGAATGCAGCCAGCAACTATTGGTTTAGTCCTCCACAACAGTTCCCATTCCTTATGTGACCCTTGGGAACATTGACTGCCCACCCCTGGTTAACCACCTCTAATGTTTCAGGCACCAGGCTAGAAATCAGGAAACTGTTCTAGTTTCTTAGATGTGAAAGTCATCTGGAGGACTTTGCGTCAGTCACTTTTTCTCACCCAACCCTTTCTCACATGGTTATTGTAGTATTGAAAATAAGAGAAGAGGAAGGAATATGACTGCTGATTCTAAAAATAAAACCTGAAGGATGAAAAAAAATAATTAAGCATCTACGGTAATATAAATCATGTTTGCCACCAACAACAACACAAAAAAAACCCCACTGAAAGAATTACAGACTATTTCAATTACAACTATCAGTTGAAGTTACAGTTCCCAGCCAGGGTGGAAACAAAGTAAAAACAAAACAAAACAGGAAAATGAAGACTCTGTTACCTTTTATATCTGTCTTTCCAGGTAAATCCCCTTTTAAAAAATCAACTACAATCATATATAGGAGGGTTTAAATTCAGGGAAACCTAAATAATGTGCTAATTTTAATCATACATATATAAATAAAATCCATGTGGTGCTTTCCCTACATAGTTATAGTACATTTACAGGTATTGTAGGTACAACTACGCTAGTATCAATTTCTTCCTGCTGCAATAACAAGCAGGAGGTAGGTGTGTGTGTGTATACATATACATACTGTATGTATATATGTCTATGTATATATAATACACACACACACATACTGTTTCTCCCCCAAAAAGACATCCCCTGGGTTTTGGGGTTTTTGAATGCATAACAATAAGGCCAAGTGCTTATTTCAGGGTTCAAAAAAATATAAAACAGGCTCTTATTTTGGGGAAAACATGGTACACACTCACACACACACAAATCAGGGAACTCATGGCAAAATCTGAACAATGAAATTCAAATTTCTGCTTCCATCATTTGGAAAAAAAGAAAAGTTACTGGGGCATTAAGTTTTGTGACCTAATTTCATTTATTAAAATTCTTTTAAATTTAAAAAAATGGAAAGTTAGCAGGCTGGAAAGCGAATCCCAGCTTAACCATAATCCTTTCCCCCGCTAAAACTGTTTCTTGGATCCACACAAACTCAAGTGCCATAGTTAGAAAATAAAAAAGTATATGCTGTCACATATAATTTCATGTATTTTCTTCAAGGTATGAGCTTTCTATAACTGGTCACAGCTATTACGACAATTCTTTTGAGAAGATACCTGTAAAACACCTCAAAATCCAAAGCTAGGGACTCTATCCTACAAGATTTGGAAACATTTTATTGGAGGGGAGGGAAACAGAAATTAACCCAATCAAGCCTGCTCTGGAATTACTATTCTATCATCAACACATGAATCACATGGTCTTCTTGGAGATAGCTCCAAGGTTCTGGACTTCCTTGCCACGACAGACCTATCTATCCTTATACATCGACATCAGTCAATAAAAGTATTTTAATTTTAATTTGGAAAGGACTTTTCTCCATATGCTGATCTCTAAATATGAGGCAATTGAAGGGTTTTTTAAAAAATCAAATTGCTTTTATATGGTTTTAAAACTTTTATCTTATTGTTGTATGTTATAAATTATATTACATTTATATTCTTAAAAGTTGCCTGCAGCCCCATTTGGTGAAAAGAAAATAATATAAATCTGACAAACTAATTACACCATGGTTTGAACAATCTTTTCTTCTAGGTTTCTTTCAGTTTCTCGCTAGCCCCCAACTAACAATGAAAACCCCCTCAAAAGTCTGCAAAGTAGTCCACTTCAAAAATATTTTTTGTTGTTCAATTCTAACGCCAATTCACTTTCTTGCATCTTTATAGAGGGTTTATAGCTTGTAGCAATTTACTCACATTCTGTGTTTCCATCAAGTTCTTCCCAGTCTTCTTTTTCCATCCTTAGCTTGATTTCTCCCATTTAGCTCTACAATATTGGATTTATCCTCCTGACTAAGTCTTGGCAGACCCAGAACCAATTTCCAACTGGACAAAGAACAAATACTGAATACCAAGACCGGCAGCAGTCTTGAGACCAAACTAACAACTACAGAGATGATAGACCTTGAAACTGCCTTTGCCCAATTAGAAGTCTGATGTGTATGTCTGGGGAGGGGGAAATACATCATGAAGGACAGAAGCTACACATGGATTAAATTAAGTTGCTCCCTGACTTTAAGTAGCCCCCTAATTTAAGTACCCTAAGTACCTTCCCTGTCCTTCCAATTCCATGTCCTTGCAATTACTGTATTGCAAACAAGAGAAAAATAGCTTGATTCTGAAGCAATTTGCCAGCATTACATTGAAAGGACCTTGAGCAAAGTCAGTACGCCCTCAGTCATTTAAAAAACCAAAAATTGATTCTTTGTGAAATGATCACTACGAGAAAATGGTCAAAAAACCCCAAAAAACCCCAGAGAGCAAAATCCATGCTTAGGATTTGAGAGATGAGAGAATTCTAAAAGAGTTTGGTCCCCCATCCTTGCTTAACTAACCTGGCTGCCAATACTTCATGCCAGCAAAGTCTGGGCAAACAGAGGCAGCAATACAACTGCCTGACAGACAGGCAGTCTCGGCAGCAAAAGACACCTGCTGCGTTGTGGGGCTCAAGAGGGTCCAGTCCCTGCCAGTGTCAGAGAATGGGTTCATTATCCTAACTATCCCCACCTCTACTTGGCACTTCCAGATGCCACAGACAGAGGGATAAACAGAACCAGCTTGCAGCCTGGCACACATGGAGACAAGCCCTTCTTAGGAGTGGAAGTAGACAAAATCACAGTTGTTCTGGCTAGCAAATAAATGGGACCAAGAACCACACAATTCTCTCCCTTTCTCAATCATACACATAGCCACATAAGCATAAACAACATATGGTTTGAGTCAAAGAATACTGGTGAAATTTGAATGATGCAATAAACTGGATCTGCATGTATGAGAATTACTATAATGCAGTGGATTCAAATATAGTACAAACATTTGCATCATATCAGACTCCCTATTTACATCAGGCTCCTGGAGGCAATGCCCCCCCTCCCGTGTCACAGGTGTTGGCTGTTACAATTTGCCCCTAGTCCCATAAATTTTAAGAAAATCAGCTGTGGAGAACCTGGCCTGTAGGAAGGAAATATTTGCACTGATGTCATTTACTCAGCTCTGTTTTTCAACATCTGGAACAGGGGTGTCAAACTCGCGACATGTCACGTGACGTATCACAACTCCCTCCCCCCTTTACTAAAATGGGGGTGGGCATGGACAGCATATGACACATCTAATTTGCAGGCTGCAAGTTTGACATCCATAATCTAGAAGAAAATTGTTAAAGTATTCTGAACATTGCATTGATATGCAATCAACATGTGGATGACCCGCAAAATTGGCTCAGATTATTCTCAAAAACTAGTTTAGAAGAAACATGAATATATAAGCAGAACCATCAGACGAATGAAGATATATCCTTGATGGACTGCCATCTGTAGTCTGGGTTTCCTTTAAGCCTCAGAGATAATTGGAAATCTGCTCAGAAATCTGGGGTTGATGGCCAGAAGTATTTTTTATAAGCTTATGCTGCTGCATCAGATGCAACTATATCGTCACAGAATTGAACATGTTCCAGCTATTCATAGTAAAATCCAAGCTGTGTTATTGGTTTTATTAGGTAACTAGTTCAGGAAATTAGGTCAGTACAAAATGAAAAAAATAAAATAAAAGCAAAAAAAAAAGCTTCCTAAATAATTTGGTCAAGTGTTTTGGGTATGTTTGCATTTCTCTGCAATTTTGTTTTACAGGAACTACAGTATATCATTCTGCAGTAATGGAAGGTTAACTATATGATCTGGAGAAAAGATAAAGTTAATTTAAAGAATCACAGACAAATGCCACATTTGTACTCCCAAATAGTTTCTGAATACTCCTAAAACAGTCTCTTGGATATTGGTGACTGATTTACATGGAATCAATAAGGTTTATACTTATAACAGTGATGAATACATTTTCAAGTTCATTTCATCTTTTAATTTTTAATACTTTAAATTATTTGAGTCCAAATAATTAAGGATTGACTACTTTCATCTAAAGTGCCCACATTCTGAATGTACATTTATTCCTATCTGGAATAATTTAATTTAATTTAATTTATTAGATTTGTATGCTGCCCCTCTCTGGAGACTCGGAGCGGCTCACAATAAATAAATGGAAGTCATCATAGTAGCAGATACTATTCAAGAAAAAAGATCTTTTTGATAGTGATCTCACATCCAAAAGCTCTGAATACATGTATTTTCAGCAATTTCATGACTCCTATTTTTGCACTGTTGGTCTTATTGGTAATTAATTTTTAAGTTGATACTATTAGTACTGCATTTTTATTATGCAGATGGCTGGATGTACTTACAGGTAGCTATAGAAATTAAATACATTGACAATAAAATTTTAAAACAGCAATTGTTTCTATATTTTTGCATTCAATTTCATGGAGAAGGGGTTTACATTATTTGTTTTGAAGCAGGAATCCATTAAACCTGGCTGTTATGGATAATTCTCAGTCCTTCCATTCCCTTTTTAGGGAATATTACTAAGATGGTGGAGATCTAATAGCAGAGCGTTCTAGATAACGTAGATTATTTGGACCCTTTTCAATCAACTTTATGACTGGAATCAAGATAGGATCGGCTGACCTATGATAGAATGAGATTTTGCTGGCCTTTCTGGATCTCTCAACCATCCTTGATAATGCTAATCATAGTGTTCTTGTGGACCACCTGGGGATTCTTATCTTCCCTCCATGAGTGGTTCTAATTGATTTTGGAGAAGAAGAAGCAGCATTGAAAGGTCTCTATGTTATAGAGTTTGACCTTTTAACCCATTTTCTCATACGATTTAATATCTACAAAAGCTGTAAGGAAGGTCATCAATCTGCTTGTTAATAATAACTAGTTGTGTATATCCATCCCACATAATACTAAAGATACAGTTAGCCATCTACCTCAATGCCTGAAAGCCCGTAGTATTTAGGTAGGGGGAAATAGGTTTAAGTTTGAAGAGGGAGTGGTCGTTGATCTATTCTAGAAGTTGATGTATCCTACCTAAAGAGTAAGTGCAAACATTTGTATAATTTCATCTTGGTACCCATTATGGCTGCTTCTGGAATAGTAGTCTTTGTACCTTGGGTTTCAACTTTTGCAGTTTGCTACACATGTAGCTGCCCTTAAAAACTACTTGGAAGCTAAAAGCAATCCAGAATTCAGCAGCCTAATTATAACAGGCATTTACCCGTTTAACATCTCTACTGTATTATATGGGCTGCATTAACCCTAAAGAAATAATTGGGTTCACATCATGACATTATTAATTGGGTTCACACCATGAAATTATTAAAAGGAAAAATAAAGAAGGTTAAAAATTAATCTTAGTGCAGGTAGCTAACTAGATCTATTGATTTATAGCTGACCTGACTGTTATGTGAACACTAGAACAGAGAAACTATAGTCTCTCTTGCTCACACTATCCAACTAAGTCACAGCACAATTTACTTCCCAGGCTGAGTAACAAATGTGATTTGGGGGAAATGAAATGGAGACGATGTGTACGTGACTAGGGCAAGTTAATACATATCATTTGACTACTAGAATGTACTTGGCCTTCTCTCTTCTCTCTTTTGAACCTGTCAAATGTTTTTCTTAATTGTTTTTCAGGCTGAACCTCTTTTGTCGTTCTCATATATATTCTTTTTTGTCAAAAACTCCCCTTCTGTTGTTATTCTAAAAGTAAAATAAAATAGAGAGAAATATATGAAAACAAACAAAACCCGCCGAAGTTTCTTAAGACTTCACATTCCTAACTTAATGCCAGATTTGCTATTCAGTTTCCTTTCTGGAAACAAACAAACAAAGACTGAGGATACTGCAGTGTGAATTGACAGCCTCTAGTTATAGCATTTGGAAATTACCTCACAAACTTGGCTGAAAATGAACTTGTCTATCGGTTCGTGACATGACTGCAACCTCTGTGCATATTGCACATGCCTGTAAACTTATATATATATATTTCCACATGCATAACCTGCCTCCCCAGACATTAATTTTTACATGGGAAAGGGGAATGTTATCAGTTCAGTTTACCAGATTGGTTCTGCTACTTCAGAAAGCTAGAATTCAAGTATCAACCAGTTAGTAGTAACAACTGGTTGCTAATCCAATGTATTTCACATAAACCCTGTATCCTGAATTTTGATGTGAAGTTGCTTGCAACATTGATTATAGTTTATATAAAATTGCCAGTAGTTACTCCTTTAATTGCTACAACTAAATTCATAAGCCACATTCACAAAAATTGTGATTTTCATCTATTGTTGGAGATTTGGCTTCTAATATATGCAAAACCATAAACTCGTTCTTTATAAAATCAGGATAGAGAGATTCTACATAAGAACTGAGTGCTAGGATAAGTTTTAATAAACATTTGCTTCTCAGTGATTGTAGTAAGTGAAAATCCACAAAATAGTAATAGAAGCCAATAATTACAGAGAAGATTATTCCAACAATCTTAAAGACACAATCTTTCAATGGAGATAAACTCACACATTAAACTTCAACCTGTGAGGTGTCTAGCTAGAGAATATACACACATAAGAATGGAGAAAAAACCTTACATATTGCATGGAAGTTGTCTTCTGAAAACATTACCTTGTCCTAATCCAGGACCTTTGTTGAAATCTCCAAAGCACCTGTGGCAGTGTAGCACCCCAATTAAATCACAAATCAATTGTAAATTATTGAACTGTCAAAGTGATCTTGGGTGATTTGGGGGTGTAGCATGGACCAAAGAGCTACTAACTTCCCCCCTAATTAATATAAATAACATTTGATCTCTATATTTTTTTAAATTAACATCTCAACAGAAGGGAGAACAGATTCATGTTTTACATCCAGAAGACCTCAGGTTCTATTTCAGGTTAAAAGAATCCAAAGATGACAGAATTGAGGATGGCCTCTTTCCAACAAGAGACCAGCAGCCTATATAAACTCTTAAGGTCACTCAGCAAGCTCTCTAAACCAGTTGATTTTGTTTACCTTTATTTTTTTTAGGTTCTTTCAATTCAGCTAATGTTATCATGTGAATCAGCCCAGGCAAAGAAAATGGATAAGAAGGAAATATACAGGAATGTATTGATGAACATTTATTTCTAAATAACCGCAGCAGAAAAATAAGGCTGCTTTTTACTGTATATTTAAAAACTACTTATGAAATGGACCTAGCACCACTGAACATTATTTGTAAGACTTTGGATCCTCTATTTTTATTTTCAGCCTTCACACAAATCTGCATTTTGACTCACAGCCTTGTTCACACACCCACATGGCAGGGGTGTGTTCCACTTACCTATGCCACCAGTTTGCACTGCGACGTTTTTTAAAATACAACAAAGCGAGGGAGATAGATCCCTTGACTGAAAAATATCTACCAGTATGGGATTGTTTGTGGAGGGATGGACTTCAGCAATATTTGCTACAGAGTATGCTGGCTCCGTGCCACAAAACGTTGTCTTTTTGCAAGAAACTGAAATGCAGTGCTTTGCCTACTTAAGAAGACACTTAGGCTCAATGCCAAAACCCAGCCTAAAGCCCATGAAGAAGATGAGTATCAAGCTGCTTTAGAAATAGAGAAAATGAACTATGAAAGAGGGCCTCAAAGATTCCAGACAGATTCTTTTAGATAGCTCTGAAAAAAGCCAGGATTTTTCCTGGAGCCACTACTGTAAGTGCAAAGGACATTGTCCAAGTATCTGACCGGCTGCACAGCCAGTCCAGAGCCAGCGATTTTACAAAATATTATTGCATTTGAGAAAAGTGGGGAGAGTATGGTGCCCTTCAAATGACTCACAGGAAGGCACAGGCCATGCTTTGAGAACCATTGTAGTAATGCAATATTATCCTCACACTAACAATTAGAAGCTGCCTACTGGCATTTCTAGTTCATAATTAATTCTGATTAAACTAAGAACAAGAACAACCCAGCTTTTCTCATTTACATCTTATCATTCCCTGGCAACACCCCTGATCTGCCATGTCCCCATAGTGTTCTCTCTGTCCTTAGCCCATACACAAGACAGCCTTAAGTCATGACTAGCTGCACAGATTTTTCCTTTAAGTTACCAGGAACCAGTGATAATTTCAGGCTGCATACAGTCTCTTAATCTTAACTATCCATGTTAGCAAAAGTATAGCTACCTATAAGCTAGTTAAAAGTGTAATTATCTATAGGTTACTTTGGTGTATACAATCCTTTCCCTTCTATCCCTTATGATTCCCTTAATTTTTTCTCTGTGTAAAAAGAGCTGATAACACTGCTAAAAGATTCCCCCTTCTCATTATTATTTGCCCAGAGGCTCGTTTTCAAGCGGGTTTGCTACCCCTTTGGACAAAAAATATATATTAAACTAATTCTATTTATTTATTTGTTTGTTTGTTTGTTTGTTTATTTATTTTGTCCAATACACAATGAGAGTTTTAGTGGGTATATATCTATATACACATAGTAAAATACATGATTCTCAAAACAAGCATCTCTAATATCTGGTTAGTGGAGTCTGGGATGGAGCAGGTTTGAAGTTATCACTCCTGTTTCATTGCCTCATGTAATGAACTTGGGAAGGTACTAGGTTTTGACAAATGACTAAATCTCTGGTGTTTAGCCATGCTGTGATCGTTTGCTGCCAGCTGGTGATGTTCAGAAAAGGGAAGACAGCCAAAAAAGAGAAGGTTTAACCAAAGACTTTGCTTAACATGCCTGTACACTGACATCAGGGTGTCACCCGAATGGAGGATAGAAATGCAGAATAGGAGTCAGCAAGTTTTCTGCTGGTTTAGTTTTCTGCGAGTTCAGGGTGGTAGTGAGAAATTGCCCAATTTTTCACATCTACTTTTAAAAAGCCGTGAAGAGCACAATTAATTTTGAATATGGTGCTAAATTATATGTTTCGTGATGTGAATGCAGAAAGCAGCAGAGGTAGCATCAAATGGAAAAACACGAAAATCATAGAAGTCTAACTTTATATTCCCCATTGCTCCCCCTAGAGGTTAATGAGGTATTGCAGGACAATCAGAAATGAGTCAAACTGGGATAACTGAGAATCAAGAATATTCAAAGATACTTCAAAAAATCCTGGAGATCTTTGTAGAAATTTAATTTTTAAAATTTTCAGCACATGGCTACTTTTTAGTGCATCCCATCAACAAGAGTGTACATTTCTACCGCGTTTACCAAAAATAAGCCTTCCCCCCAAAATAAGTCCTCCCCTAAAAATAAACCTTCTGCCCAAATTAAGTCCTCCCCTGAAAATATTTAAATGCATGTGTAGCCAAACCCCACCATTTCTTTTGGTTAGGGTTAGGGAGACAGAGTTGGAAATCAGGTAAGACAGCAAGAGAAGCCCCGTCTTGCTCCACGCACCCCAAAATAATAAGACCTCCCCAAAAATAAGGCCAAGCGCTCATTTTGGGTTTTTAAAAAAAATTCAATTCAATTCAATTTATTAGATTTGTATGCCACCCCTCTGTGAAGACTCGGGCGGCTCAGTATCTTATTTTTGGAAAAGTCAGTATCTTATTTTTGGGAAAACATGGTAGACCAAATTCAAAATTAAATAAGCAGTTTTGAAAATGCCATTGAAGAAAATCCCCAATGTTCTCTAACTGCTTTAATGCTCTGTAGATTTGATGATCTTACCGGGTATCCTCTGGCTCCGATAGGCACTCCACCGTGCTGGGCTTCTGTTCCATTCACCGCAATTCCATCCAGGATCAATAAAGAGAGACCAAGGTGGGCTCCGCCCCCAGAGGCAACACCCCACGGTCGCCACGACAGATGTGGATTTGAGATTTGAGGGAGGAGGGGCTATTATGCTACGAGGCAAGCCCCATTGTGGTCTTCTTCACTGTTGGCAAATTGCAAGCATTCTGGGTCAAAAGCTTGAAGACCCTATGAAGATAAAAAAGAAGGAACGGATTTCTTATTCATGTTTCATCTTGAGTCCTTCTCATTCTCTTGACGTTGAAACAAAAAATTTAAAACATTCTATAATAATAATAATAATAATAATAATAATAATAATAATAATAATAATAGTAATAATAATTTATTGGATTTGTATGCCGCCCCTCTCCGTAGACTCGGGGCAGCTAACAACAATGATAAAAACAGCATGTGACAATCCAATAATAAAACAGCTAAAAACCCTTATTTATAAAAACCAAACATACACACAAACATACCATGCATAACTTGTAATGGCCTAGGGGGAAGGAATATCTCAACTCCCCCATGCCTGGCGGTATAAATGAGTCTTGAGTAGTTTACAAAAGACAGGGAGGGTGGGTGCAATTCTAATCTCCGGGGGGAGTTGGTTCCAGAAGGCCGGGGCCGCCACAGAGAAGACTCTTCCCCTGGGGCCCGCCAAACGACATTGTTTAGTCGACGGGACCTGGAGAAGGCCAACTCTGTGGGACCTTATTGGTCGCTGGGATTCGTGCGGTAGCAGGTGGTTCCGGAGGTAATCTGGTCCAATGCCATTTTATTTTACTGACATATCCATGTATCATACTGGCTATAGCGTGACATAATTTCTGAAACTTTCCTCCTAAATTCTCAATTTTTACAATTCAAAACCACAAAAAGCAGGATGAAATATATGAATGAAACACAGTTTTGTCTATGCCTGTTTATTATGAATATATTCTATACGTCAAATTTTAAAAAAAAATTGGAGGAAGAAAAAAAGAAATATTTTGAGCACCGACACATTGGCTGATTTCTACATGCATTTAACCAAGGAGCAATTATCCCCCTTTTTCTTGTAATGGTGCCTTCCTCTTGTCTCCAGACATCCGTTGCTGTACTGGTGTTAAAGCAGCATTTCTCCCTTATTCTCACATTATGTGTATGAGCAGCCTAAGTGTATGAAATTAATTAGTTTTTCCAGCACTTCTGAGGCTGGAAACAAAGTCACATAACAAGTGGAATGGTCAGAGAAGAACCATTTGAATGTTTTAGTCAAAAAAAATCTAAAACTTTAAGGCTTTAAAAAAAAAAAGAGGGACTCTGAAGCGGTGAGGAGGAGCACACGCCCCCCATATACCTGGCGTGAGGCTGCCCTCCATACACCGCACCAGAGAGAGAAACCCAGGCGGGCGAGAGGGGGGAACCTCCCGTTCCTTTGACAGAAAGGCGGCTACAGCTGCTGCTGCTATCTGTTTTCTCTTCCTTCCCGTGCTGAAGGGCTCCCTTCTCCTCTCGCTCACTCACTTTGTAGCCGGTGCCTTTCCTTCACTGTCGTGACTTCTCAGTTTGGCTGAAGCTGAGTTGATCCGGCCGGGGTGAAGCACCCCCTTTTGCCTTTCCATGCCCAGACACTCAGGGAGGCAACCTTGCGCTGGGTGTATGGGAGGCAGAACGATGAGGTAGTCACCACAGTGAAGTGGTTTATTCCCTCTCCAAGCACCCAGAAAACGAAAATGCTTTGCTCGCTCTGGGCTGCCAAAGTCTCCTTAAGCGCCCCCGAAAGGCTCCTCTGGCAGCCCAGAAAAGCCTGAGATAGCCGGGATTAAAGGGGGAATGGCAGGAAACTGGCTGGGCCTTATAAAAATTATAATTTTCACAAGGGTTTTTTAAAATTATTTTTTAACTATTAGATTTGTATATTGTCCTGTAGTGAGCCGCTCAGAGAGGGACGGCATACAAATCTAATAAGTTGTTGTTGTTGTTGTTGTTGTTGTTGTTGTTGTTGTTGTTGTTATTATTATTCGTGCCACTCTCAAATTTCCTGGTAATTTTTTCTGGGCTCGGGTTCTTAAGTAGAAAATGGTTCTTAAGTAGAGGCAAAAAAATCTTGAACACCTGGTTCTTATCTAGAAAAGTTCTTAAGTAGAGGCGTTCTTAGGTAGAGGTACCGCTGTATGTCAAGGCATGCCAACTCTCTGAAATCAAACAGGCAAAAAAGACCAGGTAGACTCTATGGGAAAAAAAAGAAAATTGTGTCTATCTGATGGAAAATAAATGGACCCTCAAACAGCAATGCCCTAGCCCACAAAAAGGCTTTGAAGATAATAATCAGCATCCCAACTGCACCTGGAAAACTACCATCAGACTGTTACATGGGCACACTGAGACATCTCATAGTTAGCTGGATCCCTACATTTTGGATTAGCTGCAGTTTTTAAGTGGGTCTTCAGAGGCAGTCTTCTGTAGAACGTGATGCAAAAGCATAATTGTAAGATGACCAAATCATGAATGACTCTCTGAAGGACAGTCCATATCAGTTGAGAAGCACTTGAGCATTTTCTTTTTGAGAAGAAAGTATACTATCATGCTTCAATATTGGCAGAACCATTCCTACCTCAAAGAAACTGACCCTGTATGTGAGGACAAACTACACACTACCTAACAAGTTAGGAGGGGAAAAGATATAATAAAGAAAGGATTGTTCGGACAAGCAGTCTTGAGGATTCTATCTGTTTCCCTGGGAGTCACAGATGCAAACTTGTCTCACCTAACAAATCCAAACTATGTTTCAGTCACCTCTGGGGGAACAGCCAGTCAGGTCTAACTATAAGTGAGTAACTATGCTAATAATTCCAAAAATATGGATAGCTATTGAATAGTAGGAATGAAATCCAGCAAATTCTAACTCTTTTTTTTTTTTTTGCAATCTGATAGTTACCAGGATTTCTGCAGCTCAAATCTGGCAGGCTCAGTAAACAGTTGCATTTCTTCATATGTTGCTCTTCTTATATTTTATAGTTACTGAGCTGCGATGGCGCAGTGGTTACAGTGCAGTACTGCAGGCTACTTCTGCAGCTTGCCAGCTGTTTGGCAACTCAAATCTCAGCAGGCTCAAGGTTGTCCTTAAGAGTGAGGACCCAAATTGTTGGGGCAATATGCTGACTCTGTAAACTGCTTAGAGAGGGCTGTAAAGCACTATGAAGCAGTTTGGTCTAAGTGCTACTACTATCATTCAAGTCTCCTTATCCTTTTTTATTGACTATAGTTAGTGGAAATTCAAAATTTCCTTCCACAGCTCTTTTCTAAAGCCCAGAGATTTAATTTTTTTCTAAAGTATACTATTGGTATATTGTATTTATTAACATATGATTGCCTTTATTCGCTTCACTCAGCTTTTGTTTGTTTTGTAAATTTTGTGGTCATTGACCGAATAAATATTATTGATTTTTAAAGAACAGAAAATGTTGAGATGCAACATTGGTTTGTATGTATTATGTTCTGCTGCAATTTTTCAGATCTAGCTTAGAATAATGATCAAGAACGTGAAATATTAATCATTAAGTCCCGGCAAATAATTTCAAGATGTTTTCTAACATTTCACTTTTAACTACTTCTACAAGTTAAAAATAGTAACAGTATAAACAGCATATCAGTGTCTTTGTATCATATAAGAGCAACTGTATATAAATGTAACTGTACCATAATATCTTAGGGCAAAATAAAAAGTGTTATCGATTCTTATTCTATTCTTATTCTATCGATTCTTATTTTATTACTAAAGAACAGACATTGAGAAAAGCTACCGTAATTTTTTGTTTGTTTGTAAGTATTGGTAGATCTGATCTATTAAAAGGCAAGATATAATGATCCCATTATTGTACTCTTAAAAAACATTAGAAACATGTAACTTGGCTAAGGGTACTGTGGACTGACAAGAAAGCAAACCGATGGATCATCAAACAAATTAAATCCAGAGTTCTCACTCGAGACCAAGCTCAAATTATCCTACTTTGAACACATTATAGAAAGACTCGGCTCTCTGAAAGGGCTTTACTGCTAGGAAAGGTGGAAGCTAAGAGGATGACCAGCAGCAAGGTAAATGGATTTAGTTACAGTGGTGATGAGTGCTCTATTGGGAGACATAAAAGAACAGGCCAGGGGTAGGTTGTCATAGAGAAAATCTATGAGTGTGATTGCTAGGAAAATGACTAGGCAGCATATAATCAATAAATCAAACTTGGCTCACTATCTAAACAACATTCTGTTATATACTTCTGATGCTTCATAGTTGAATTCACGTATGATATACTAAGTCAGGTTTTTAAAAGACATAGTTGGTTGAGTAATATAATTTATAACATTTATAGTTTAAGTTTAGCTGGGATTACACATTGTGCTAAGTCTAAAGTGAGGAAAGTACAATATAATTTCAATTGATGTGTGAATCCAGCAACTGAAAAACAGTGGTCCGCAATGGGTAAATGCAATCCGTCATTTAGTCTGGAGCTGCAGCCACGTGGTTTCTGTGATCAGCTTTGGTGTATTACGGACAGCTCTAATGTATCCATCCCTAAATTAGAAAGTGGATGTAGGACTTTAAATTCAATCTGAGCCAATGGAACATGCCTCTTTGAAATAGCATGTACAAGCGACATGGGGCATATGAAAAAAATGATCAGATCAAAGACCATCTCATACAACAATCAAACCGAATCATTTTGGGAATTTGTAAACACAGCGTAATGAAGAGTTACCTCTTCAATACTTCAAAAGAAAAGGATTTAGGGGTAGTGATTTCTGACAGTCTCAAAGTGGGTGAACAGTGCAGTCAGGCGGTAGGGAAAGCAAGTAGGATGCTTGGCTGCATAGCTAGAGGTATAACAAGCAGGAAGAGGGAGATTATGATCCCGCTATATATAATGCTGGTGAGACCACATTTGGAACACTGTGTTCAGTTCTGGAGACCTCACCTACAAAAAGATATTGACAAAATTGAACGGGTCCAAAAACGGGCCACAAGATTGGTGGAAGGTCTTAAGTATAAAACGTATCAGGAAAGACTTAATGAACTCAATCTGTATAGTCTGGAAGACAGAAGGAAAAGGGGGGACATGATCGAAACATTTAAATATGTTAAAGGGTTAAATAGGATTCAGGAGGGAAGTGTTTTTAATAGGAAAGTGAACACAAGAACAAGGGGACACAATCTGAGATTAGTTGGGGGAAAGATCAAAAGCAACATGAGAAAATATTATTTTACTGAAAGAGTAGTGGATCCTTGGAACAAACTTCCAGCAGACGTGGTAGATAAATCCACAGTAACTGAATTTAAACATGCCTGGGATAAACATATATCCATCCTAAGATAAAATACAGAAAATAGTATAAGGGCAGACTA
Organism: Erythrolamprus reginae; assembly: GCF_031021105.1. NCBI lineage: Eukaryota > Metazoa > Chordata > Lepidosauria > Squamata > Dipsadidae > Erythrolamprus > Erythrolamprus reginae. The sequence goes on along the minus strand of NW_027248473.1, from coordinate 682,611 downwards.
GATGGACCATGAGGTCTTTTTCTGCCGTCAGACTTCTATGTTTCTATGTTTCTTGTCTACATTCAGCATCAGGTACAAAGAACTATAGGAAAAGGGAGGTGTTTCACCACTGAATCTGCCATTAGGCAAAATGAGACAACAGTCTTGGATAGTATAAGAGGAGGCGTGTGGAAGCACTGTTTGTGAACCCTAAGTGACCTTGCTTCTCTCTAGTTCATTAGCAGGGATAAAAGAAAACTGAAATCTCTGTTCAATCAATTTCAGAATAGAAGACAGTACAATAGGGGCATCAATTTGCCTTTGACCTCAAGCAAAATGCCTTGAACTTGTTCTGGTTGTTATGTTAGCCCAGCTGACAGAGGCTGAAAAAGCTCTTCTATGAACTTGTATAATTCCTCTTAAAAAGCAAACTTTGCATCCCCCAGATATGAGAGGACTGCAGCACCAGAATTCCAAAGCTGCGTAGAAAACACCCCAGGAGCCGGACTGAGGAAAGCTGATCAGTTTCAATGGAACTTCATAAAAATATTGGCATTTGGTTGTTTCCTTAACAGCCTCATGTGTCTCTTCTGCTGCGGAGAAAACAGAAGGCTCTTTCTATGCCCAGCAATATCAGAAAACCTGTCAAAATCCCCCATGCTGAAGCTCAGGTTTTCTAGACAAGATGGTCACAAAAATAACACGCCACCTACCTAAGTCAAAAAGGAACCAAGCTGAGAAGGAGATGGGGGAAGGGAGAGGGAGAACTGCTGGAAAGCGTTAAAAGAATTGTATAACTTTTTAAAAAAAAATCCACTTCAAAGTCAACACCATTACTTATGCATAAATTTAAATAAAGATTTGTTCATAAGAATTAAATCTCTCTTTTAAAAAGATATACCAGCCCAAAGATGGGAGAGTCGTGGCTTAAATAGGATCAACTTCTTCCTACCATGGCGCTAGAGCTCAAGAACTGCTGGAACTGCTCAAAAACAAGCTTTAAAATTTGTTCTCCATATCAGGGATGGGTTGCTTACCTTTTCCTACCAGTGCGCTGCATGTGTATTGCGATATTTCATGTGCGTGCGCACACGTCCTCAGCATGATTTTCCTTCTGCGCATGCGCAGAGACGATTTTTCTTCTGCGAATGCTCAGAGAGCAGAAAATCATGGAAAATTATAAAAAAAGATGGTGGCGTGCCCAGACCGGCATAGATAGACTGGAGCTGTCTCAACAGAATTGCACAATCGGCAGGCCACTGCTACTCCATATGCAGCCTTGAAACTTGGTGACCATTTATACAATCTGTCACTTCCCTAGACATTTTGGCTTGATTTCTTGGACTTCCCAATTTAAAAATGTCAATGTTGACTTCTTCTTAACATATGCTCCCATCCAATGTTACCAACTAAAGTTACCAGACACCTCCCCTCCCTCCCAATCATGGTGATAAATGTTAAGGAAACTCAAATTCTGAAACTTGTGGATGGTCACAAGCTTCCTATCTCTCTTTCGGAAAAAATAAAACAAGGTTGCCCTAATGCATCTATTAGTTTTTAGTATATTTATGACACGCTAACTTGTTTATATATTTAGCATAGAGTAGAAACTTACTGGGTAAGTTACTGCCTTTCGTAAACTTCTTAAAACCCACCTCTGCCGTCAGGCATGGGGGGACTGAAACATCTCCCCTTGCCTATGTATTATTATTATTATTATTATTATTATTATTATTATTATTATTACTATTATTATTAATTAGATTTGTATGCCGCCTCTCTCCACAGATTAGAACTGCCCCTACTCTCCCTGCCTTCCGTAAACTCCTTAAAACCCACCTCTGCCGTCAGGCATGGGGGAACTGAAACACCTCCCCCGGGCATGTTTAGTTTATGCATGGTATGTTTGTGTGTGCGTCTGTTAGTTTATGGGGTTCTTTTAAATCTTGTATAAATTTTAAAGTTTTCTGATTATTTATGATTTGTTCTATTTGCTGTGAGCCGCCTCGAGTCTTCGGAGAGGGGCGGCATACAAATCTAAATAATAAATAATAAATAAATAAATAGACTTTATGTATGGAACATTTGTGTGTATGCTTTTATATAAGTTTTTTTTTAGGTTTTTTAATGTAAAATTATTATTTTAGATTTTAATATTAGATTTGTTATTGTATATTATTTTTGTCACTGCTTGAGCCTTCCCGAGTCTGCGGAGAGGGGCGGCATACAAATTCAATTAATCAATCAATCAATAAACAAACAAATAAACAAACAAATAAATGTTAAGATGGGGAGCAGGAATATTATATAGAAAGGGACAGTGAGATGGTTCGGTGGTTAAAACGCTGGGCTAGTCAGCTGGGAAGCTAAGCGGCTGAGTTCGAGATATGAGTGCCGTGTGATGTGGGGAGCTCCCCCTATTTACTTCAGCTACTGCCAATCTAGCATCATGCAAATGTGAGCAGACAAATAGGTATCACTTCGGCAGAAAGGGTTATTGCATTCCGTATTTTCATGCTGGCTACATGATGACAGCAACATCTCAGACAACATAGGCTCCCTCAGCTGAGAATCTGAGATGAGCACCGTCCCCTTGAATCTGTCCCAATTGGACAGGGGAAACCTTTATATAAAAAGTATCACCACAGGAAATTGGGACAAGTAATAGACGGATATATAAACAAGAGAAAACATAGGAACATGAGAAGGAAAACATTGCCTCAGTTTTCTTCAAACCAGTCATAAGTGATTGGGTATTGTTTAGACTCTCATCTCCTCTATTCCCAGTTAGTAAAGATATGCTAGGCCTCAGCTCTTCCTTTACTTCCCTCTCCTTGCCTCCCCCATTTCTCCAGTGTTTTTTCCTCCCTCCTGCTCTTGCTGTCTCAGCCTTAACATGCTACATATAAAGCGCTCTGTAAGGAGACCTGCAGCTCTCTGGCACATTGCCAAACCTGTGTAATCATCAAAGGAAGTACAAAAACAGTCAAGCCTTGCTGACCTCCCCAAAAGGGAAAAGAAATTGGGGGAAGAGAGTGGAAAAAATGCTGAGAGGCCCAGCTTTATCCTTAAAGGACCTTTTCATTGGGATTCAATTCTCTTGAAATGGATGAAAAACTGAAATTTCACAAGGATATACAAGTTCAAGTTAAAATCATGGCAAAAATGGGGGGAAGGAGGGGGTCAAATTAAAGAATAGATCACCAAATCCTCCCGAAGAATTTAATAATTAGAAAGAAAATGGACAGGAGACACACTTTTGAATTCGGCAATGCAAAACTATGAGTTACAATAGAAATATTATTCAATCTTTAGCGATTTAACTATCACGTAGAATACTGTGTCAGCGTTCTGAGCCATTGTTTTGAGTTGGAGACTTTGGCCTGCCACACTGTTTATTTTGTAAGGTTGAAGTTCACTTTCATATTAATACTGCGCAATTATACACTTCACAAAAATTCAGAAACTTTTACTTAGTAGCAATACTGTCTTCAAGCCCTTTAAAGGGTTTTTAAAGAAAGGGAGTCCTCCCCCCTCAAAAAACCCCCCACCCCAAATCCTGATTGTTATGCTACATTTTACCACAACCTAGCCTTCTATTACCTGATTTGGAAATTTTGGAAAACGAAGGTCAATTTATCCAGATGATATAAGGAATATAGTGCAGGCAAAGAGATGAGACCACATAAAGGAAAAGGTGGAGCCGGATAAATAAAAGCAATCCTGTTTAGTCCAAACTGTATCATCACTCAAGAGCAGGAAACAGGTGTAATAGTAATTCTAATTACATAGCAGTTTCATAGTACTATAAATGCTGCACTTAAATGTCACTTTTCATACCTGCCAAAATTGTAGAAACGAAAATAATAGAAATATTGTCTATAGTCACCCAAAGATTACATACGCAGGAATGGTATTCTGATATTTGTCCTAGTTTCATCATTATACTATATCCGCTTTGGCCTCAACACTAAAACATATTCAGTTTTCCTTAATGTATTTGAGAAGATTATTGGAATGACAGCATATCAATTTTTTTTAAAAAAGAGTGTCTTTAGAGGCATTAATATGTATTACAATACATATTATTGCAGCAAGAGACCATTACTTGGACATCTTTGGGAGATAAATTAATGTCAGCTTCCAAAACATCCTATACAATGTAATCATAGATACTCTATGTCGCTAATAATATGAATAGATATGACATCCATTCAGGTACAGATGCATAGGTGGAACAATTCAACCTAAGTTACAAAGACAAATTATGAAAAATATTAGTTTTAAAACTTTAATACATTTTATTGAAAAAATAGAAATAAGCTTTAAAAACTTATTTATTTGCTAAGATAAATTATATTAATAAGTAAGTGCCAATAAATGAAAGGTTTGGCTAGAACTTGGCCACTCTTGAAAGAGTTAAGTGGGGTCAGACCTGCTTGGATGAGAAGTTATCAGAAAATATCTGAGCAGCAGATACAGGGATATGTCAAAAAGCATCTCAGAAAAGCCAACGGTATGTCACTTTCATATTTTTGTCAAGAAAATTAGATATACTATAGATTTGCCCAGGAAATTATTAAGATTTGATCTTGAGTCAAAGGAGTTATTACTTTTTATGTAAGTAAATTTAGTGTTCTGAATATATTAGATCCTTATTTAATGATCAGAATTTGGACCAAAAACTCAAAATGATGACTAAATGAAATTCAGACATGATTTTACTTCAGCTCTCCTTTGTTGTACAGGCTTGGGAAGATCATAAATGTGTGGATTGGTCACAAAGTTACTTCTGTGAATGAACGAAGAAATTCTATCTGGGAAATTCTATCTGAAGATTTCCTGTACCTGCAAAGCTGACCTCACGGGTGGAAAGATCTTGAGATTACATTTCTGTGGTTCTGCTTTGTTCTTACCATCAAAAAACTCTGATGACCCCGTATGTTGCTTAACTAATTCCTATTTGTCCTGATGCCTGGCATTAGCAATGCTAGTTGATAAAGATGGAGAAATAAACATTTGGAGAGTCCTGGATACTCCTTTCAGTTTTGTTCCCTTCATGCAGGCTGGAAACTGCAGTTCCTGTTTGTACTCTGTACAAAACAGTTGGATTTGCAACGTATAATCAAGCTAACAATGAATGTTTGTTTGTATTGAAGTACTATAACTTTAAGAGGTAGTATTGAAAATTGTCATAAGAGGGAGCCAGAAAGCAGGATTCTCTCTCTGTTCTTTCTGCTAATTCACTGAGACTGATGTAGAACAGCTCTGTGTTAGTTTGATGTATAATGTCTGATATTTAAGATACAGACTGGCTTGTAATATTATTGTTTGAGAGATATTGGCTGATTTGAATGTGAATGACCAGACTGTTTAACTTGACTGTGCTATTTCTAAAGTAAACACTAGAGTGGTACCTCACCTTAAGAACTTAATTCTTTCAGTGACCAGATTCTTAAGTAGAAAAGTTTGTAAGTAGAAGTAATTTTTCCCATAGGAATCAATGTAAAAGCAAATAATGCATGCAAACCCATTAGGAAAGAAATAAAAGTTCAGAATTTGGATGGGAGGAGGAAGAGGAAGAAGAGGAGGACAGTCGCTGCCGAAGGAAAAAAGTGAGGTGAGGGGAATAAAAAAAATCCAAAACTTTAAGGCTTAAAAAAAAAAGAGGGACTGAGGAGGCGAGGAGCAGCACGTGCTTCCCATACACCTGGCACGAGGCTGCCTCCCATACACTGCACCAGAGAGAGAAACCCAGGCGGGTGAGAGGGAGGAACCTCCCGCTCTTTTGACCGAAAGGCGGCTGCTGCTGCTACCTGCTTCCTCTTCCTTCCCATGCTGCAGGGCTCCCCTCTTTCCTCACTCGCTTGCATTGTAGCCAGCGCCTTTCCTTCACTGTGGTGACTCCTTGGTTTGGTTGAAGTCAAGTTGATTCGACAGGGGCGAAGCACCCCCTTTTGCCTTTCTGCCCCCAGACATCCAGGAGACAACCTCGCACCAAGTGTGCGGGAGGCAGCACAAGGAAGTCACCACAGTGAAGTGGTTTATTCCCTCTCCAAGTACCCAGAGAAAGGAAAACGCTCCATTCGCTCTGGGCAGCCCAGAGGGAGCGTTTCTTTTCTCTAGGTGCTGGCAGAGGTTTACTCCCTCTCCAAGTGCCCAGAGAAAGGAAAATGCTTTGTTCACTCTGGACTGCCAAAGCCTCCTTAAGCACCACCGAAAGGTTCCTCCGGCAGCCCGGAAAAGCCCGAGATGGCTGGGATTAAAGGGGGAATCGCAGGAAACTGGCCAGGCCTTAGTGACACTCTCAAATTTCCTGGGAAATTTTTCCGGGCTCGGGTTCTTAAATAGAAAATGGTTCTTCAGAAGAGGCAAAAAAATCTTGAACACTGGGTTCTTATCTAGAAAAATTCTTAAGTAGAGGCATTCTTAAGTAGAGATACCACTGTATTTTATACGCTTTAATGTATCTGTCTTGTATGATGGAATAATTTTCCTGGATATCTGCTAGAATCCCACGTTTTCCTCTGTGCATGGCCCAAGTTATAAAATCATAGTAATTCATTTGGGAAGATGAAGTTGACATTGATATTCTGCTTGTACAGGTACAGGCAGTTTTCAATTTACAACGGTTTGTTTAGAGATTATTTCAAGTTACAATGGCACTGAAAAAAAGTGGCATGACTAGTTTTCACACTTACATGAACTGATGACAAATGCAGAGTCCTGAGATCATGTGATCACCTTTTGTAGTCTTTCCAACAGGCTTTTGACAAGAAAAGTCAACAAGGGAAGCCAAATTTACTTAATCGTATGATTCACTTAACTACTGCAGTAATTTGCTTAACAACCAGATTATAATACAGTAGTCCCTCACCTATCGCTGGTGTTACGTTCCAGACCTGGCCGCGATAGGTGAAATCCGCGATGGGGAATTTATCGACTGATAGTACTTATTTAAGTATTTATATTGTAATTGTTTGGTAAGTTTTCATTGTTTTAAGTGTTTATAAACCCTTCCCACACAGTATTTATTTTAGATACAGTATTTAAATACAGTATTTACAATTTTAGATTTTTTTTTTTTGGAAAAACCTGCCGATCGAGTTCGGCGGGCTGTTTAAATCTGCCGATCGACTTCCTCAGAAACCCGCGATGAAGTGAAGCCGCAGTAGGTGAAGCGCGGTATAGCGAGGGACTACTGTAACTCACATTGCAATTGTCTTGCTTAGCAACAGAAATTTGGACTCCATTTTGATCATAAGTTGAGGACTACCAGTAGTCCTCCACTTGCAATCATTCATTTAACAATGGTTCAAAGTCATAACAGCTTTGGAAAAAATAATTTATGATCCACCCTTAAACCTATGACTGTTGCACTGCCCTGGTGGTCATGTGATTGTGATTCACGTGCTTGACAATCAGTTAGCATTTACGATAGTTGCAGTGCCTTGCACTCACATGGTTGTAATTTGCAACCTTCCAGTCAATAAGCAAAGTCAACTTAGGAAGAATAGAATAGAATAGAATTTTATTGGCCAAGTGTGATTGGACACACAAGAAATTTGTCTTGCTGCACATGCTCTCTGTGTATATAAAAGAAAAGATAGGTTTGTCAAGAATCATAAGGTACTACACTTAATGATAGTCTGGGTAGATGTAAGCCAGATTTGCATAGTAATCACATGATTCAGTTAGCAACTAAAGTAAAAATGGTCTGGTCACATGATGACTGCATAGCTACTGAAGTTCTGATCCCAATTGTTGTCATAGTTCAAGGAACTCTCTGTGGAATTTTGGACTCCAGCGTTGCCCACCACTGATTCTATATTTTATTTATTTGATAAATTTATTTGCCACCTACCTCTCCATGGGCCTACACCAGGCATCTTACGACGATAAGAAGAAAGAAATGAAAAGAGAGTAAACAGAACAGAAGTAAAATAATAGAACAATAAAAGAAACAATGAAAAATAAAATAATGAAAATATAGTGATACCTCGTCTTACGAACTTAATAGATTCCGGGACGAGGTTTGTAAGGTGAAAAATTTGTAAGACAAAATGATGTTTCCCATAGGAATCAATGGAAAAGCAATTAATGCATGCAAGCCCAAAACTCACCCGTTTTTGACTGCTGGGATTCCCCTAAGGCTCTCCTCCATGGGAAACCCCATCTCCAGACTTCCGTGGTTTTGTGATGCTGCAGGGGAATCCCAGCAGGGAAATCCCAGCAGCACAAAAATGGGTCCTTCGCTGGCAATGGAAGTCCGGAGGTGGGGTTTCCCAACAAGGGGAGCCTCAGCGAAATTGCAGCATCACAAAAACACGGAAGTCCTTGAAACCCCACCTCCGGACATCCGTGTTTTTGTGATGCTGCGATTTCGCTGAGGCTCCCCTCACTGGGAAACCCCACCTCCGGACTTCTGTTGACAGGGAAGCACCCATTTTTGTGCTGCTGGGATTCCTCTGCAGCATCACAAAAACATGGAAGTCTGGAGGTGGGGTTTCCCATGGAGAGGAGCCTCAGGGGAATCCCACCAGCACAAAATGGACGCTTTGCTGGCAACAGAAGCCCGGAGGCAGGGCATCTTGGGTTTGTAAGGTGAAAATAGTTTGGAAGAAGAGGCAAAAAAATCTTAAACCCCAGGTTTGTATCTCGAAAAGTTTGTATGACGAGGGGTTCGTAAGACGAGGTATCGTTGTACATCGATATGATAACTAAAAGATAGAAAGGTGGAGAGCACAGAGTAAAAGGGAGGGGTTATATCCTTTTTCCAATTGGGATCTTACTACCTCATTGGTGCCAATTGCACTGACTTAATTGTTGCCAGTGTGTTACATCAAAGTTCTCCCCATTTTATAAAAAACAGACTAGTCAAGAAAATTCTGAAAACATGTCTCTTTTCTCTTAAAAGTAGATCCCTAAACTATTTAAAATTTTGAACACACTGATTATTTTCAGTTGCCCATGGTAACTTGGAGGAGTTTGCAGAATTCAAACCTTTTGGGATAAAGGGAATTAAAAGGCAGAGTGGACATTTGCCACAGGAAGGAGAGTCAGATTATTCTTCCCTGCAAGGCACTCTGGTTGTGGTTATTGAACATGCAATAAACATGCAATAAACAACCTCAGTGTGGTTACTGAACATGCAATAAACATTGCTTGTGTGGTTTTCACACTTGCAACATTTGTGGCACATTTAAAATACAGGAAATTAAGACAGCGATGGGGTTTGGGTTAGGAACACACTACTTGAGGCTCTGCCAGGAACAGCTGAAATACCAGGAGAAAGATGTGTTGGCCTAACTTCAATATGATTAATCCACATGCTAAGCTTGGGTTTGGGGAAGGAAAGAAATAAGATGTGCTATGCAGCAGAATATGCAAAGATATTCATTTTTTTCTCCTTGAAGTTCAGGACAAATTGCACAATATTGACTCCTTTACAGAATTTAATGATTCTGAAACAGGACTGTTCACTTGCACGTGTTCCTCTATTGTTTTATTTTAACAAAAATAAGAATGCGAATATTCCTCGTGTTTCAAGAAACTTGTTTTTGTGGAAGATTAAAGGCAAAACTAGAAAGCAACATTTAACTCTATAATCTAATACTGAAAATAACACCGCGGTGTGATTTCAGCTTCTGACACCTCTTTTCTGGAATTAGCAACCAGCTGCAGAGGGAAATGTGAAAAGGAGGAGAGTATCAGCTTTTGCTTCTGACATGATTACTAGAAGTCTAGGCTTAAAATTCATGAATTTATTTATCCCAGGTTATCTTTATTTACCCTAGCTTGTGTTTCAGAAGTCAATAAAGGAAGAAGGCATAGCTGGATCATTTGGGAGTTCACTTACCCACTCCATCTTCCCTGCATATATCCACTTCTGAACATAAGGACACAGAGAGAAATTCTCAATTTTTACCAAGTATTACTAGCCCTCATGAACAGTTCCTAAAATATATCCATTTTTGCCCATTCCTAACCGTATAGAAAAATATTGTTTTGAAGATAGGTGCTTTTAGTACATCCCTTCTCCTTCCAGTTAGAATTTTGAAATTAAACAGAATTGGCTATAGGTTTGAAATCTATTTCTGCATGGACTATGCTGCTTTTTCAACATGTTTATCTCCGATAAACTACATATTGACTGATGAAGAAACATAATACAAAGTACAGTGATACCTCGTCTTACAAACGCCTCGTCATACAAACTTTTTGAGATACAAACCCAGAGTTTAAGATTTTTTGCCTCTTCTTACAAACTATTTTCAGCTTATAAACCCACCGCTGCCGCTGGGATGCCCGGCCTCCGGACTCCCATTGCCAGCGAAGCACCCGTTTTTGCGCTGCTGGAATTCCCATGGGTTTCCCATGGAGGCTCCCCTCCATGGGAAACCCCACCTCCAGACTTCCGTGTTTTTGTGATGCTGCAGGGGAATCCCAGCAGAGTAATCCCAGCAGCGCAAAAATGGGCACTTCGCTGGCCACGGAAGTCCAGAGGTAAGGTTTCCCAGCGAGGGGAGCCTCAGTGAAATCGCAGCATCGCAAAAACACAGAGGTCCGGAGGTGGGGTTTCGAAGCGCTCGTTTTTGCGATGCTGGGATTCCCCTGCAGCATCGCAAAAACACAGAAGTCCAGAGGTGGGGTTTCCCATGGAGGGGAACCTCAGGGGAATCCCAGCAGCAGAAAAATGGACACTCCAGCTGGCAAAAGGGGTGAATTTTGGGCTTGCACGCATTAATCGCTTTTCCATTGATTCCTATGGGAAACATTGTTTCGTCTTACAAACCTTTCACCTTAAGAACCTCATCCCGGAACCAATTAAGTTTGTAAGACAAGGTATCACTGTATATTGACTACAGAGCCTACCTGCTTAAGCATTTATATAACCGTGGTTCTCCCTTTTAAAATGTCCACATTTTAAGGAACACATTGAACTATTAATATAAACATCTCAAGGTATCTAGCCAAAATCACTTATTTAATAGTAATGCTGCAATGAATGAATGCTGTAGTACATTTGTTTAACTTTATACAGTGGTACCTCGAGATACGAGTTTAATTCGTTCCTGACCTGGGCTCTTAAGTCGAGCAGCTCTTATCTCGAACGACTTTTCCCCATAGGAATTAATGTAAATAATTTTAATTGGTTCCAGCCCTCAAAAAACTCACAAAGTTAGTCTAAATTATGCAGAAAGACAAGTTTTTAATGAAGAAATGTACATGTACATATAAATGAATAATGAAGTTTCTTTCACTTAACTTGTAAACTTTCTTAAACTTTTAAATTTACATATGTTCAACTTCTCTGCCACCCAATCCTGTAGGACAGAGGTCCCCAACCCTTTTTGCACCAGGGACCGGCTTTAAGCGATCAAGAGAGGAATGGGATAAATGAATGGACGGAGGGTGGGAAGGAAGGAAGGAAAGAGGGAAGGGACAGGAACAGAGGAAGGAAGCAAGGAAACTTATGAAAGGGGAGAGTAAGAGAGGAATGAGTGAAGGGAGGGAGGGAGGGAAGAAGGTGGGAAGGAGAAAGAAAAGAAGAAATAGAGGAAGGGAAGGTAAAAGAGAGAAAGAAAAAGAGCTAACTTCCGCGTTCAGCTTCAGGAGACAGCTGCGAAGCCGCGCGCGTGTTTTAAAAGGTTGCAGCCGGCCTGGGGGGCTCGGGGGGGTGCTGGCAAGCCCCCCAGGCTGGCTGCAAGCACCCCCCGAGCCCCCCAGGCTGGCTGCAACCTTTTAAAACACGCGCGCCGCTTCGCAGCTGTCTCCTGAAGCCGAACGCGGAAGTTAGCGTTCGGCTTCAGGAGACAGCTCCTTGGCGCTTGTATCTCGAATTTGGGCTTGTAAGTAGAACAAAAATATCTCTCCCCTCCCAGCTCTTATCTCGAGTTGCTCTTAAGTAGAGCAGCTCTTATGTCGGGGTTCCACTGTATATATTATCTCACTGTAAGAACACAAAAATTTCAGCCAGAGACATGTAAAGAATTGCAAGGAAAAGGAGGAGCTATGTTTTCCAAAGTAACTGTCCTCCTTCATATTTGGAGAAATGCTCTGCTTTAGTTGTTTTCTGGTAAAGCAAAGCACTTTGCAGTGTTTTGAGATATGTTGGCAACATTTGTTCTTAAGCTGTAGTAAACAAAAATGAATCACATTTGGCCAAAGTTACTCACTCTTTTCACATTTTAGTACTTAGCATAATGTTATACCATTACATTCAAAAAGTAAAACATTACAGGCCAGAGATGGCGAACCTTTTTTTCCTTGGGTGCTGAAAGCGTGTGTGCGTGCGCTATCACACATGCACAAATACCCACACCCATAATTCAATGCCTGGGGAGGGCAAAAATGGCTGGAGACTGTTTGGAGGCAGAAAACGCCCTACCAGAGTCTCCTGCAAGCCAAAAACCAGCTGACTCATGCGCACATGCGCACTGGAGCTGAGCCAGGGCAAGTGCTCATGTGCCAGCAGATATGGCTCTGTATGCCACCTGTGGCACACATGCCATAGGTTCACCATCACTATTATAGGTGGTTTTTCAACATATATTGGGGTAATTCCTGGAATCAAATTTATTTGAGAGTTTAAATTTTTGCTGAGTCTTGGATCAAGTTGAACTCTGGTTCTTTGTAGTTGATTGCAATAAATACTTGCTCTAAGAATAAGCTGCCAGTATTTATAAAAGAAATGCTTGGGACCAAACTTGCTAGAGAATCATGTGTACATTATGAATAAAAGAATGTAAGCAATGGATAACAACAACAATATACAATTAATAATAAATGCTATAGTGCCTTTGATATGTATATTTGTTCAACAAAATATTAGCCAAAGATTTATATCAAACCTCAATAAGTCTTTAATAGTAAAATACTGTAATGAGAAGATAGCATGATACAGCATATAACAGAAGCTCTCCAGGGGAAGAGCCTTCTCTGTGGCGGCCCCGGCCCTCTGGAATCAACTCCCTCCAGAGATTCGAATAGCCCCCACCCTCCTCGCCTTCCGTAAAATGCTCAAGACCCACTTTTGTCGCCAGGCGTGGGGATAATTACCATCTTTCCCCTTTTTATTATATTTTGGGCCTTACTGCATGATAGATTAGGTTGAATGTGTGTGACTGCATAGCTAGGGGTTTTATTATGTTATTAATGTCTTTTAAATGGATCTAATTTTTTATTGTTAGATTTGTAATGTATTGTATTATTGCTATGCTGTGAGCCGCCCCGAGTCTTTGGAGAGGGGCGACATACAAATCTAATAAATTATAACTATCACTATAGGTTAGTATACCCCTCGCTACTTCGCGGTTCATCTTTTGTGGATTCGCTATTTCACAGGTTTTCAAAAGGGGCTTAAATCCATTAAATCCATTGAAAAATTTAAATCCATTATAAATTCATAAAATTCTTCTACAGTACTACTGTACTCTATTAAAGAAACTGGTAGGATATCACATGTAGTTCCACCTGATAAACATTATAGAATCACTGTTTAATGCAAAGGGTGGGTTTTAAAAGTCCAAATATTTGTTAAATACATAAAAAAATATCTTTTCTCTACTTCACGGAAATTCATTTTTCACGGGTGGTCTTGGAACCATCCTCACGAAAAACGACACCCCTAAGTGATAATGTCCAAAGGGGGCCCAAGCAATCGTTTTCCTTCCCTGGTGTCATATGACGCATTATTGGTACAGTACAAGGTCTCAGGTATGCAGGAAGAGCAGGGAAGACAGGCACCATGGAGCACATGGTGTCCTCCTTTCTTTGTAATTCTTTAAATCACTCTAACTGAAAACTTTATGGCCTTAAATTTGGTGTCGTCACTCTCGCTCTCCCCTATTGGTCACTGGAAGTTCAAATGGCACCTCATGGCAATGAACTTTCGGAGCATCTGAAAAAATGAATTGTTGCTCTACATAAAGATGGCCAAGACCTGTGATAGCAAACCCATGCCACAGATGCCACAAGTGGCACATGGAGCCACATCAGTGGGCATGCAAGCTCAGGTCGGGCACACATATCTGTGCAGCCAGATGATTTTTGGGCCTTCTGGGTATACTAGGAGTTGGGAAACAGCCTTTTTTCAACTTTCAAAGAGGGTGGGGAAGGCCCATATTTTGCTCCAGAGCCTTTTCTAAGAGCCTGGGGAGGGCGAAAACAGCCTGCGGGGGAGAACCATTTTCTCCCTCCCCAGGCTCTTAAATGTTCTGCCGGGCTCTCTGGTAGGAGCCTCCCAAAAATTCAAGGGTACAAATTTCAGACACACATACGTTTGAAAATTCAAAACAATGTTCTTTATCACAAAATTCAAAATAAACTAAGCACTCTTTTTGTATTGCAAAGAGCACTCTTCCCAAAACAACCAGGTAGTCTGTACAATTTCCCTTAAGCAGTCATTAAGTACTTAGCTAGGAGCTGTGAAGAAACTTCACACCCCTTCTTCTTCCAAGGAAGTAAGACACACACACACACACACACACACACACACACGTTGCTCTGCTTTGTTTTCCACGGCGTGAAAAAGCACCAAAGTCCAGAAAAAGACCGTTGAACTTACCTGAACGGTCTTCTCGATGCACTGCAAGGAGAGTCCAAGATGGGTTATACTTCAGTCTGATTGGTAGGGACTGAGTTTTAATTTAAATAATTACTAGGCAGGCACCGCCTCCCCCCCTTAGCCCTCCAGTCTAAAGTAAGGCGAAGGAGCAGTAAAGCAAAACCATTTATTAAACCATAAACTTTCCAACCACAACAATAATGAAATAGCACACCCCCCACAGAAACCCTGGTCCCAGAGTCGGGAGGGTTTGGACTCTCCTTGCAGTGCATCGAGAAGACCGTTCAGGTAAGTTCAACGGTCTTTCTCCAATGCACTTGCAAGGAGAGTCCAAGATGGGATATGCCCAAGTTGCAATCACGGGGAGGGACAAGACTGGACCAGGGGTTCCACATAAGAACAAACCCCTTGCAGTACCCTCCTCCCAAATGCTGCTTCCTCCGAAGCAAAGGAGTCAATCCTATAATGTTTTATAAAGGTTGATGGAGCCGCCCACGTGGCCGCTCTACATATGTCCTCCAACGAGGCCTGGGTCCTCCAGGCCGATGAAGCTGCCGCACTTCGAGTGGAATGACCCGTTATCCCCAAAGGAATTGGAGATCCCTTGGTCCTGTATGCCTCTGCAATACATTCCCTCAACCATCGGCTAATAGTTTGGGAAGACACCTTAGTGCCCATAGTTCTAGTGGCAAAGGACACGAACAGGGCCTCTGACGTTCTAACATCCTTAGTCCTTCGAACGTAGATCTTTAAGGCTCGTCTCACGTCCAGCTTATGCCATCGTAATATAGATGGATGAGTCCCACGAGCACAGAAGTCCGGAAGGATAATATCCTGAGTCCTGTGAAAGGTTGAATTTATCTTGGGTATAAATGCCGGATCTAATCTAAGGACTACCCTATTGGGGTCAAAGCGGCAAAGGTCTGGTCTAGCTGACAGGGCAGCAATCTCCGAAACCCTCCTGGCAGAAGTGACTGCAACCAGGAACGCGGTCTTTAGGGTCAACAACCTTAACGAAATCTGACGGATAGGTTCAAAGGGGGGACCTGTCAGTGCGTGCAACACCAAGGGGAGGTCCCAGGAAGGAAAACGATGAATCACTGGTGGTTTGAGATTGGTCGCTCCCTTCAGAAAATCCCTGATCCATGGATGTCTGGTAAGCGAACGGTAACTGTCTGTCGACAGGATGGTGGCAAGGGCGGCAACATGACGGCGTAAGGTGTTAGGGGCAAGGCCCTTTTCTAGTCCAGCCTGCAGAAATGATAAGACTATCTGCGGCGACGCTGTCTGAGGATCTACTTCCCTTTGTTCGCAGAACCTATGGAAGGTAGCCCAAGTTGCCTGGTAGATACGCCTTGTAGATGGTCTACGGGCGGCTTGTATGGTGTCAATAACTGTGTCCGGTAGGGCCTGGCGTTTTAGATATTCCCGCTCAAGCGCCACACGGTTAGATGCCACCACTGTGGCTCCGGATGAGAGAAGGACCCCTGTGTCAGGGATATCCGTTGGTCCGGTATCCTCCAATTGGGTGACCTCGACAGTTGCACTAGGTCTGCGAACCAGATGCGCCGGGGCCAAAACGGGGCTATCAGTATCACTTCTGCTCTCTCCTCCAGAATCTTCCGAATCACTCTGGGAAGGATGGACAGGGGAGGGAATGCATAAAGAAGGCCCTGAGGCCATCGAAGTGTCAGGGCATCCACTCCTTCCGCGCCCGGGCTGGGAAAGCGAGCGAAGAAGCGAGGAAGTTGGGTGTTGAGGTTGGTTGCAAACAAGTCTATCACCGGTTCCCCAAACCTCCTTACCACCTCCTGAAAAATCTTGGGGTCCAGTCGCCATTCGCCCGGGTCGAGCGTCTGGCGGCTGAGCCAGTCCGCCCACACATTCTCTACTCCGGAAATGTGTTCCGCTGAAAGCGAGGCTAGGTTCCCTTCTGCCCATCGGAGGAGTGATGTTGATTCCTTCATTAATCTCCGTGACCGTGTTCCGCCTTGTCGGTTGATGTGCGACCGTGTGGAGACGTTGTCGGTCAGGATGCGTACATGTTGACCCCGTACTAGATGGGCAAGGCTGTGGAGGGCCAGTGAAACAGCCTTCAGCTCTAGGAAATTTATATTGACCTCTTGTAGGTCTTGAGGCTCCCAGAGACCCTGAACCATGTGGGCAGAGAGATGTGCTCCCCACCCTGTCAAACTGGCATCGGTTGTTATTGTAATAAGCTCCTTGTCCAGAAAAAGGGACCCTTTGGCCAGAGAGGGGGACCTCCACCATTGTAGGGAGGAGCGTACTCTGGTACTGAGGGGGACCCTCCTGAGAGAGTGACTGGTCTTTTGTCTCTGATATGGGAGCAGGAACCATTGGAGTGGGCGTAAATGGTGTCTCGCCCATGGCACTATATCTATGCAGGAAACTAAGGTTCCTAGGATCTTCGATAAAAGGGCAAGAGTGGGATATTGCTGAGGTCCCAGTTCTCTTATCAATGTCCTGATTGTCCTTTGTCTCTCCTGGGACAGAAAAACCGTACCCAGGTTTGAGTCTATAGTGGTGCCCAGGTGGGCAAGACGATGTGTGGGTGTTAAGTGACTCTTTGGCCAGTTGACTGTGAAGCCATGGTCTTGTAGAGTCTGTATTGTCAGTTGAGAGTCTCTGTATGCCTGTTCCCTGGTTCTTGACAGAATGACAATATCGTCTAGATACGCCATCACGCGTACCGACTGTCTTCTGAGGCTGGCCGTGAGAACGTCCAGCAACTTCGTAAACGTCCTGGGGGCGGAGGATAGTCCAAAAGGCATCGCCCTGTATTGGAAGTGTCTGCCGTCTAAGTAGAATCGCAGGAATTGCCTGTGATGTGGGAAGATGGGAACGTGCAGGTAGGCCTCTTTCAGGTCTATTGACGTCATGAAATCCTTGTGTCTTATGGAGGCCAGAATAGTTTTTAGAGAGTGCATTCTGAATCTCCGGTATTTCACATAGAGGTTTAACTGTCGGAGATTGAGGATCATTCGCACTCCTCCTGAGGATTTTGGTATGAGGAATATTGCCGAGTAGAAACCCCTGCCTTGATGAGCCAAGGGTACCTCCTCTATGGCCCCTATCTCTAGGAGGTGAGATACCTCTTGGCATAGGAGTTTTCTCTTCTGAAAATCTGATGGAGTATGGCAAGGTAGGAAGCGATGGGGGGGAGGTCGGATGAATTCGATCCTCAGGCCTTGGGAAACCGTGGATACCGCCCATGCGTCTGCGGCTGTGGTTTTCCAGATGTCGGGGAAGAACCGCAGTCTGCCGCCTAGTGGGGTGTCTCTCTGAAAGTCACTTGTTCTTTCTGAAGCCCCTGTTGCCTCCTCTGAAGGGGCGGCGGCCCTGGTAGGACCTGCCTCGGTCCGTCTGATAGGACCTGTCCGACCTAAAGGCTCCCTGGTTGAAGGAG
Source organism: Erythrolamprus reginae (assembly GCF_031021105.1). Lineage (NCBI taxonomy): Eukaryota > Metazoa > Chordata > Lepidosauria > Squamata > Dipsadidae > Erythrolamprus > Erythrolamprus reginae. The sequence continues at coordinate 664,636 of NW_027248473.1, read as the reverse complement.
CCCTGGAAGTACGGCCTCGTTGCCTGGGAGTTGGTCGAGGAGGGCTCTGCTCGAAAGGGCTGACGTCGTTGATAGGGGGTGGACCGCCTATCCTGCCGCCTGTTAGCCCTGGGCATCACCTTCTTCTTGTCCTTGTCCTCGATTAGGACATCGTCAAGGACTTCCCCGAACAGTTTCTTCCCTTTGAACGAGGCGGAGGCAAGACTCCACTTGGACTTGACATCCGCTTGCCAGTTGCGGAGCCAGATGAGTCTGCGCGAGGCCACAGAGGAAGCCATTGCTCGTGAAGCGAACTTGGCGGCGTTGACGGTGGCATCCGCCGAAAATTCGGTGGCAGCCAGCAGTTTGTTGAGGTCCTGCCGGAGTCTGCCATCCTCTGGGTCGGCCCTGGCCTGGATCTCCTTAATCCAGAGGAGCATGGCCCTATTAAAAAATGAGGCTGCCGAGGCAGCTCGTACGGCCCAGGCTGCCATCTGGTGGGTTATGCGGGTCACGTTTTCTGCCCGCTTGTCCTCAGCTTTCAGGCCTTCTTGCGACTCAGAGGGTACTAGGGCGTTAGACACAAGGCTCGTTACGGGCTTGTCCACGGCAGGGAATTCCAACAGTTCCTCCATCTGTTGGTCAAAGGTGTAGAATTTACGGTCAAGGTTGGAGGGACCTTGAGCCGCTGCTGGATTTTCCCACGGGCGCTGAATGGTTTCCAGGAACAGGTGGGAAGACGGGATGTTTACAGTCTCCTGTTTAGGAAAGACAAACAGGCCTCCTGTTGGTTGGGATGCCTCCGGAGGCACCGCTTGGCCGCTCTCACCAGCCTGATCGATAGTCCACTTTGCCTTGTTCAGAAGCACCTTGAAAAGGGCGGACCTAAACAGGCCCGTATAGGTGGGTTGTTCCGGCGGTTGGTCATCCCCGGACAGGTCATCCTCAGCAGCGCTGAATTCATCACGGTAGGCCTCCTCCTCCTCCATGGATTCCATTAATGATTGCGTGGCAGGGGCCGTCCAGGGGTCTCTAGACCTCATTGGAGGGAGTCCCACTGGGGCCTGCTGGTGTTGTTGTGCCCCGGTGACAAGACCCTGGCTATACGTGGTAGCGATCATCTCCTGCAGGGCCTGGGGCATGCTCTGCCAGGCATCATGGGTATTGCGAAGGCCTGCCGCCGTAGGGGTAAAGGTGGCTGTCTGAGCGTATTGTGAAGACTGAGAGGGGGGGTAAGTAGAAGGCCACCCCGCCGCTTGTCTCCCCAGGCCAAAAGGCTCGGGCCTGGGAGGCATCCAGGCCTGGCTCCCTCTTTCTGGGGACCAGTCCCTCTCTGAGACTGAGGTTGTTGCCCCTTGGTAAAGCATAGGGGGTGAGATAGAGGGATTGGCAGGTGCCTGTTGATTTGTAGGCACAGGCGGCCCTGCTGCTCTCTGTGAGGCCTCTAGTTGTTTTTCAAGAGCTCTGATGCGCTTTTCTGCATCTCTTAGTGAAGAGCTCTGTGTAGATTTTGATTTTGATTTTGAGGCTTTCTCCTTGGGGGTACTGGGTCTAGTGGGGGTGGTTTCCTCCCCAACCTGTGCCGTTTGGTCAGCCATGCCCCAAGGTAACACTCACGATTCTATATTATTGATTTGGAACCTTTGCGTTGTCCACGGGGCTCCGTGTAAGCAAGTATTGCCTCTCAGAACTGAAAGCGAAAGGCCAGGAGTGCTCCTCTCTGCGCCTGCGTGCCTTCCCTGCCAGCCTCGGCATGGGGTGTGGCTCAGTTCAGTTTCGAGCCGGCGACCTCACCAAAATGGCCGCCGGCCGGTTACTATGGCAACGCGGCAGTTTGTGGGCGGGAAACTGTAGCCGGGAGGGTCTATACCTTCCCAAGATGGCTGCCGCCTTCTGCTGCGTCAGTGCAGTCAAGATGTCCGCTTGCCGTTGTCATGGCAACTGATCGCAGCCTCACCGGCGGGCGGGAAGCCAGCCGCTCCCGCCTCTTGCGATCGCCCAGCAATTTGTCTTTCGAGCCGATCCGCCGCTTCTCTATGCAACATCAAGGGATGGCTGGATCGGCTCTCGCCTGCCTTCGTCGGGGGATGGGGGGGGTAGTCTCCCCCCCCCACGGCCGCAGGGGAGAAGCGCTAGCGCTCGGCCGGTGGCTTATTCGCCGGGGGGGGACGGACCCCCCGAGGCGTCAGCCACTTCCTCGTCCTCCGGGTGCCACCTCGGAGGTAGGTCACCCGGGCGCTCACTCCCGCACCCACAAAGGCAGCTTGCTGGGATCTCTCTGTTCCGAGTGGGTCTGGGTAGGGAGGAGCTGCAGGCAACTGGGATAAACCCACGGGAGGTTTGGAGCCCAGGCCCGCTCGAGGCAATAATTCCCCGTCTGCACCTAAAGGAAAAGGAAATAAAATGCAAGTTAGTACAATACAAAATAAACAGCAAAATATAATAATTTTACTGGAGAGGTAACTCAGGCGTCCCTTTACTGCGACTGAGTTTTTTAGACTGGGGGGCTAAGGGGGGGAGGCGGTGCCTGCCTAGTAATTATTTAAATTAAAACTCAGTCCCTACCAATCAGACTGAAGTATAACCCATCTTGGACTCTCCTTGCAAGTGCATTGGAGAACACAGGATTCCTGACGAACTCCGATCAGATACTCTTCCACAACGGCCAAACCCACGTGCTGCTATTTATAGCAGCAGCCCTAATTACTGGAGCCCCACCGAAACACAGGTGGCCTCACTTATTTCCTGTAATATGTTCTTACTTGGTCTCTTCTACGCATAATTCTGCACTTGCGCGGGTCTAAAATGTCATCATCTGAATCAACGGAAGATAAGGGAGAGTGACTGCCTGGGCTGTGTGCCAAGCCCTCCTCTGCCGAGTCACTCCCACCTTCTTCTTCGTCCGAGGAAACTAAACTCTGAACTGACTCTGTCGGCAATAACACAGGCCTGTGACATGTGATAAACCTGCTTAGAATACTTTGTTTTTAGAGTACAGTATTAAAAATATTTTTATAGATTCTTAGTTTGCATGTAGCATTAAAAGTTATTCCCAGAATAAATACTGGTAAGAATAAATCTTATGTGAAAGACTGTCCTGTCATAGTGGGAAATTCTACTTCCTGCTGTGGGTTGAAAAGAGCTGTAGAAACTCCAAGAGCTCTAGAGAGGAAAGGTTTTGGTAATCGCACCTCTTTCATTACTGAAGTAGCACATACCTAATCTGTTAATCATCTTCTACTTTGCATAGAAAATTGAATAGATTCTGTTTCCCGCTTGAACTGGGGTTCTGAAAACAGAGAGGTTTGTCCATTGGCACCTGCGTTGTGTCCCTTCTGATGCTCTGTTAAGCTGTCAAAACTACAACTATGTTTTTCTCAGCAAAAGCTCCAGAAATTTTATTTACTCACATTACAGTTCCCTGGCATTGCATGTTTGTTTATATTGTTGCTTTTTCATTGTAAGAGTTGAACACTGGTAATCATTATGAAAATAGAATAATGCTGCAATGAGACTGGAAGGGTGTCACACCTCAAAAAATAGAGGAGCAATTGCAGATAATCCATGCAGTAATGATTTAGTCCAGTGATGGTGAACCTTTTTTTCCTCGAGTGCCGAAAGAGTGTGCACATGTGCTATCATGCATGCATAAAAGCTCATGCCCATAATTCAATGCCTGGGGAGGGAGGAAACAGTTTCCCCCCCGGAGGCCCTCTGGAGGCCGGAAACAGACTATTTCCCAACTTCTGGTGGGCCCAGTAGGCTCATGTTTCTCCCTCCCCAGGCTTCCCTGGAGCAGGGGAGGCTCTCTGGAAGCCAAAAACACCCTCTCAGGCAAAAGTCAGCTAGCTGGTACACACATGCATAGTTGGAGCTGAGCTAGGCCAATGGTTCAAGTTCCAATAGATATGGTTCCACGTGCCATCTGTAGCACCTGTTCCATAGGTTCGGCATATAGTCTTTACTTGAGGCACAAATGATCAGGCTCAATTTATCCAACTTTGGACACATTATATATGAAGACCTAGATCTCTGGAGAAGGTTCTGATGGTGAGAAAGGGGGAAAGAATTAACATGCATACAATCCTTAAAACTCTGCAGAACATCATCAAAATGATGCCGCCTCCAAGCGGCAATAGAAAAGGGACACTTCCTAGATCCCAAACAATGACACTTGTTAATTGAAAGGACCTAGACTACACACTCCTATCAACCTGCATCAGTTAGGCTGATACCAAGGGAAATAAATGGTTCGTCAGATAATTCAGTCATATTGAACACCCTAAATCATCCACAGAAACACACTGGTAGCCAGTGCTGTTCATGGAGCATGGGTGCCACATCAGTATACTGAAGCATGTCCATCACTGCTAGCATTCCGGTTCAGTTAAAGTTGTCAAGCCATGAGATTACCAAGGTATGATTAAGAAGTGATTGCCTGATGGGCCTCCCAATCTATATGAAAGGGAATAGCTGGTGAACTACATGAAGTGCAAAAACCTGTCTGGCTATAGCAGGAGATGTGAGTCCAACAAGACCTCTTGATTATAATCCCATTCATGTAAATAATAGAATTTCCTTGGAGTTTAATTTGATCTTTGCTGCAGTGAGCTCAAGACAATTTCATCCATACCCACACAGTCACCAGGTATTGAGAGAGGAATTTGACACACTTAGCCAACCCAGGGTCAAAAAAACAGAATGCTGATAATATCCAACCTCTAACCAGCAGATGGCCTCACCCGTGGTTTCACATGGACGTTGAACAGGAGGGGAGAGAGCTTCAAGCTCTGTGGCACCCAATAAAGGAAGAGTTTAAGAAATGATCTCCTTGTCACCAACTACTGACTGGAACTGACTAGAAGAGAGGAAGGAAGAGAACCACTGTAAACGGTGCCCCAAAGCAGATCCAGATGACTACATAGTTGATGGTAATAAGAGCTGCTGAGGGATAAAGGAACACAAGGGTGGATGCATTGCCTCCTTCTTGGCTCTGACACAGGCCAATGACAAATGCAACTGAAGTTGTCTCCACACTGAATCACAGCCTGAAGCCTGATTAAAATGGGTCCAGATAATATGTTTCCTCCAGATTATTCCTCAGCAGTTTGAAATCTGATCACCTTTTCAACAACTTGCCTAGAAAGGAATGTTAGCGATTGGACAATAGGTATCCCTGTCCAATTGTCTCTCCTTATCTCATTTATCTTTTCTTCCTTTCATATATCTTCTCCTCTATTTTTATATCTTTTCTTCTATCCTTTTCTTTATATATATTACTACATGTCTATTCTCTTCAATGTGTATTGTGTATTGGACAAAATATATAAATAAAATAAAATAAACATGCCAGGACATACTGTATTTCCAAACTGGAGGCAACATCACTAGAGATGTAGACTTCACAGCATGGACCCAACCTCAAATCACCTGCCCAACTGTCTACATAACCAAGGAGGAACCAGGGTCCAAGAAATAAATGGCCAAACTAAAAATGCAAAGATTTTTTTTTCTTATTTCCTAAGGAATCACTAAACATATCCCAGGTCTCATTACAAGGAGATTGGGTGAGTCAAATTCCAACTTGGACCAGAACTGAGCAACTTTACCTACCAGATACCCATCTTATTCCTTATAACCATCCTGCAGATGATCCCATAATCTGTCCCTATGCAGTAGGGATCAAGTCACCCTAAATAGGACTGCTGGATAACGATCAGCAGATGCAACGAGGGCAGAAAAATATAGATATTTTGCTACCTTACTGGCACAAAGTAGTTCCTAATATCGATTACTATGCTGGGTAGAATCACTCCAAGTCTTCCTCCGATAGCTCTCCAGGTATCTAGTCTAGTCATTTACCTCTCAGTGCTCCTCAGCAAATCAAGGAGCTCTCTTAATTGGCACACATAAAGGAAATACAGTACAGAGAGCCACACATTTCAGCCAGTGATCAAGGCCCCAGACAATCTGCTCGCAAGATCCTTGGGGAAAATACCAACTCCCTTCTGGAACCCATCAGATCCATCAGTTACCTGGGGTGGGCCTATCAACAGATCCCATCTTCCTGCAAGGGGAGGATGACATCAGAGAACCGAAAGTTAACCCAGTTCTTTGCTTAAGCAAGCGAAACACATTGTTTGAGTATACACATAATAATTTTACAACACACTACAAGGCAACCATTTGCTCTCAAACTAACCAAGAAAAGAAAACCCAAAGTTGAAGCAAACTTCCTACACTGTACACATGCAGCCACAAGGTCTTTAATTGACCTGGTTAAATGTGCTGTGCAAACAGACAGTATAAAGTTAAACATATACTCCATCCTGTTGTTTTAAAAGCCAATAAAACGGGAGGGGAGAAAGCAAGACAGTTGTCCTACAATGTAGGTGAATCCATGTTGTACATTATAACAGTCCTTTATAGGTACCAAATTTGATTTGACTTTAAATGAAGCTACAGTTTAGACTAGCTTTCTTCACTGTGATTCCCCAGATATAATGACTGAGAATTTTAGAATTTGCCTCGAAGAAATTCATACAGCTGAAATCCAATACATCTGGGGGTCATGAGGTTAAGGAAGACAAGACTGATATATAAATGAAGCTTCATGAGTTGTCAAGTTTGTGTGAACTCTTTTTCAATCACAAGGAGATGGGAAGTACTAAACATGTTTCCATTATTTCACTAACTTTTATATTAAGTTAAGACACCTGACTTTAATTTCAAGTAAGTTAAGGTTTACTTTAACCATATAATAGAAAATGCAACATCTGGTCCTAGCTTGTTCACTAACAATTCATATAAGTAATGTACAGTACTTCCAATCTCTTCTTCAGAGTTTGGTAAAGGTGTATGTGTGAATGTATTCATGCACACAACTCACACACCCAACCCACTTCACCATGATGTCAAAATTGGCTCAGGTTATAAGTCTTAAAATTAGCTGTGAAGGTATGCCTACATCAGTGTTTTTCAACTTTGATCATTTTAAGTTGTGCAGATTTTAATCCCCAGAATTCTCCAATCAACACATTGGCTGGGAACTCTGGAAATTCATACATCTTAAAATGGCAAGATTGAAAAACACGGATTGATAATTAGTTATTGTATTTATAGCAGAAGAAAAAGTGAGAGATAATAACCGAAGTCTTCTGGTGAATCTATAGCTAAATGGAGTTGTGACCAATTATCCTCAGAGATCCTATGATCTATTACATTACACTCATTCTCATTTACATTCAGGATTTGTGTTTTATGCATTTGCTGTAGGTGCAAATAATGATATTATTGCAAATGTGAAGATATTATTCCATCTCTTGTTTTTCAACCTATTGTTTCTGGTTTGTTCTGATCATGGCAACTTATGACCCAAAAACCTTTTGACTTATGAGAGTGTATTTATCAGTAGTGGTCATTTTCCAATAACTATTCCTCATTAAAGAGGGAGAGTAGGGTTGCGTTTTTTTACCCTTTTAATATAATCCTCAACTACACATGCTTGGCAATATTAAAATAAGAATGCAAATGAAACACTTAATTGAGAGTAATGAAATAGGCTTATGCCATAAATGAGTACAACCGTATGACCTTTAAAATTTCATCTCCTCATACAAATGATTCATACTTCACTGTATTAGTACAGCAGATGATATTGGACCATTCTAAACCTTCATCAAGTAATAATTACTTTCAGAAATGCACATGTGCCCATAAGAATTCTAAGGGTTCCAGGACAAGAGTCCCAAATTATTCATGTCTATGATGTCTTCAACATTACGTCTTCCATTGTAGAATGGACTTTCAGTTCCAATTGTTTTCCAGTTGGAACATATTTTGGGGGAAGGAGTCATCTTTCCCTCACTGTTCAACTATATATTCATTTTAGGGTTTTAATCTATGCCTTCGTATTTTTATAAGCTGTAAAATTTAACCACTATGCATGATTTTTAAGACTACATTTTATGTTGTTCTGACAGCTGTTTACATATTTAATTTTTAACATACATCAACTTTCAGCCTCCTTATGAACCATGTTGTCCCCCTTAAAAATATTTTTGCATACCTACTGAAACTTGACATAGTGTCCCCACTACACCCAGATTGAATTTTTTAACTGCATCATCACTTTGTGCATACAGAGAAAGATCTCTTACAATACCATTTAACAATTGTATCTTGCAGGAATTGAATCAGCAAAATGTCTGAGAAGCTGTTATTGGGACACTGTAAATAACTTTCTAAGCACTTTTAAGATCTTAAGAATCTAGTATGAAAACTGTTGCATTTCAGAGAAGGAGACAGTAGAATTTTGCAACATGACAGTCAGAATTCTAAGAAGGCTAGATTGCTTTCTGATAAATGGCTATTTAATCATATTTCATAAACATCTAGTTTGTTATCCCCATTTATTTGGGTACTCATCACTGTCCATAGTCACAAAAATTGTCTGCTCCTGTTTTAATGGGGATAACAAAGTCTTCACTTAGAATTTCAACATAAAATATATAAATGCAAATCCTTGTAAAGACTATGTGCCGTATGTTCTTTGTATACAGATAGTCCTCGACTTATAACAGTTCATTTAGTGACCACTGGAAATTACAACGGTAATCAAATACGAAAAATGATTTATAACCATTTTTCACACTTGCAGCATCTCCATGGCCACATGATCAAAATTCACACTTGACAGCTGACTCATATTTATGATGGTTGCAATATCCTGAGGTCAGGTGATCACCTTCTGACAAGCAAAGTCAACAAAGAAGCCATGTTCATTTAACAACTGTGTTGATTTAACAACTGTATTTATTTAAAGGCTATGGCAAGAAGGGGGCAAAATTCACTTAACAATTGTCTTGCATAGCAATAGAAATTTTGGGCTCAATTGTGATAATGAATTGAGGAATACCTATGGTATCATGTACATTATTCTGGTTGCAGAAGGCTTGTAAATTGAAAGTTTTTTGTTTTGTTAAGTTTCCCTTCTCTAGGAGTGGTGGTGATGGTCCCATGGTAAAAAAAACCCAGAGCTTATCAGCTGGAAAGGTTCAGGTTCAACACCCAAACACCACGTGAGCTCCTGTCCTGCCCCAACTCCTGCCCAGCTGGCAGTTCAAAAGCATGCAAATTTGAGTAGATGATAGGCACCAGTTCAGTAGGAAAGTAATAGTGTTCGGTGTGTCTCAACATATATTCAGGCTGGCCACATGATCCATGGAAGCTCCTTTGGTTAAGAAATGGAGATGAGTACCGCCCCCTAGAGTCGGATAAGACTGCACACAGGACACTTTCATCTTTAATACCTAGGAATTGAAATATGCACTCAAAATCTATTCAAACAGTATATTGCAACAATGAAGCCAGAGTGGGTTGAATTAATTTTTTAACCATCATTAGACAGGATAACAGTATTCTCCCAAATTTGTCACATCTAGCTGAACAATAAATAATAATTTAAAAAACAATGTATGTGCAGTTTAATTTGCATAACTTAGTAAAATTAGATAATGTGGTTTCATTTCACTACAGAAATCTGGATACAGCTATATTCCACACAACAACATTCTAGGCTACTGGTTAATTTTAACTGATCTAAATAACATAAAGTCCAAGTAGTAATAAAGCTCGGAAACAAAGAGAATTAACACAAAGACTCCCATTTTTGTGTGCAGGAAATTCTATTCCCTAGTACTAGGGCAGACTCAAAAGTCCAAGGAAATAAAATTACCATGTCAAGTGACAAACAGAGCATGCACTAAAACAGGGGCCAAACTCTATGTACAGAGACAGACTAGAAAGGTATATGAGACTGTCTAATTCCAGATAAATGAGAAAAGGGCAAAACTGGCAACTGACTGATGGCTGGCAGTATCACTGATATGCAGCTAAGCAGAAGAATCCGGAACCTATCTCAGAATGTTTTGGCTTTGCACCAACACTTGAGCCTTTCTTTCCATGTCTTCCTTTGGAAAACACTTTCCAACACTTTCCAAAAGAATATATGTGCCAGGAGACCTTTTAACATGAAAGATTAAAGTATGTTGATGCAAAAACTTATAACCCACAGCAAAGAGAAGTAATGACAGCCAAAAAGCTTTGTACATTACTCCTTTCCATCCTTAAACTTACATTCCCCAGAGATTCAATGATACAACTTCTATATCCATATATTTCCATGTTGGGAAGTCTTTCATCAGTTAATTTGTTATGTAACTCTTAGAAATCTAATAGTTTTGTGTTTCTTCATACGTTTGAGATCAACCCTGAATCCACGTACAAGAAAGTTGGGGAAGAGAGAGGGAGAGACAGGGAAACATAGAAAATTACATTTCTTTTTTTATTTTTATAACCTCAATGATTAAAAAGCCAGTAAAATGTGGGAGGGGATAGGGAATGGGCTTTATTCAGGATTCTATTAGGGTAAAGCTCACCCATGTTTGTAATTTGTCCCCAAAATCTTCCAAAACATTCTAGCCTAAAAGAAACACCAACAAAGGTAATTTGCTAGCTGCGATGAAGAACATTCCACTTTTCTATGTTATTTACCTACCTTCTTCATTTAGTGCTTTCTGGATTTATTATTTATTTTTATTTATTTATTTATTTATTTATTACTTGGATTTGTATGCCGCCCCTCTCCGAAGACTCGGGGCGGCTCACAACATGTAGAAACAAATCATAAGTAATCAAACAATTTAAAATTTTAAAGATTTAAAAAACCCCACATACTAACAGACACACACACAAGCATACCATAGATAAATTAAACGTGCCCAGGGGGAGATGTTTCAATTCCCCCATGCCTGACGGCAAAGGTGGGTTTTAAGAAGTTTACGGAAGGCAGGAAGAGTAGGGGCAGTTCTAATCTCCGGGGGGAGTTGGTTCCAGAGGGCCGGTGCCGCCACAGAGAAGGCTCTTCCCCTGGGACCCGCCAATCGACATTGCTTAGTTGACGGGACCCAGAGAAGGCCCACTCTGTGGGATCTAACTGGTCGCTGGGATTCGTGCGGCAGGAGGCGGTCTCGGAGATATTCTGGTCCAATGCCATGAAGGGCTTTAAAGGTCATAACCAACACTTTGAATTGTGACCGGAAACTGATCGGCAGCCAATGCAGACTGCGGAGTGATGGAGAAACATGGGCATACCTAGGTAAGCCCATGACTGCTCTTGCAGCTGCATTTTGCACGATCTGAAGTTTCCGAACACTTTTCAAAGGTAGCCCCATGTAGAGAGCATTACAGCAGTCGAACCTCGAGGTGATGAGGGCATGAGTGACTGTGAGCAATGAGTCCCGGTCCAGATAGGGCCGCAACTGGTGCACCAGGCGAACCTGGGCAAACGCCCCCCTCGCCACAGCTGAGAGATGTTCTAATGTGAGCTGTGGATCGAGGAGGACGCCCAAGTTGCGGACCCTCTCTGAGGGGGTCAGTAATTCCCCCCCCAGGGTAATGGATGGACAGATGGAGTTGTCCTTGGGAGGCAAAACCCACAGCCACTCCGTCTTATCCGGGTTGAGTTTGAGTCTGTTGACACCCATCCAGGCCCCAACAGCCTCCAGGCACCGGCACATCATTTCCACCGCTTCGTTGACTGGGCATGGGGTGGAGATGTAAAGCTGGGTATCATCCGCATATTGATGATACCTCACCCCATGTCCTTGGATGATCTCGCCCAGCGGTTTCATGTAGATGTTAAATAGCAGGGGGGAGAGGACCGACCCCTGAGGAACCCCACAAGGGAGAGACCTAGGAGTCGACCTCTGTCCCCCCACTAACACCGACTGCGACCGGCCAGAGAGGTAGGAGGAGAACCACTGAAGAACAGTGCCTCCCACTCCCAACCCCTCCAGCCGGTGCAGAAGGATACCATGGTCGATGGTATCGAAAGCCGCTGAGAGGTCAAGGAGCACCAGGACAGAGGATAAACCCCTGTCCCGGGCCCGCCAGAGATCATCCATCAACGCGACCAAAGCGGTTTCCATGCTGTAACCGGGCCTGAAACCCGACTGCTGGGGACCTACATAATCGGCTTCTTCCAAGGACCGCTGGAGCTGGAGTGCCACCACCTTCTCAACAACCTTCCCCATAAAGGGAAGGTTGGAGACTGGACGGTAGTTATTAAGCACAGCTGGGTCCAGGGAGGGCTTCTTGAGGAGGGGGCGCACAAGCGCTTCTTTATTGAGTGATGGAAAAACTCCCCTCCCCAAGGAAGCGTTGGTAATCTCCTGGGCCCAGCTCCGTGTCACCTCCCTGCTGGCCGAAACCAACCAGGAGGGACACGGATCCAGTAAATAGGTGGCGGAACTCACAGCTCCAATGGCCTTGTCCACTTCATCAGGTGGATGCTAACCACTACAACTCCCTTCATCCCCAATCACACTAGCCCACATCTGCCATCACAGCAGACTAGCTTAGTGGATATGGAGACACATCTCTACTTTTCAACTTCTCAACGCCTTGTATTTTCTGATGCCTAGGTGGCCACTTTATTCTTCTATTATTAAAGCCTGGCCTACAGAAATCCTTTGGCTACCTAAGCTTGCATGCAATTAACATCCAATGATTAAAACACAGTTTTCTGGGGCTTCTGCCTGCCTTCTAGAAAGGCAAGTGGTATCCTGTTAGTGCAAAAGACCAGAGGGAGAAGGTGCCGGAGGCCTATAGTACAAAATCACTTCAAAGGTAGTGTGGTTGCTTCATAATGGTTAAGAGTCATTTTCAGCTTTGCTAGATATTTGCACGCAACATGAACAGAGAGAGTACAGGATCATCTTCCATATTTCAAAACAGCCTGATTATTCTCATATAAATACATTCTCTCCTCCTCTTCAAGTGCTTTGTAAAAGAGCAACTTTGGAAATATTAGCATGCATATAAAGAAAAATTTGGAGTCGGGTAGGAAACTTAAGAAAATTAAATGTAGAACATATCTTGTGGGGAATGGAGAGAAGAAGCTTTGCATTGAGTCAGAACATTATTCTATCTAAACACATTGTTATCAATCTAAGCAGGTACCCTCTAAATACTGTGTTTCCCTGAAAATAAGACCCTGTATTATATTTTTGAACCTTGAAATAAACACTTGGTCTTATTCTCTGCACTCAGAAACCCGATTCAATTCAATTCAATTTATTAGATTTGTATGCTGCCCCTCTCCGAAGACTCGGGGCGGCTCACAACAATGATAAAAACAATATTATAATGGCACAAATCTAATATTAAAAATAACTAAAAACCCTATCATAATTAAAAAACCAAACAACACATACATACCAAACATAAATTATAAGGAGCCTGGGAGAAAGATGTCTCAAGTCCCCCATGCCTGGCGGTATAGGTGGGTCTTGAGTAGTTTACGGAAGACAAGGAGGGTGGGAGTTGATTCCAGAGGGCTGGGGCAGCCACAGAGAAGGCTCTTCCCCTGGGGCCCGCCAGACGACATTGTTTAGTCGACGGGACCCGGAGAAGGCCAACTCTGTGGGACCTTATCAGCCGCTGGGATTCGTGCGGTAGCAGGCGGTTCCGGAGGTACTCTGGTCCAATGCCATGTAGGGCTTTAAAGGTCATGACCAACACTTTGAATTGTGACCGGAAATTGATCGGCAGCCAATGCAGGCCACAGAGTGTTGTAGATATGTGAGCAAATCTGGGAAGCCCCACGATGGCTCCCGCGGCCGTGTTCTGCACGATTTAGAGTTTCCGAACACTTGGGCTTATTATCAGGGGATGTCTTATTTTGGGGGAAACAAGGTATGCTTTGATGACAATGTTTTAGACTCTGAAAACTGTAGTCCAGTATCTGTGCAGTGGCCTAGCGGTTAAAATGTTGGGCTTGTTAGTCAGAAGTTGGCAGTTTGAGACCTAAGCATCCTATTCCTGCCCCAACTCTTGCAAACTAGCTGTTCAAAAGCATGTAAAATGAAAGTAGATAAATAGGTACCAGTTGGGTGAGAAGGTAACAGTGTTCTGACCACTGAAGCATGTTCAGACAATGCTGATTCCCTCAAGCGGAAACAGAGATGGGCCTTGCCCCTAGAGTCAGGCACGACTGGACAGGGTAATTTGTTTGTCTTATTTTTATATGTATACTTGAAAGCTGCAGGTTAGGGATGGCAAACCTGGACTGACTACCAATAAAATTTCCAAGTTTCTTCTCCAAATATTGAACCTTTTTTGCCTGAAAAACAATTACTGTATTTGATACATCCAATAGTAGCGATTGGCGACGACAGCAAATGGCGATCCCAACTGCCTAGAATAGTTGATTGGCGGTATTGTGGAGGCTAATCTCACTGCCAATCAGCTGCTCAGCAGGGAAGGCTCCAATATTTCCCAGTGCAATATTCCCCCCCACTGCAATATTCACTCTAAAAAAAGTACAGATATTTCCATTCACTTTTTTTTTTTGGGGGGGGGGGGGGGGTTGCATCTTACAGACCGAAAAATATAGTAAATCCGTCTCTATGTAGATAACAGTAGATATTCTTATCAGAAAATAGCGAAGACTAAACACTTATAAACTAGCTCCTCACCTCCCCATAATCACAGGATACACATCATAATGCAACCTGTATAAAATAATCCAAGGGAGTTCCACTATTGCAATTTTGCAAGTAGAGTGCACTAGTTTGTTTGCCTAAGGCATTGGTACAGCTGGAACACTGCGCATTAAGAAAACTCAATTTCTCAAAAATTGCCTACTTTCTCCAGCAGGAATAATCTAAATATCTTACGTTTTAATAGTTTTATATACTGGAAAACTGGCCAGCAGAGTGGTCACTGAAGGCCATTCTCTGTGGTCTCTGTGGTCTGAGTTAGGTCTCACAGAGTTGGCCTTCTCCGGGTCCCGTCAACTAAACAATGTCGTTTGGTGGGACCCAGGGGAAGAGCCTTCTCTGTGGCGGCCCCGACCCTTTGGAACCAACTCCCCCCAGATACCAGAGTTGCCCCCACCCTCCTTGCCTTTCGTAAGCGCCTTAAAACCCACCTCTGTCGTCAGGCATGGGGGAATTGAGATTTTCCCTTCCCCCCCTAGGCTTATAAAATTTATGCATGGTATGTCTGTATGTATGATTGGTTTCTTAAATTGGGGTTTTTAAATTAACTTAAATATTAGATTTGTTTATATTGTCTTATTATTGTTGCTAGCCGCCCCGAGTCTACAGAGAGGGGCGGCATACAAATCTGATGAATAAATAAATAAATCCTGCCTCACATTAGATGACATTCAAAGCAGAAATCTCTTATCCATCAGTTCAGTAACCTTTATGAAAGTCTGCAGGTGTTCTTACGGCAAATTTGTCATTCTCCTTGTAAACATCCTTCAACTTGGCTATTGTGCAAACACCTTGGTTGTGCAAGCTTGTGATTGTGCAAAGAAATAAACACCTTAGGAACACCAGTTAATTTTCCATGATCTCAGCTGTTTAGCTGTTCTCACAGGAAAACATCCATTTATCCTTGACAACTAATACTGCCTAATATTGCTGATGCACTATCCCTCACCCAAGCTGGTGGTCTGCTTAAGAAAGAGTGATCAAGGGTCAAATGACTAGTTAGTCCAAGTTTAACATCACTTCTTGCAATGTCACCATTTTCTTCATGCAGATACTGCTCAGGGATGGAATTCAATTGCACACTGTGTCATAAGCACTCCATCCGGAAACTCTGGATCATCCTTATAATTTCCCTGGAGATAATATCATTGCACACCTATTGGCAGAAAAAGCACAGGAAGGTGTTAAGAGAGATGAAAACTGCCTAAGATGGTGGATGCAGGCAGCTAGCACAGTGCTTTAGTGTTTGGCATTTCAGACCTTTCTGTGTTATTTAGTTTTGGAGTTACTCTACATGGCTTAACCTACTGCACAAAGGTGCTGTGAAATTAAAAGTCAAACATAGAAAAATAAACAAAAAGCAAGACACGGCAGATTTCATGTTCCATTATCTCTCCAGTGCTCTTAAATACACAGTTCCTAGTATAGGCTGGCACACAGCACAGTAGTTCGATTAATTTAGGTTTACTGAATAATCCACAACTACCCGTGTTTCCTCCAAAATAAGACCTTGTCTTACATTTCTTTTGAATCCTGAAATAACCGCTTGGCCTTACTGAAATGTACTCAAAAGCCCGATTGGGCTTATTATCAGGAGATGCTTTATTTTTGGGGAGACAGGATAGCAGAATCAGCACAACATACTAAGTTATAAATCATGGTTTACAATTTGCACCCAAGTTACATGCAAACTATACAAAACCTTGGGGGCTAGTACAATGTGGCAGGAGCATCTCAGACATTAACCCCCTTGAAAATGTCCAAAGATACTTCACCAGAAGAGCCCTTCACTCCTCCACTCGAAACAGAATACCCTACGAGACTAGACTTTCAATCCTGGGCCTAGAAAGCCTAGAACTAAAACGCCTTAAACAAGATCTAAGTATTGCCCACAAGATCATATGCTGCAATGTCTTGCAATGTCGGCGACTACTTCAGCTTCAACCATAACAACACAAAAGCACACAACGGATTTAAACTTAATATTAACCTCTCCAAACTTGACTGTAAAAATATGATTTCAGTAACCGAGTTGTTGAAGCGTGGAACTCATTACCGGACTCCATAGTGTCATCCCCAAACCCCCAACACTTTACCCTTAGATTATCTACAGTTGACCTATCCAGATTCCTAAGAGGTCAGTAAGGGGCGAGTACAAGTGCACTAGAGTGCCTTCCGTCCCCTGTCCTATTGCTCTCGTATATCTCCTATACCTTTCTTCTATTCCTATATCCCTTCTTCTATTCCTTCATTGATATGTTCTATTACTATATCTTTTTTCTATTCTTTCTTAGATATATTTTACTATGAGTATCTCCTCTATAACCTTCATCATGTATTTTACTATGTGTATATAGATATATACCCACTAAAACCCTCATTGTGTACTGGACTAAATAAATAAATAAAATAAAATCACAAAACAAGCACTACCTAAAACTATTCTATCCTGATCTATCCTGAATGTGGATTTCATATTGTTTCAGCAAAGTATCTTTCAGATGTCATCTCCAAAAAGTGGTTCTGATGTATAGATTTGCATTTTATGTCACCGTCACCAGTGTTCCCTCTAATTTTTTTTGGGGTGGGCGGAAAAGTATAGTGTCTGAGCGGCAGTCCCTTTGGGACTGGGCGGCACAGGAATAATAAATAAATAAACAAACAAACAAACAAATAAAAAACCCACCCTGTTTTGCCTCAGAGAATTTCAAAATAAAATACTTTACTGTGTGTCTATAACAGTGAGCTCATAATAGGGCAACTCTGTCAATATCAAAATGCCACTTAAATAGTTGAGCTAGTTTCAAACTAGATTTTGATTTTCTTTCTCTCTTCCTTACTCCCATTCTTTTTCTTTCTCTTTTTCTTCCTCTCTTTTTTCTATCTGTTTCTCTCTCTTCCTCTCTTCCCCTCTCTCTCCTTCCCTCTCACTCTTTCCCTCTCGGCTTCTGGGCAGGTTTGGAAAACTCTGAGTTGATGATGACTTTTAAGTGAGCGATTGCTCACTGCTCAGCTTAGAGGGAACTATGACCGTCACCCCAATTTTTTTTTCTCATTCTACTTCAACTAATCATGATTAAAGTTCTGTGTGCTGAGGATTTCTCTTTCTGGAGATTTGCAGCCTGTCTCTCAACCCTCTTCTAATTCAATAGAGCCCCCCCTCCCTTCTAGAATTGCCAGAGAACCTCATTCAGCAACCCCCAGGCCCCTTCTTTCTCTCTCCACTCCCCTCCCCTCCATTTTACCTGCCCATCCCAAGTAAATACTCAAGGCTGGGTAAATAAGACAAGCCCCCCTTCCTTTGTTCTCCCCCTTGGCCACCTGGCTGCCCCACCTTGGGCACACCTCTCCCCCTTGAAAGGCCCCCAGCCACACACACCCCGGTCCCTAGCAGTCTGCTGTAGCAGCGAAGAAGCAGCAGCAGCAGCAGCCGCCCCAGGCAGTTGGGGGCAGGGAGTGTGGTGGGGAAAAAATTGTTGCACAATCCGGCTTAGTCAGTTTCTGGCATGACCCAGCCCTAGACAGATATGGTTGGGGGGGAGGGAGACAAAGAGATAGATCATGTTAACTCTCGCATTGCTGTGTCCTTGTCCCTTTCGTGCAAAGGAATGGAGTGAAAGAGTGGTAGGTATAAGTCTGAATTTAAAATCTCAACGGAGAAAGTTATCTGGGGTCTGGTTCTACTATATTCAGGGGAGCCAGACGGGAGAGTAAACACCCAGATGCCTAGTTTCTACTGTGAAGGGTATAAATAGCCTTGTCGTGAATTCATCTAATACACATAGGCAAGGAGCCAGTATAGTTTAGTGGTTACAATACTGACCTAGAAACCAGGAGACTGTGAATTCTAGTCCCAGCTGGGTAAATGGGTTAGTCATTCTCTCTCAGCCAAATCCACCCCACAGGGTTGTTATAGGAAAAGCAGGAAAAGGGAGGAATATTATCTATCTATCTATCTATCTATCTATCTATCTATCTATCTATCTATCTATCATCTGTCCATCCATCCATCCATCATCCATCCATCCATCCATCCATCCATCCATCTATCTATCTATCTATCTATCTATCTATCTACCTATCATCCATCCATCCATCATCTATCCATCCATCCATCCATCTATCATCTATCTATCTATCTATCTATCATCCATCCATCCATCCATCCACCTACCTACCTGCCTACCCACCTACCCATCTTCTACTTTCAGTTATTTATAACATTTTAAAAGGCAGGATAAAAATCTAATAAAGAAATAATAAATAGGGCAACCATTACTTTCATAGCCTTATTTGGGAATAATAATGCTGATGCTCAGAAAAACTGCAATTTTTTACTAGAATGGAATGGAATAGAATAGAATTCTTTATCGGCCAAGTGTGATTGGATACACGAGGAATTCGTCACTGGTGCATATGCTCTCAGTATACATAAAAGAAAAGGTACATTTGTCAAGAATCGCGAGGTACAACACTTAATAATATAGATAATGTGTCTGTTAACATTCTTATCAAAGCTTCAAATATTAAAACTACTAGAATTGGTCTTAGCTACAAAACTTCTAATTTTGGGTTCTAAAATATTAGGGTTTAAGAAAGAGATGGTTGAGACCCAAAACAATTTTTGTGTAATATGGACAAGAAAATTGATGTTACATACTAGAACAGGGTTAATGAGTATACAAACTGTTAAAATAGGACCCAGTTTTGTATATGCATGTGTTTCAGCAGTAGGTTGCTCCAGGTTCAGCCTAGTTCTGCTCACCTGCCCAGGACGCTCCGCCCATCTACCTGGGATGCCTCCATGCATGTATACAAACTGATAGCAATGCGTTGTAGAATCCAGTATTTGTGTGTGTGTGTATGTGCACATGTATCACTAATAGTATGGATATAATATTCTGACTTTTCTCTAGCATATGTGTCCTTGTCATTTTATCTTTACAACAGCCTTTTGAAGTAGATCATGCTGAGCATGTTTACAGAAAATCAGCTTCTCTACCAGCCCAACCCAAAACCTCAGGCAATATACCTCTCAGACTGGGTCATGAGCTATCTGGGGTGGGGAGTAAAACCTGGTGGTTTTTTAGAATTTATCACTCTGCATCTAGCTCCGGGCAAAAATAAAGCTATTAAATTGTATTGGGTATGTAACAAATTAAGGTGGGGGGGGAAGGAAATATAATGCTGAAGGTAGCATTTGTTAGTGACTGAAGGAAGACAAGGTATCAGAACACAAAACAGTCTCTTCAAGTCTTATAGGACAAAGGGTTCCTTGAGTTCAACTCGGTCAGGTACATACAGGAGAAATCATGAATCACTGGGTCTCCAGGAATACAGGATTGTAGCGCCATGTAAGGCGGCAGAAAGGATGAAGCAGTGTGATAAGAATATTAGGATATATGTCGCTCAGTTCTAAGCATGCTGAGCACAGTCAAACCTCTTTCTTTGTGAGAGTGTGCCTATCCCTTCTCCAGTTTTTTTTAAAAATCTTGAAATGTTCCCAAAATATTGAATTATTACTTCACAAATTCTTTAACTGCCCGAATTTAAAACAACAGTTATGCATTTATAGAAACATTGAAAAATAAGGGGGGAAACAAATACAGTGATACCTTGTCTTACGAACTTAATTGGTTCCGGGATGAGGTTTGTAAGGTGAAAAGTTTGTAAGACGAAACAATGCTTCCCATAGGAATCAGTGGAAAAGCGATTAATGCGTGCAAGCCCAAAACTCACCCCTTTTGCCAGCCAAAGCGCCTGTTTTTGCGCTGCTGGGATTCCCCTGAGGCTCCCCTCCATGGGAAACCCCACCTCTGGACTTCCGTATTTTTGTGATGCTGCAGGGAAATCCCAGCAGTGCAAAAACAGGTGCTTCACTGGCAACGGAAGTCCGGAGGTGGGGTTTCCCAGCAAGGGGAGCCTCGGCGAAATTGCAGCATTGCAAAAACATGGAAGTCCTCGAAACCCCAGACTTCTGTGTTTTTGTGATGCTGCGATTTTGCTGAGGCTCCCCTCACTGGGAAACCCCACCTCTGGACTTCCGTTGACAGCGAAGCGCCCATTTTTGTGCTGCTGGGATTCCCCTGCAGCATCGCAAAAACACGGAAGTCCAGAGGTGGGGTTTCCCATGGAGGGGAGCCTCAGGAGAATCCCAGCAGCGCAAAAACGGGCGCTTCGCTGACAACAGAAGTCCGGAGGCGGGGCATCCCAGTAGCTGCGGCTTGGGTTTATAAGGTGAAAATAGTTTGGAAGAAGAGGCAAAAAAATCTTAAACCCTGGGTTTGTATCTCAAAAATTTTGTATGACGAGAGGTTTCTAAGATGAGGTATCACTGTATACACACACACACAATGTCAAATTCAAGACAATCCATATCAGCATTCCAAAGATTTATATCAAAACACTCTGAAGCTGTGTTGTCCAATTTATCCCATCCCACCCTTCCCCAAATGCTAGAATTTCCCCAGAATTGTTTGCAAGGTTAGCTGCACAGGCTAGTTTAGTAGCATCTGCCTGAAAAAAAAATTGGGGAAAGTCAGGTTGTCATCATCCTTATGATATGCAATGCAAGAAACTGTCACTAACTGTTGCCATTAGCTGGGAAATGTTCTTAGAGTAGCTGCCGTTTGAGTAAAAAGACAGCTTCCCAAAACAAACAGGGAAAACAGTAATAGTACGTATTAACATAGTATTATAGAAGGCTGCAAATACTTCCCATGTGTTACCTTGTTAAAAACCCTTAGCACTCTCTCAAGGCAGACTCATTTGCTGCAAACGTGGGGGCGGTAAGAGGGTGATTGTTAAGCACCATCCAGTAAATTAACAACAGAAGCAAAGCCTGAAATACCAAGGTCTGATGAAGAGAGCCACGGCCGCAAGAAAGCTTACACTTTTTAATAAAAATTGTTGGCCAGAAATGTGTTTGACTGCAGGTTAATAGGGCTCTCCTCCCAGAAAGGTCCTTTCGATTCTCACTTTTGTTTCCTTGATCAGTAGGCCTTACTAGTTCTCAAACACTTGGCAAGGCCTTCATCTCCAATTCTCAGGATATTACCTCTAACTGCCCTCCAAGCCAAATCACTCTTGCTTTTCATCCTTCCCAAGCGCCCTTGCTTTTCCTGTGCAGACTACCAGCTCACTAACTGTCCCTCCCCGCTACTCACCTGCTATTTCTGCCAAGCCATGGAACTTATATCATGAAGTGTAAATACCATGGGTGGGAGAGCCAAGCGGAGTGTTTATTACATTCAGGATTGGCGCACAACAGCCACTGCCAAGTATAGAGATGGGCAGCGTGCCAAAGTCGTACACAGAATTCATGTCCTTCACAGGGACATGGAAATGCTGGGGGGGTGGAGGGGGGGTGGGATTCTTTGCAGCATGTGGCTTGGACCCAGGCCACGGCCAGCACACTGGAACTTTTTATTCATTGTCATCTGGAGAAAATAAGTGAATCAAAACGAAGGAAAAAGAAATGAAGGTCTTCTTCTGTTAACGTCACAATATGATCAACTTATAACCGTTAATGGAATCTGCCCATCACAGTCATGGTCCTAAAGTGTGACTGACCCTATTCAACGACCTTTGTTGCAGCAGTCATTAAGAGAACACAACAGTTTTTAGGTGAATGCAGTATTCGTAAAATGGACACTTTGGTTGTTAAACAAGCCAGTTGTTTGCGGTTCGCCATTTCCCCCCCAAAATGGGAAGTGGCTGGTTTTTGGCAAAAACATTTGGACATTTGCAAATGGCTATAAATGCAGGCCCAAAATGTGGTCAGATGACCATGAGAGGAAGCAGCCATTAGAACTTCAGAATCAGATGATAAATGTCTCTGGCGAGATGTGTCATAACTTCAGTGCTAAGCAACTGGTCGTAAATCAAGGGTTATTTGTATGTTCATATTCATATATGCAAGCCATGGAATGGATGGATTTTCTAGACACAGAAAAGGAGAATCCTGAACTTGTATTTTCAGCCAAATACAGCTATTTCAAGAGTTGAAAAGAACAGCAGGAACCACTTTAAGCCTCTGTACCCTTAAGCTGCCCTAATTCCGTGATGGTGAACCTGTGACATTGATCTTGAACCTTTTTTCAGAAAAAGTGTGTGTGCACATTATCGCGCATGCACGAGTGCTCACACCCATAATTCAATGCCTGGGGAGGGCGGAAATAGCTTCCCCTTCCCCTTAGAGATCTTCCGGAGAATGGAAATGGACTGTTTCCCAATTTCTGGTGGGCCCAGAAGGCTCGTGTTTCTCCCTCCCCAGACTACAAAGGCTTCCCTGGAGCCGGGAGAGGGTAAAAACGCCCTCCCCCATCCCCCCGGAGGCTCTCTGGAAGCTAAAAATGCCCTCCCAGAGCCTCTGTGCGAGCCAAAACTCAGGTGGCCACCACACACATGCACGTTGGAGCTGAGTTAGGTCAATGGCTCACGTGCCAGCAGATATGGCTCTGTGTACCACCTGAGCCCCCCATGCCATAGGTTTGCCATCACTGACCTATGACATGCATGCCACAGGTGGCACGCGGAGCCACGTGAAACTTTTCCATGTTTCAGCTCCAGCGTGCACGCATGCACTGGCTGGCTGATTTTCGGCCTTGGGAAAGGCTGTTTTGTCCTCTGGATGCTTCAGGGAAGCTTCCCAGAAGCTCTGGAGGTAAAAAAAAATCCCCCAATGGACAAACCAGAAATTCGGGAAAACTTCCGGTTTGTCCGTTTAGGCATTGTTTTTCATTTATCAGCAGTGGTGGGTTCCTATCGGTGTGGTTCAAAGAGCCTCACCGGTAGGAGTCCACTGAATTTTCAGCTACATATTTTTTTTTCCTGGCATCTTTGCATGGAAGGAACCCTCAGCTGTGCTTCGGATGAATTATAAAGGTCTGCATTAAGACAAGGTGGGTGGGTGGGAGGCTTCTTCTGACACAGAGACACCGGGGTTGGGGCGGGGAAATCAGCGAAAATTCAGTGGGTTCCTACCAATGCGGCTGTCTGGACCACACCAGTAGGAACCTACCATTGCCTACCAGGCTTCAGAAAGGCCTGTGTGAATGCGCAGGGGACAGCACGGGATGGGTGGGTGTGCACATGTGTGTGGAGGGGAAGAGAAGGGGTGTGGGCACATCCATGCATGCTAGCACACACACACACACACACACACACACACACCTTTTGTCACGTGAACCAAAAAAGGTTTGCCATCCCTGCCCTAATCTATTTGTTCAATAATGTCTCCTAACAGAATAGACTTTCAATCTGTAGCTGGTTTAGACAATTTATTAACCCAGGACTTGTAATTTGGCTGTTTGCCCAGGTTCGCCTGTTGCACCAGTTGCGGCCCTATCTGGACCAGGACTCACTACTCACAGTCACTCATGTCCTCATCACCTCGAGATTCGACTACTGTAATGCTCTCTACCTGAGGCTACCTTTGAAAAGTGTTCGGAAACTTCAGATCGTGCAGAATGCAGCTGTGAGAGCGATCATGGGTTCCCCAGGTATGCCCATGTTACACCAACACTCCGCAGTCTGCATTGGTTGTCGATCAATTTCTGGTCACAATTCAAAGTGTTGGTTATGACCTATAAAGCCCTCCATGGCATTGGACCAGAATATCTCCGAGACTGCCTTCTGCCGACGATTAGGTCCCACAGAATTAGGTCCCACAGAGTTGGCCTTCTCCGGGTCCCGTCGACTAAACAATGTCATTTGACGGGTCCCAGGGAAAGAGCCTTCTCTGTGGTGGCCCCGACTCCCTGGAACCAGCTCCCCCCGGAGATTAGAACTGCCCCCATCCTCCTTGCCTTTCGTAAACTCCTTAAAACCCACCTTTGCCGCCAGGCATGGGGGAATTGAGATATCTCCCCCGGGCCGTTACAATTTATATATGGTATGTTTGTGTGTATGTCTGCTTAATAATGGGGGTTTTAAAATGTTTTTAAATTATTAGATTTGTCATGAATTGTTTTATTGCTGTTGTGAGCCGCCCCGAGTCTACGGAGAGGGGCGGCATACAAATCTAATAAATAAATATATATTTGACTTCAAAGACAATCAAGGATTTTTTCATAATGCTAACGTAAATTTCCATTGTTTGTGGCCTGCAATTGTGTGAAGGCGGGGTTGGTGCAGTAGTGCAAATAATTGCCTTTACCAAATTCATATCAACGTGCTCTTGCAAGAAAAGTTCTCCCCGTAGTGACGTTCTAAACATACATGTGATGGAAACTGTTGGCTGAGCTAGGCACTGAAATGTGCACCTTCCATACATTTTCCCTAAAAAAAATATCATACTATAATGAACACTAGCAGTTTGCTAAGCTCCATCTGTTTCCACCATCAGAAGCTGGGAAGAAAACATGAGAGACTGCCTCCCAGCTTTTTCTAAAAACAGTGTTTTTCAATCTTGATGTATGTTCTTCAACTCTCAGAATTCTGGAATTCTGGCTGGGAAACTATGAGCTGTCATCCACACATCTTAAAGTTACCAAGTTTGAAAGGAAGACCCACCCTCCCTTTAAGCAGAAATCTGAATGCAATCCAAATATCCTCACTCCTCATCCTTCTCTAACTCACAGGGCCTTGTTTCTTTATCCTTCTTCAAAGCTGAACATACTGAATTCACAGCTCTCAGTATCACATCTTCCAACTCAGCACCACAGAGAAATTCTAAAAAAATACTAGCCTGAGTACATTTTAGTTGTCAATAGAAATTCTGCTTCTTTTACCCATACATGAAATAAAGGATATTGAGGCAAAAAATGAAACAACTGTTTAAAGCCCTACATGGCATTGGACCAGATTACCTCTGGAACCGCCTGCTACCGCACGAATCCCAGCGACCGATAAGGTCCCACAGAGTTGGCCTTCTCCGGGTCCCGTCGACTAAACAATGTCGTTTGGCGGGCCCCAGGGGAAGAGCCTTCTCTGTGGCAGCCCCGGCCCTCTGGAACCAACTCCCCCCAGAGATTAGAACTGCCCCCACCCTCCCTGTCTTTCGTAAACTACTCAAGACTCACCTATACCGCCAGGCATGGGGGAGTTGAGATATTCCTTCCCCCATGGCCATTACAAGTTATGCATGGTATGTTTGTGTGTATGCTTGGTTTTATAATAAGGGTTTTTAGTTGTTTTATTATTGGATTGTCACATGCTGTTTTTATCATTGTTGTTAGCCGCCCCAAGTCTACGGAGAGGGGCGGCATACAAATCCAATAAATAAATAAATAAAATAAATAAATAACTTTTACATAATTTATCTGGCTGAATATCTGCAAGATTTCCTACTCAAATGGCTTTATGCACAGCTACCATGATTACTTCAGATAACTGAACTTGCAGTTATCTGATACTGATGAATTTTTTTATCACTGCATCTCAACACTGTAACTTAGATATAGTGGATAATATGCAGCTCCTGTCATCAGAATTATTGATTTAATTTCACAGGAACTTATTTTCTAAAGCCATTTGCAATAATTAATAAAATGCAATTTAAATAATCTGAGTCATTTCACCAAAAAATCCAATTGCCTAATATATCAAGATACTATGTACTTTCAAGTTATAGTACTTCTGGTGCTATTTTAAATACTGGCCTGAACTGACATCATTAATTGTTGGTGGACTGTTTCAAATAATAATTTGAAACAGTTTTAAATTAATTCCACACATGCAAAGCACAGCTCCGCTAAAATGGAGGTGGGGAGTTGACGTCTTATTAGATATGTTTTATTTCAATCTACAGGTTTTAGAATCTCTTTCATGTAGCGATAAATGAATAACAAAATAATGCTAACATTATTATGCTGCAGATGTGGTTAAGCTAGAAAC
Organism: Erythrolamprus reginae; assembly: GCF_031021105.1. NCBI lineage: Eukaryota > Metazoa > Chordata > Lepidosauria > Squamata > Dipsadidae > Erythrolamprus > Erythrolamprus reginae. The sequence continues at coordinate 638,255 of NW_027248473.1, read as the reverse complement.
ATTTGCCCAAACACTTTTCAATGTCTTCTTGTTTATTCCCCAAATTGCAAAGTATTCTTTTAAGCAGACTGAAACTGTTAAAACTTATTTCAAATAGTTTTACATGAGTAGTCAGTCATGGTAATTAAGGATAAAAGATGCTTCTTCCAGAAATTTCCAACTTCCTCATTTCTCTGTTATGATGACATAGCCTAGCAACTCTTTATATTCTTAATTACATCATCTCAGAAGCACTAGATTCTTCAAGTTGTTTTTAATTGTAAACTTCTTTGAAAACAGCACTTTGAGGAAGTAACATTTATACTACATTAGCCAAATCGCATTAATTTCTGTAATTGTGGACATTTGTGAATATCTATTTATTTTGAATAGTTAACTCTGCTTCAGATAATCATAGGAGAGATGAAGAAACTACACACAGCACATTTGCCTCCTTGAAACTTCTGCACATGACAAATTACATACCTTCATGCCTTTAGAGTTTCTATCCTCTAAAATAGGGGGCCAATGTCCTGGTTCTCTTTGACCCAAAGTGGGTTTTACGTCCCAAGGACAATTCCATCTGTCCGTCCATAACCCTGGGGGGGAATTATTGACCCCCTCAGAGAGGGTCCGCAACTTGGGCGTCCTCCTCGATCTACAGCTCACATTAGAGAAACATTTTCAGCTGTGGCGAGGGGGGCGTTTGCCCAAGTTCGCCTGGTGCGGCCGTATCTGGACCGGGACTCACTGCTCACAGTCACTCATGCCCTCATCACCTCGAGGCTTGACTACTGTAACGCTTTCTACATGGGTCTACTTCTGAAAAGTGTTCGGAAACTTCAGATCGTGCAGAATGCAGCTGCGAGAGTAATCATGGGCTTCCCAAGGTATGTCCATGTTACACCAACACTCCACAGTCTGCATTGGTTGCCGATCAATTTCCGGTCACAATTCAAAGTGTTGGTTATGACCTATAAAGCCCTTCATGGCATCGGACCAGAATATCTACGGGATCGCCTTCTGCTGCACGAATCCCAGCGGCTGGTTAGGTCCCACAGAGTTGGCCTTCTCCAGGTCCCGTCGACTAAGCAATGTCGTTTGGCGGGACCCAGGAGAAGAGCCTTCTCTGTGGCAGCCCCGGCCCTCTGGAACCAGCTCCCCTCAGATATCAGAGTTGCCCCCACCCTCCTTGCCTTTCGCAAGCCCCTTAAAACCCACCTCTGTCGTCAGGCATGGGGGAATTGAAATGTCCCTTCCCCCTAGGCTTATAGAATTTATACATGGTATGCTTGTTTGTCTAAGTGGTTCTTTAAATTGGGGTTTTTTAGATTATTTTTAATATTAGATTTGTTTACATTGTCTTTTTATATTATTGTTAGCTGCCCCGAGTCTTTGGAGAGGGGGGGCATACAAATCTAATAAATAAATACAGTAAATAAATAAATAAATAAATAAATAAATAAATAAATAAATAAATAAATAAATTCTCAATTTACAGACAAAATGACTTGCCAAACATCTTCTTGATTTTGGATTCATGTTTGCATTAATTATTAGGAGAAAATAATACATCAGGATCTAGGCAACTCTATAGTTTACAGAGTGAAACTATAGCGTTTCTAGAAACTATAGAGGAATCAATGGGTTAGAAAAAGTATGGCAGGAACCTGGATTGCATATCCTGTTTTTTGAAGATAGAAAAAAGTCACATTTATTTTATGACCGGATGGGAATTATTATGATTAATCTTCTTTGTTTAAGTCTTTTTACTTTAAAAACACTCAGAGTTGGGATTTTATTGTTCTATTCTATGCTACTGTTTTATCAGAACTTTCTGAATATATCCTTTACTCATGTTTTCCCAGCATAAAAGTAGAATGAACATTTTTAATAAGGGATGGTGGGAAAGGAGGAAAGCTCTATTCTTATAGGCAGCAATTGAACCCCTAGCACACCAAAGCTTAAACAGATGGAGGTCCTCTCCCCATCACATTACCGTGAATATCAGCTGATCAAGAAGGATAAATCAGAAGGAATTAGCAAGGTTTAGCTAAGCCTATGTGAACAATAAAAGGTAATTAACCATCAATGGGCCAATCTGACTGGAGTTGCTAGAACGACTGATGGGGGTAGGTGTGCGTGTTGACATCTCTCAAAACAGACAAGCATTCTCAACTATGGAACACACATTACATTTAATCTGTCACGTCTGATGTCTTGGATGCATACATCCTGCATGGTAGTATTTATTTATTTAATCAGTGTCTAAGCCACTTCAATTGTTGGAGGCACTCAAGGTGATGTACAATACATTCAAAAACACCTTTTTTAAAAGAACAAAAAACTAATCTTAACAATAACAACATTGAACATCATTTATAAGAAAAAAATGCTTCTGAATCATTCTATATAAAATGTCCAATTGCATCTGTAGGGTTCCAATCCAAAGCTTTACAACTGTACTGGTGAATAGCTTTCAAATTCAGAGCCAGCACAGCCAACAGAAATTACATGTAGATCCTCAATATATAACTGCAATTGAGCCCAAAATGTATGTTGCTAAATAAGAAATCTGTTAAGTGAACTTTGCCTCATTTTACGACTTTTCTTGCTACATTTGATAAGTGAATCACAGCAGCTGTTAAATTAGTAATACAGTTGTTAAGTGAATCTGGTTTCCTCATCGACTTTGCTTGTCAGAAGGTCACAAAAGGTGATCACATGACTCTGAGACACTTCAACCCTCATAAAGGTGAGCCATTTATCAACCATCCGAATGTAAATCACGTGACCAGAGGGATCCTACAATGGCCGTAAGTATGAAAAATGGTTTTGTCACTTTTTCCAGTGATGTCTTAACTTTGAACGGTCACAAAAAAGCCCCGGCTGTGAGGACTACCTATATTCAGCTCGATAATCCATGAAAAAAAGGTGACTGAAAGATTCAAGACTTTCCACTGTGTTTATTGCAAATGTATCACATATTTAAATGGGCATGATATGAAATTATCATGGCATCGAACCAGAATATTTCCGGGACCGCCTTCTGCCACACGAATCCCTGCGACCGATTAGGTCCCACAAAGTTGGCCTTCTCCGGGTCCCGTCGACTAAACAATGTCGTTTGGCGGGTCCCAGGGGAAGAGCCTTCTCTGTGACGGCCCCGACTCTCTGGAACCAGCTCCCCTCGGAGATTAGAACTGCCCCCACCCTCCTTGCCTTCCATAAACTCCTTAAAATCCACTTTTGCTGCCAGGCATGGGGGAATTGAGATATCTCCCCCGGCCTATACAATTTATGTATGGTATGTTTGTATGTATGTTTGATTAATAATGGGTTTTTAAAAATGTTTTTTAAATTATTAGATTTGTTAGGAATTGTTCTATTGCTGTTGTGAGCCGCCCCGAGTCTGCGGAGAGAGGCGGCATACAAATCTAATAAATAAAATTAATTAATTAATTAATTAATTAATTTCTAGCTAGTTTTTTCAGTGGTGTTGCATAATTAGTTTGAGACCAAAGTAAGCAAACTTCAGTTTCTAAATAACATTGGAAAACAGAATTGACTGAAAAACATAAATCACAAGATTCTCAAATTATACATCAAGCTATTTAATCTATTCAGAATTGGAAACAGGATAGGTTTGAGATACTATTTCAGAACATGCAGGTATACTAAGAGTATTCAGGAGAAGAGAGCATGGGAACTTTTCCAGACTAATATATTTATATATTTATTTAGCCATATTTCTATCCCATTGCAATCCAAAAACTCTCAGACATGCTCTTCTAGGTACAAAGCACTGTCCCATATAATCTGAACAGCATCACTTCAGATTAAAATATTTTCACTGAAACATGCATAAAGATTTCAACATTAAACTAGGTCTCTCTCATGCATATGCAAGGCAAAGATTTCAGAAAACATTAAAAACAAAAAAATGTTTTTAAATTCATAATTTTTAGGAAAAGGAATGTTCTTTTTCCGCATTATATCTGCCACATCACCAAATTACATATGCATCTTTAGCTTTCTTAATCTATGCTATCTTGAAGTTCAATTAACAATTCTCACAGGCCATCTTTTACCAAACTGGCTCTTTCCAGATGTGCAGGACTAGCTAGACCTTAGAATTCCCCTTGGCCATCTTTGTTAGGAATTTTGAAAACTGTATTTTTCAGCATATCTCTAAGATGCTAGAAAAAGATTCCTAATTGTTTTCTAGACTGAAGAAACACTACAGTAGTATGGGGGACCTTTTATGGCTCAGATGCCAAAACAGCTATTGCCTACTGCAACAATATCGCCAAAAAAAGCTTCTAGAGTTGTTAACCTGATCCTACGCAGCTTCTGCTCAGGCAATCTCACACTACTCACAAGAGCCTACAAAACTTTTGCCAGACCCATCCTAGACTACTGCTCATCTGTCTGGAACCCATACCACATCTCAGACATCAACACCCTTGAAAATGTCCAAAGATATTTCACCAGAAGAGCCCTTCACTCCTCCACTCGAAACAGAATATCCTACGAAAATAGACTAACAATCCTGGGCCTAGAAAGCCTAGAACTGCGGCGCCTAATACACGATTTGAGTAATGCCCACAAGATCAACGTCCTACCGGTCAATGACTACTTCAGCTTCAACTGCAACAACACAAGAGCACACAACAGATTCAAACTTAATACGAACCGCTCCAAACTTGACTGTAAAAAATATGATTTCAACAATCGAGTTATCGAAGTGTGGAACTCATTGCCGGACTCAATTGTGTCAACCCCTAACCCCCAACATTTCTCCCTTAGACTCTCCACGATTGACCTCTCCAGGTTCCTAAGAGGCCAGTAAGGGGTGTACATAAGTGCACTGGTGTGCCTTTCGTCCCCTGTCCAATTGTCATTCCTTTCTCTCACTTATCATATATATATTCTTTCTTTCATATATCCTCTCCTCTAAGTTCACTTTACCCTTATATATATTACTACATGTCTATTTTTTTTCCTATGTATTTGTGTATTGGACAAATGAATAAATAAAAAAATAAATAAGTGTGTGTGCATAGACTAGCACGCACATGCCCACATACCCTTTCCTGTGCATGCAGACAACACCCACATTGCCCCCTTATGCATGTGCATAACCCCCCCCCCACACACACACACACACCCTCTCCACATACATGCGCACAGGCCTCAGTGAAGCTGAAGCCTGGGAACAGCGAAAAATGGGGCAAATTCAGAAATGAACTTCCAGTTGGCCCTTTGGGCTCTTTTTTAGCATATCTGGGGTTCAGGGAAACCTCCTGAAATTTGGGGGTGGCGAAAATTGGCCAAACGGACCAATCAGAAGTTCATTTCCAAACTTCTGGTTAGGTTGTTTTTCACCATCTCCAGGGTTCAAGAGGGTTTCCTAAAGCCTGGAGAGAGCGAAACGTCCGAAAAGAAGCCCAAAAATCAGCTGGCCAGCATACGCGTGTGTGCTGGAATTGACATAGGGTAATGTCTCACATGCCCTCAGATATGGCTCTACATGCCACCTGTGGCACGCATGACATAGGTTCACCATCACTTCACTGTAGGATCCTTCTGTCTTTTAGAAGGATTGCAGAAGACGGGACATTTTTAATATCTAACTGGCATCAGAACTTGGGCTGAAAGGCTAAGTTCTTCAGGTGATGCTATAAAAATATGCCAGATTTTCAACAGACGACAATGGAGGCACTTCTAGCACCAAATCAAAGTTGAGAGATATATATGGGATGTGCCAACTTTTCAAAGTCATTTCCATCCACATTCTCTTTATTAGATATTATTATTTATTATTTTATTATTATTTATTAAATTTCTATGCCGCCCCTCTCCGCAGACTTGGGGCGGCTCACAGCAGCAATAGAAAACAATGTACAATACAAATCTAATATTACAAAGTTAAAAACCCATAATTTAAAAAACATGCACACAACATACCATACATAAACAAAATAGGCCTGGGGAAGATATCTCAGTTCCCCCATGCCTGACGACAGAGGTGGGTTTTAAGGAGTTTACGAAAGGCAAGGAGGGTGGGGGCAATCTTAATCTCTGGGGGGAGCTGGTTCCAGAGGGTCGGGGCCACCACAGAGAAGGCTCTTCCCGTCAACTAAACAACATTGTTTAGTTGACGGGACCCGGAGAAGGCCAACTCTGTGGGACCTGACTGGTCGCTGGGATTCGTGCAGCAGAAGGCGGTCCTGGAGATATTAATTATATCAGCAGAAACAGCAAGTGGAATAAAGACATAGTGGGGAATTGTAATGTATTAGATTTTTTTTTTAAGTGAAAGGAAAGGGGAGAACATTACACTAGCTACCCTGGCAAGATTGGGACATAATTAACTCCTTCTCCACTACATATATTCTCACTTTTTTCATCCAACAAGGATGAGCATAAAACCAGGTTCCAGGAACTCCTTGTTCTGGATTTGAGAATCAAATTAAGTCTAAATACCGGGATGGAGTCATATAACAATGTCAATCATTGCAGCATAATCTGTCGCAAACCATTTGTTATAGGAACCCACCACAGTTTCCACATAAATATGGGACAGGGTCAACATCCTAAATATGTCTTACAAAGGAAAACTGTATGAGGAAGGAATTACTTGTACAGAATCTAAGTCCCTTTACATAGTAGAGCTTCACAGACAGACCCACACATAAACATATTTCATTTCTAAACATTCCTAAATCCACCAATTGTTCTCAATGAAAAGCTTCTATTAAATTGGGATTTGCAAACTAAAAAGTATTTTTTAAAAAATTAAATTAGGAAAAAGATATGCACAAATACGTTAATTTGATTTGAGGCAAGCTGCACACCAAACTGTATTGCATGCATAGTGTTCACGCTGGGGCCAAAGTCACAGCCCAAAATATTCTTCTGATCAAGCTGAATGCTGGCAAAGTCAGGTTTTCATAAGGGTTACACAAAACAATCTTCTGCTCATCTTTGCTTTACCTTGGCCCACATTTGTCACAATTTTCTTCCCTTATTTTACAATGACTGTAAAATGGTTGAGCAATTGAACCATAGACGCCTTCGGAAGGGAGAGCCAAAACAAATTTTAAGCAACCTCCCTTCAACTTAGGGGAGAGACACAGAGGCTGGCCATATGTGTGCTAAGATGCCAAAGTGCTTCTCAGCAGCCAAGTGCCAAAAACCAGCCCTTTATTCTCCTCCAAATTGGAACTTGGAAAGGGAAGGGAATTCTCTCCAATAGCAGCACTTCATTTCCTCATCATGAAGGGTGACCCCATCCATTCCATTCTTTTTCAGGTTTATGCCCAACATCATTGAAATGGCAGCGTGAGATCAGAGGCAGATGTGTCATCTGTCCATCAAACCAGAACCATGATGGCATGTACACACCCTTTTGGCACTTGAGCATGAAAAGATTCCTCAACACTGAACTAGAACATCAAGATCTGAGAAGAAGCTCCTCTGAAGGCCAGACCCCTCTCTGCAAATCACAAGTTTTTAATGTCACCTTTCAGGCTTCAAAATGAGCATTTGGAAGAGTGGCAATGCCAGAGTTTTTTAAATTTCCGTCTTAGAAATTGGTAGTGTTAAACTTATTTGCTGCCTATCTCACTGTAGGGCTACTCTGGGCAGCTTACAGCAATAAAACAGATGAAAGTGTATCACTAGCAAGTCAATGTAACAATAAACAATGAAAGTAAAATAGTATGAATTAAAAGATGGGTCGGGTGGGTAAAGAAAAAGTACAGGGGGGGAGATGGAGTCAGCTAATTGGTTCATTAGCCACCTCCAATGGGATACACTCCCTTGTTGGGATTCCAGGCCAACTGGCAGAGCCAGGTTTTCAGGCCTCTGGGAAGGATACAGGGATGGGGACAGACCTCACCCTGGGGGACAAAATGTTCCAGAGAGTTAGAAGGTTCTTTTCCTGGAGTTCCTTGACTGACAAGATCCATACCAGGCCTCTCTGCTGGCATGAATAGGCTGGGCCTGCTTTAGAACAGTGATGGTGAACCTATAAAGCCCTGGACCAGAATATCTCCGAGACCGCCTTCTGCCGCACGAATCACAGCGACCGATTAGGTCCCACAGAGTTGGCCTTCTCCGTGTCCCATCAACTAAACAATGTCGTTTGGCGGGCCCCAGGGGAAGAGCCTTCTCTGTGGTGGCCCCGACTCTCTGGAACCAACTCCCCCCAGAGATTAGGACTGCCCCTACTCTCCCTGCCTTCCGTAAATTCCTTAAAACCCACCTTTGCCGTCAGGCATGGGGGAACTGAAACACCTCCCCCGGGCATGTACAATTTATGCATGGTATGTTTGTGTGTGTGTTTGCTAGTAAATGGGGTTCTTTTTAAATCTTTTTAAATATTTTAAATTTATTTGGATTTGTCATGAATTGCTGTATCTTGCTGTGAGCCGCCCCGAGTCTGCGGAGAGGGGCGGCATACAAATCTAAATAATAAATAAATAAATAATAAATAAAGGTGCCACTTGAGGGGGCATCCGGAGCCATATCTACTGGCACATGAGCTGTTGCCCGAGCTCAGCTTCAACGTGCATGTGTGTGCTGGCCAGCTGATTTTTGGCTTAACCAGAGGCTCTGGGAGGGTGTTTTTGGCTTCCAGAGAGCCTTCGGGGGGATGGGGAAGGGCGGTTTTACTCTCCCCCAGCTCCAGGGAAGCTTTATGAGCCTGGCGAGGGCGAAACACGAGCCTATTGTTATACCTTAGCTAGAGGTATAACAAGCAGGAAGAGGGAGATTGTGATCCCGTTATATAGAGCGCTGGTGAGACCACATTTGGAACACTGTGTTCAGTTCTGGAGACCTCGTCTACAAAAAGATATTGACAAAGTTGAACGGGTCCAAAGACGGGCCACAAGAATGGTGGAAGGTCTTAAGCATAAAACGAATCAGGAAAGACTTAATGAACTCAATCTGTATAGTCTGGAGGACAGAAGGGAAAGGGGGGACATGATTGAAACATTTAAATATGTTAAAGGGTCAAATAAGGTCCAGGAGGGAAGTGTTTTTAATAGGAAAGTGAACACAAGAACAAGGGGACACAATCTGAAGTTAGTTGGGGGAAAGATCAAAAGCAACATGAGAAAATATTATTTTACTGAAAGAGTAGTAGATCCATGGAACAAACTTCCAGCAGACGTGGTTGATAAATCCACAGTAACTGAATTTAAACATGCCTGGGATAAACATATATCCATCCTAAGATAAAATACAGAAAATAGTATAAGGGCAGACTAGATGGACCATGAGGTCTTTTTCTGCCGTCAGTCTTCTATGTTTCTACTGGGGCCATCAGAAGTTTGGAAACAAGCCATCGCCGGCCTCCAGAGGGCCTTCGGGGGTTGGGGGAAGCTGTTTTCGCCCTCCCCAGGCACTGAATTATGGGTGTGGGCACTCGTGCACGCGCAATAGCGTGTACACACATTCTTTTGGCATCCGAGGAAAAAAAAGTCAACCATCACTGCCTTAGAGGGATGAAACAGTTCATCCATGCCATGGGAGGTTTAAAATTCCACAATATATAAAAGCTAATAAATGTATTATTATTAAATTCATGAAAACTTTATATCATAATACATTTGTTCTTGTCAGGTGCAAAAATACTATTATTTTCGCTGCAATAGAGAAGCTTTCACTCTAGAATTGTTGTAAATAATTCCCTAATTTATTCCCACTGTGGCACAGTAGAACGCATCTGTTACTAGATTGATTTAGGGATGTGCGAACGGTTCTATGCATTATATTGTTATTTAGGGAAGATATGAATTAAAGTCTGAAAAGAGTATGTTGGGGTCAAAATTTTAACCTATACTGGGTTTTGAACTAGTTATTTCAAATGCAGCAGATCCAAGCTGTGAACCAGACCTAGAAGAAATACGAACACAAGTCAAATAGGCCCCTTGGATAAACATATTTAATCTCACACAATTTTTTCAGATTGTATAGGTCAGTGTTTTTCAACCAGTGTGCCGTGGTACACTAGTGTGCTGTGAGACATGGACAGGTGTGCCGTGAAGCAGGAAGCTCAGGTTCCTGTCTCGCAACTTTTTGCAGAGAGAGAGAGAGTGTGTGTGAGAGAGAGAGAAAGAGAAAGAAAAAGAAAGAAAGCAAGAGAGAAAGAGAGAGAGAGAGTGAGAGAGAAAGCAAGAGAGAGAAAGAAAAGAGAGAAAGAGAGTGTGTCAGAGAGAAAGCAAGAGAGAGAGAGAGAGAAAAGGAGAGGAAGGGAGAGAGAAAAGAGCAAAAAGGGGTGGAAAAAAGAGAAACGAGAAAATGATTGAGACAGAGAATGAGAGGAAAGAGAGAAACAAAAGAGAGAGAGAAGTGACTCTTGATTTAAAGCATATGATAAAGAGCACCCAAAGAATAAGAGAGAGAAAAACCCCAGCCCTCACCTGTTTTTGGAAATGGTTCAAAAGTGTGTATACAAACACACCGACAAGGGTGGGGAGGAGACAGGGATGGAAAAAGAGAGGAGAGTGTGCCCCAGGATTTTAAAAAGTAAAAAATGTGCCGCGGCTCAAAAAAGGTTGAAAATCACTGGTATAGGTAGTCCTCAACTTACAACCATTCATTTTGTGACGGTTCAAAGTTACAATGGCACTTATAAATAGTCCATGCACATACAACTTTCATAGCTTCTTAACAATATGAACGATGTTAGGGCATTCGGCATCTGGCATGTATAAAGGCTGCAAAGTCCATGGAGAGAGGCGGCATACAAGTCCAATTAATAAATACATAAAGATCACATGCTCACCTTTTGTGACTCCCCAGGTATCTTCTAGTAAGAAAGATAATGGAAAAAAGAGGATTTGCTTAACAATTGCTTGATTCCTTTAACAACTGCTGTGATGTGCTTAGCAACCATGCCAAAACAAGTTGTAAAATTGGGAAAAACTAACTTAACAACTGCCTTGCCTAACAACAGAAATTCTCCTCTTGATTGTGGTTGCAAGCTGAAGCATAATAGTTTATACTAATGAAGTTTTAAAAAGCATGGGGTCCTTTACAAGAGAATTTAGATTTATGAGCCGCACACCATGTGGACAATACGACAGAACAGCCACACCAATTTTCTATCTCCCCAACGTAACAGAATTTCAAATGCATGCCCTTCCCAGCATGCCCTTCCTTCCCAAATGGCTGAAATCCCTCTTCCTTCCCTTTCAAAATATGCAAATAAAGAATGGAATTGGAGTAGCAGAACATTTAATTTCTATTTTACCAGCCAAGAAAAAGTCCTAACAAAAAGTAAAAGAAAGTTAATTTCGCTTCACTCCTCAACAGCATAGTTGTTGTTGGAGAATAAGGAAGAAGAAATTATCAGAACTATTTTGTAAAGCTCAGACTGCAATGTAGGACATAAAAATATAATTAAATTTTCTTTTGTATTAGTACCCCTATAAAAACAAATACTGTAGTCTAGACCAGTGTTTCCCAACCTTGGCCACTTGAAGATATTTGGACTTCAACTCCCAGAATTCCAGCGAATGCTGGCTGGGGAATTCTGGGAGTTGAAGTCCAGATATCTTCAAGTAGCCAAGGTTGGGAAACACTGGTCTAGAATATATTAGAAAAATATCACAAAGACTAAGAGACATAAGAGCTATGTAGTTTGGTAATGAATTTTCTAAAGAACAACTTTCACCTGTGCTAAATTATCAGATTTTATTCAGAAACAAATATATAATGCAATCCAGAAAATGCTTCAAATATCTGACATATGATTGTGTTTACAAACATAATGGCCCATATTTTGTAGATATGATGGTTCAAGATGCTTCTGAGATTTAATATTCCACATTTTAAAACTCACTGTCATCACTATCCAAGTTATTAAAATTTTATATGGGCAAAATATATAATTCCCTACCATGCTCCTCAGAGTTCTATATTTCAACCATGTACCATGTTAATTATTTTCATAGTACCTTGCAGATGATAGACTATTTAATTCAGGTCCCATACCTGCATAATTGCAGTCTTCAGCAATTAATTCATTTTAGAATTTGTATTGTGCTTTTAGTTCAACATTCACGGTGGCTCACAGACAATTATAACGGAGAATACAAAACATAACAAAATTAAGACAATGGAAGATCCTTTCTTACATATTCAGTAGTTGACCTTCTAACCATAACTACTTTTCAAAAAGGCTTTGCCTGCTTTCTTTGAATACCTGAACAGGTTTATTTGAACTGACATGCTGCTCCATTTCTCTAAACTCTGAACAGCTTATGATATTACCAGGAATAAGTAGAAATAAAAATTAATTACTACAATTATCCATCAATTAATTCAAGAAACTGCAATTCAGAAATGACACTTTCTTGCTTACCCCCAAAGCCTTTCTAAAGAGCCATATTTTCATAGTTCTTAAAAAAATGTAATATACCTGGAGGTGGGATATAGTATTCCAAGGAAATAGAGCCATCACCAAGGTGGTCAAAGAGATAGTCAATCACTATGTATATAAGGCTTAAAAACCTGTTGACACCTTGAGTTAGGATTTCTGAATCTGATCAACTGGCACAATGGTCATAATTTTCTATAATTACAATCTACAGATTAAATTATAACTGGGGTTCAAGCAGATTTTCCAAGTTGTAAAACACTCTTTTTATATTTAGTGGCATCCTGCTCCAAATAGATTGTCCCACAGATTTCATATTAGTGTTATCAGAATAGGTAACCATACTATAGGTCAGTGACCTAGAGCAGTGATTTTCAACCTTTTTTGAGCCGCGGCACATTTTTTACATTTACAAAATCCTGGGGCACACCACTAACCAAAATGACACAAAATGACACCCTAACACACCCTCCTCTCTTTTTCCATCCCTGTCTCCTCCCCACCCTTGTGTGTGTGTGTATATACACACTCTTGAACCATTTCCAAAAACAGGTGATGGCTGGGTTTTTTTCTCTCTTATTCTTTGGATGCTTTTTATCATATGCTTTAAATCAAGAGTCACTTCTCTCTCTCTTTTGTTTCTCTCTCTCTCCTCTCATTCTCTGTCTCAATCATTTTCTCATTTCTCTTTTTTCCTCCCCTTTTTGCTCATTTCTCTCTCTCTCTCTCCCTTCCTCTCTTTTCTCTCTCTCTTGCTTTCTTTCTCTCTCCTCTTGCCTTCTTTCTCTCACACACTTGCTTTCTCTCTCTTTCCCTCTTTTCTTTCTCTCTTGCTTTCTTTCTCTCTCTCACTCTTTCTCTCTCTTTTCTCTCTCTCTTTCTCACTCTCACAGCAAAAAGTTGCGAGACCGGAACCTGAGCTTCCTTCTTCGCGGCACACCTGACCATGTCTCGCGGCACACTGGTTGAAAAACACTGACCTAGAGGTTAGGGATATGATGGTGAGCAGTACTGAAAACCATTTAGGGCAGAATTGTCAAAATCAAAGCCCGGGTACCAGTTTGGCCTGCAGAGTGCTTAGATCTGGCCCTAGAAGTTACTGCGGAAACAGCGAAGGACTGGCCCACAGTATCTCTGCCAGAGAAAATGGAGCTCGGGAGGGTCGCGTGCAGCCCTTGCAAGCTCCATTTTCGCTGGTAGAAGGTTGCAGTAGACTGTTGCAGCTGAAAATGGACCTTTGAAAGCATGTTTTCCCTGACAGAATGCTCAGGCCACCACAGGTGCCCATGACACGAGTGACATTGAGCTAGCCACACCCACCCTGTTCCCCTATGCACCCGAGGTCAAACGCAACCCTGAAATGAAATTGAGTTTGACATCCTTGATCTAGCATTTCAAGGCAACAAGCAGGATATATTTCCCTCCTGTTTCTGATAAATGTGATCTGGTCAGCCTCAATACAAAAACCTAGATGAAATCTTGATTGAAATAGATCCCGAAAATCAATTTCATCCAGGTACATTTGGAGATACATGGCTATAATTTCCTCAATAACCCATCCAAAATGGAATATTTGAAAATGGCCCATAATTAGCTAATTTTTCTGGACCTTTAAGTCTGTCAAGATTTTTTTGTCTTCTGGGATGTTGGCTATTCCTGCCAGCTTGGTATTGTTGGCAAATTTGATGAGTTTCCCTTCTATTTCCTCATGTATATTGTTTAAATCTAAATCTAAAATTAGTTTTAAATGTATATCTAAATCTCAATTTAAAAGTTATGGTGCTTGTATTTATAAAAATGAAATTAAAGATACATTATATAACTGTAAAATAAGAAAAAATACATCATGTCAAAACATTTTTGTTGCGTTTTAATATACTTGCCTCCAATTTCTTCACAAATGAGCACATTTCACTTACTGGAAATGCGTGAAGTAGATGACCACTAATCCTTAATTTAATAGAATAAGTTTTTTAAATTGTTATTCCAACAATTCACTTAATTAACTCCTTTTCCTGTACTTTAGTAGGATATTCACTATTGCTGACCGTTATATTCTTCATATTTGGTACAACTTAGGATGGACAACTCAAGAATATATATTGAATAATCTGTTACAGTAAACCTATGACACACATGTCAAAGATGACACACCATGACATTTTGGATGTCACACCAATATTCACAACTGACAATAATTCTCAAAAGCATACTACTTGTGTGATTTCTAGAGGCAGCTTCAGATCATACAAGGCCTTGTTTTTTGAAGTAACTTTGGAAAATACTCTTGCATGGCCTCTGCAACCTCTGAAATTCACACAAGAACTAGGCATGATTTCACACAGTTTTTGGAGGCTGCAAAGACAATGGAAGAGCATTCTCCATGTTAACAGTTTGAGTACATCCGACAATAGCTTTTGGTTGATAAGGAGACATCAATACCTCACTTGCTTGTTGTATGTTTTTGTTTTTGAATGTACAATTAAGTAAAGGCTTTATAATTTATGATGTATAACTGAAAATAGAAGTACAGTATTTGAAACAGGGTGATTAACTAGAGACTAACATAAATACTTTAGGAAATGGTGTTTATTATAATTATATGTGGTAATAGCCTTTGGTTGATAGGGGGCTATAAATTCCCCACGTGTTTGTTATATGTGACGTCTTTCCCCCCCAATATTTGTTGTTGGTTCTGTTATTTTTAGCTTTTTCTTAATATTAGATTTGTGCCTGTACAATATTGTTTTATCGCTTGTTGTGAGCCGCCCCGAGTCTTCGGAGAGGGGCGGCATACAAATCTAATAAATTATTATTAATAATTATTATTATTATTTGTGTGTAATATTTTTTTTAAGGAAGAGCATTCTCCAAAGTTGCTTCAAGAAAATAGGCCTGGTATGACCCAAAGCAGCTTCAGGTAGCCCATAAGGGCATGTCAACAGAAAGAGAACTTCTCCTGGGGCTAAGTGGAATGCAAAAAATACTGCTCTGATATGGGGAACAATTGTGACATTCCCCAAAGCTCCTGCACCTTGGAGAATGGTATGAAGAAGATTTTCTTAGTGGCAGCAATGATGGTCTAATCCTCCACTTCAGGCCCAGCCTTGGCACTGCTGAGCGGTATTGTTCAGGGTGGTCTAGATGGAATGATAGGAGATAGAGAATTTTTTTCTCTTTTGTCTGGTTTTTTTGGGGGGAGGGGAAGCATGACATACCAGCAGAGTCAAATTAGGAATTTTCCAAATGTTTGGCATGGCAAGCCTAAAAGGTTTGTGATTATTGCTATGTACTAGTTACTATATGCAAAACCACACACATACATAAACACAAAATCATTTGAAATGGGGCAAATCCTTTCATTCTCACAATCCCTTATGATCGAGGGCTTTCTTCAAATTTATTTTCTTTGTTCGGAATTATTGGGAAAATATTTTTCCTGGAGTCAAGTAAAACTTGTCCACCTTTTGAACCTAATTTTGAAAATATGCCATAGATTCCATTATTTTTTGATAATAATTCAATGGTTTATGTTTTAAATTTTAAAAATATAATTGTTTATGTTATGTAGCATGTGAAAAAATATTGCGTGGATCCCAGAATCCCCCCAACTGAATAAAAAATAAACTTCGGAAAGGGGCGGCATACAAATCTAATTAGTTGTTGTTGTTGTTATTATTATTATTATTATTATGACAAATAATTTATTATAAACAACAATATATTAAATCATACCTGAAGGCAGCCAAGAATAATTTAGTGATATTATATAAAGAGAGCGATTGATACAATTATTTTGGAATGAATTTGAGTGAAAGACTGCTGAGAAAGTAGACAGTGTTCTCCATGCTGACAAATCTGCCACCTATTTACTTGATCTGGGTCCTTTTAAGATTGTGAAAGGCCACAGATGGGTTCCTCCCAGTTCGGACCGGTTCTATGGAACTGGTAGTAACTTGGCGGCCTGGGTTGCTAGAACCAGCTGCAACCAGGTCTGCCACCTCTCTGAACCAACTCTCTTGGGGGCGCCGTAGGTGGCGCCATCTTGTTTTTTAACACTGTGCCTGCATGGGAAGCATGCCCGTATGGCGCATCTAGGAGCAAACTGGCAGTGAAGAAAAGCAGAACCCACTCCTGGAAAAGATCAGGGAAGTCATCTACAGTTAAGAACAAACTATGCTGTTAGGCTCTCTGAAAGTGACAATAATGTTTTCTGCCTGTGCTGCACTCCCCCTTCAAGCGTCCATTCATGGACTAAACAGTTTTTGACAGGTATTAACCAGTCTCCAATCTTCTCTATTCAGAGAGGGTTGTTGAGAAAGGGAGGATTGGTCTGCAACTGACAAGAACTCTGGAGGAAACAGATTATCTAGATCAGGGGTGTCCAATTCAAGGCCTGTGGATCAGATCTGGCCTGCAATGTGGTTAGATCTTCCCCTGGAAAGAGCAAAGAATTGGTCCACAGCCTAAGCCCAAGCCAACCGGGCGCTGATCTACAACATAGTGGCAGCCATCTGGGCCAAAATATGGTCAGTCTTAGATCCATGAGATTGTCCTGAAATCAGTGAAGGACCACCCCCACCCCCAGTCTGCCCCCTAGGCACACACAGAGAAGGAGGTGACCACACATGGGGCCTCGTGTTCCTGGCGACCATCTTGTCCCACAGACTGACTGCATTCTGAGCTCTTCCCTTTCACCCAGGATGCCAGTGCTCACCACCTCTTGTGCGCATGCCCAGGGAGTGGGGCTGAAGTGGGTTTACATGTTGTAAGCTGCCCTGGGTCTCAGGAGAAGGGTGGCATAGAAATCGAATTAATAAATTAAAAAACAAACAAATGAATATCTTGCTGGATCAAGGCCAATGAGCAGGGCATGGAGGCTCTGGCATGGACAGGGCACTGATTTATTCCACAACCTGGTGGCAGCCATTTGGGCCAGAACATGGTCAGCCTTATATCTGACTTGAGAGACCACCCCGGTGCCCCGCCCTGCCTCTTGGGCATGGCTGCATGCACACATAGGGCTAGTGTACGGGGGGCCAATCTTGCCCCACAGGCTGACTCTCAGCACTTGCCTTTCACCCAGGATGCCAGTGCTCGCTGCCTGTGTGCATACTCAGGGATTGATGCCGAGGCAGCAAGGTGGTCTCTTGTTGACTCCAGGGCAGCTGCGTGGAGTAATCTAAAGCTGACCATGTTCTGGCCCAGATAGCCAAGTAGTTGTAGATCAGCACCATGCCTGCACCAGCACCTCTATGCCCCGCTTCCCAGTCTGGCCTCACAGTCCCCTTTCACTGGGACCACCCTCCCTGGCATGGGAAAACCACAGTTGGTAGCTGTGCTGCTAATCTCTCCCCCTGCCTACATTCTTTCCCTAGTGCAGAGGAAGATTGGGATGGCATAAAAAGCGTTTGCAATACTTTGGACAGCAAAATCCCTTGCTTCAAGCCTTCCACTGGCTTGCAAATTGTACTGTTCCAATCTTGGCAGGAAAAGCATTTGCAAGTCGACACAACTTTGGGGGCAGTGAAATCGTCTTGCTTGAAATCTTTATATGCTCTTTGTGCTGAGACTGGAACAATGTGAAAGGTGTTTTCAAGCTGATGGGAGATTTCACTGCCCCAAAATCTCGTCATCTTGCAAATGCTCTTGGGCATGATTTAATACAAGCCTCAGTTCGCAGAGAACAGAGGCCTAAACTACTGTAGTGCGAGATCAATAGTGCAAGATCTTGCCTGGCCCATCACAGGTGCCCCACGTAGGCAAGGTTGAGTTGTCTGGTCCCAGTTACGTGATCATCCAGCCATTCCCACCTTGCCCTTTGAGGGTGACCCTAATGCTGATCTGGCCCTCAATGAAATTGAGTGTGATATCTCTAATCTAGACTGATTTGAGTTGGGTTTCAGGCCAGCATTTAGTACATTATTTTGGTGATGATTTTGTAGCAGAGCTAGAATGGTTGTGGAGCATCCAATGTGAGGTTTAGCTTCAAACCTTTCAGAAAATATTCATGCTGATGGATAATTATGGAAGGTGTTCTAGTTACATGGAACACTGGTGGCCTTGAAGGGCAGAGGAAAAATATGTTAGCAAGTCAATGATGAGATAAACAAGATCTAAGCCAAGATAGAAAATAATTTATAAAAATGCCTTGGACGGTCCTCAACCCTTAGTTCTCATTGAGGTAAAAGAGGAAGGGGGGTCATATTGATACTTGCAAGACTAATGTCAATCCAATAAGGCAAACTAGAGTAAGACATAGACACCATGCAGACATAACACATTATTTAGAACACAGAACATCTACAGTAACAGATTTTTGGTTTGCAAATCACAAAAACTTGGTTTACAAAGCACAAACATGCTGAATTAAAGCCGAACAAGCCACAGAATGAGTTACCGTACATTAATACTGTATCTGAGCTTACTCACCTGCAATCCTGAAGTTATCCTGGATGTCAAACAAAAATTTCCAAATTATCTTATTTCATCCAAGGTTTCTGAAAAATAAAATATCACCATCCGATTATTACAAAGATATCAATCAGTGTCGTTTCACCTCATTTTACTGATATCAATCAGTCTCATTTTACCAGACTCTGCATTTATTTAGAACATCAGAAACCACAGTGCCCCTCAAGATGCGGATCTGGTTAATTTTTAAAGGTCAACATTGCAGTTTGTCATAATTCTCTGACTATACACATTAGCACAGTTCTCATAATCTTAAATTCAACATGTAAACATAATAATATTCTGGAACTCCGGAAGTAATTGCTGGATTCAATGAATTTAGGCAATTTTAATCTTTTCCTTTTGGAAGAAGGATATTGAAGGGGTAACAATTTGCAGTTCCAAAGATCCCTAAAGAAAATGGTCAAGTTTCAGACTATTTTACAGGACACAGGTTAAAATTTATCACCAATTATTATAATGGGCACAGAATGGGAATTTGTCTATTCTACCAGATCTCACAAGGTGGGAATGCTCCACATCCCTTCTGTGAAACAATGCCAAGATGCAGGAAATGAGACCTTCTCTATTGTGGTGCTTGCTCTTTGGAACAGCATCCCCCTTGAAATCTGGATGGCCCTGACCCTGTTAGCTTTCTATAAAGATCTGGGTTAAGCTTAGGCATCAGGGTTAGGATGTTAATGGAATAAGACATGTATGAGATTTTGATTGAGAGCTAGTTTTTTAGAGGTCATAAGGTTGAGATGAGTGGATATATAAATTCAAGAAAGAAAGTAATTTATTTATATAACATGCTATAACCATATAAAAATAAATTAGGGCTTAATATGATGATCTGATTTACTCAACTTGCTAAGGCAATGGCTGACTTAACACTACACTCTGAACTGCAAACTATGGCTAGCCAATGTCCATTTATATTAGTTGGAAGTGTTCCACATACCAGCCATTGAAATTTATCCAAAACCAATTCAATACATACAACAGTCTCCAAGAATCCAAAATAAGTAAATAAGTTTACTTTTTCCACCACCTCCACAACATAGCTTGCATTTGATTGTAATTTAATCTTGCAGTCATCAAGCCAGTCTTTTCCTCAAATTCTCATAAGGAACTGCGAATGATTATAGGAATGGCTCACTGTCCCTTTAGCATAGACAATGGTATGAAAATAAATGCAGTTGGCTCAGCCTGTAAATCAATTCTCTATATCTTAAAACATTAGACTCTGATACAGTTCACACATTGAGCTAAACCAAGTTTTATTTCATAATGGTTTCTTTAATAATAGTTGGAACAGGTTGATTTACAAAACACACCAAGCCATTAGTTAGAGTTTGAAACCATCATGATTTCACCCAGGATGCAACCAACTTTGTGGTTTAGCGCGACGTAATGAATCAAACTTTCCTATCAAGATTATCAATTTGTGGCTGATGGCAACTTGTAATCCTGCAACACATCCTGGTCACCCGTCCGAAACTTCCCAGCCCCTTTCATTTTAATTCTATTTTTTAATGAATGAAATGCTTTTGTGTGGGGTAGGCGGGGTGGGATATTAAAGGTAAAATAAAGGCCATATGGACTTCAACTTATTCATGACCTCATCTCCTTTTCAGCAATCTGTGGATGAAAAAAATGTTTCCAATCTTTCAATTTGCCTAAATATTATTTTATGTATCAAGGATGCCTGTGTTCATCCAGTTGTGTGCTGTTTGTTATTACTTCTTTGTTTTTTTGGAAAGGAAAAGTGCTCTGTACATGTTCAGAGCCTGTCTTTTTTATACAAAACAAAACTACATCCCTATCGCTTCTCTGTACATTCCAGGCTGAAATTAGGTTCAAAAGCTCAGTCTTGGTGAGCATCCAAATTCAAATTTAAGGCCCTAAAGAAACAAAAAAAAATTATTCTCTGCAGGAGATAAACTAGTTCCTTTTCCAGTCATTTAAATAACCCTCTTAACATGCAACTGCCTGGCTGGGCTCCCAATTCCCACTATCCCTGCACCCCAACATGGATTTTTCCCGCTGACTCAGGATATTTGCAGCTGCAAAACAAACCATGGCCAAAGTCCACAGCTGAAAGGAAGCCAAGATGCACCTGGAGGCGAAGGGGAGGCTGAAGGAGAGCATTAGGTGCAGCAGGGAAGTCCTTGTTTGATACGATAGTGTGGCATAAAAACCAGGTTCAGGCATAAAGGCCAAAATTTGGATGTGTGGGTATCAGCGTATGCTGCAAAAGAGACTTGGAGCCAACAACTGAAAGAATCCATGTGGCTATAATAAATCTTAGCGATTTTAAAAAACTGTACAAGGGAAGGGCTTGGAGTTGCAACTGAGATTTATTGGCAGGGATATGATAAATGTGGAGGGATAAAGCAAAGGGGATCATAAGTAAACTTTTAAAATCCAATCTTCACAATTTCAATCTAGCTTTCTTTGGGTTGTAAGAAGCACAGTTTAATTTTTAAAAAATATAGGATGCCTTTAAGATTATAGATTCTGAAGATTCTGCTAAATGCTTGGTAACATTGCTGAACCCAAAGTTAGTGTTTAATGGGACATTCAGAAATCAGGGGATAAATCTTCCCTACAACTAACCGTTTTGTAATTTATCATGATAGAAACCCAGTCACTCCAGTGATATGCCCTAAAATTATTTTAATGAAAAAAATCTAAGTTATTACTAAGGTCGAACTGTTTTAAAAGTCATCCCCCCATCCCCATCATTCCTGAGGAAATTCTCAAGAGCATTTTTTAAATCAAGCCTCTGAAGTTCATTTTATATTGGCACCATCTTTTCTGTAGAGTATTTATTACTCTTGATGAAATATTTATTGATGGGATAAAGTATATGTTGTAAACTTTTGTTTTTATGATTATTGAGGTCTTAAAATTATGTGATCTGGAAATTTTGTTAAACAAATACATTTAAGTAGCAACAAAAGTTTTTTTGTATAATTCTTAAAATACATAGATAGTACAGGTAGTCCTTGACTTATGACCAAAATTGCACCCAAAATTTCTGTTGCTAAGTGGAAAATCAGTAAAGTATATGTTTTGCCCTATTTTATGACCTTTCTGGGGCAAAGTTGTTAAGTGAATCACTGTGTTTATTAAATTAGTAACACAGTTGTTAAGCAATTCTGGCTTCCACATTGACTTTACTTGTTAGGAGGTTATAAAATATAATTACATGACCTTGGAACACTGCAACCATTGTAAATATGTGTCAGTTGCCAAGCAACTACATTGCCTAAAATACGATCTAAGTATTGCCCACAAGATCATATGCTGCAATGTTCTACCTGTCAATATTTCAGCTTCAACCGCAACAACACAAGAGCACGCAACAGATTCAAACTTAATATTAACCGCTCCAAACTTAACTAAAAAATATGACTTCAACAACCGAGTTGTCGAAGCGTGGAACTCATTATCTGACTCAGTAGTGTCAACCCCTAACCCCAAACATTTTCCCCTTAGACTATCCACGATTGACCTCTCCAGGTTCCCTAGAGGTCAGTAAGGGGCGTGCATAAGTGCACCAGTGTGCCTTCTGTCCCCTGTCCAATTGTCTCTCCTTATCTCATTTATCTTTTCTTCCTTTCAAATATGTTCATCTATACTTTTATATATTTTCTTCTATTCTTTTCTTTACTTATATTATTACATATCTTTCTCTTCAATGTGTATTATGTATTGGACAAAATAAATAAATAAATAAAATAAATTTGAAATTTGAAATTTGATCACCTGATCATGGCTATGGTGCAATGGTCAGTGCCATTGTAAGTTCAAACAGTCATTAAATGAACTGTTCTAACTGTACTGTATTAGCATTATTCTCTAAGTAACAAATGCACATTCATTCATTCGATTTCTATGCCTCCCTTCTCATTGCTACAATAAGGAGGATATGTTGGAAAGAGCCTTGACAAGGTTTTGGGGTTTTACATAGAAATTCACTACAGTATATGTTTATAATTAAAATTTCTTTTAAAAAAATAAAGAGAAAAACAATGCAAACATGAAGTAAGAAAAAGTTAAAAGTTAACTTTTAAAAGTTAAATGTTCAAGAAAGAAAAAGGAAAATAGAAAAAAGATACAAAGAGGTGGCTGAAGAAACTTCTTGAATGCGAAGCGCTACAAAGAAGTACTGTAGCTTCCTTCTTTATAAGACCTTCTTTACAATAGTTATAAGTACAATTATAAATTTACTCTATGAATAAAAAATAACTTTATTTATTCTTTGAGATCCAATAAGAGGTTTATTTTACGATTTGAAAATCTGACTTTATACTGTTTAATTAAAAAATATTTAAAAATAAATAATTATATATATATTTAAATATTTTTATTAAACAGTATAAATTCAGATACATAATACAAAAAAAGGACACAAGTACATACATTTTAAAAAAAAGATTAGAGAGATACCTTGCTCTCTCTTTCCTTTCCTTATTGTGTTTCATATATAACTCTATATAATAAACAATTTGCAGTTTTCTATATTGGTATTTTTCATGCTCTACTACTTTAACTCTATGTCTCTTAGAGATAAGCATATATACTTCAGTTCAAGATGTATAAAATATATACATAAATTTACTCTATAAATAAAAAATAACTTTATTTATTCTAAATCGTAGATTGTCTTATCTTTGTAATTTTAAAACATAAGTTTGCGTTTTTCTGTTTCAGGAAATCTATAAGAGATTTCCAGGCAGCAATAAATGTAGAAATTATCTTTTCTCTCATCAAAGAAGCCAATTTAGTCATCGCAGCAAGCTCTATCATCTTTAGTAACCGTTCTTCTATTGTGGATAAAACTGACCCTGTATTTCCATCTTTGTTCCTATAATAATTTTGCTTCATTTATCATATACAATACCAAAATTCTACGATTTTTTCAAATTATTTGTTCAATCTTATTTATTAATTGTAAATTAATCTTTTAAAATCTTCTGAATCAATATAAGTATTTGAATTCAGAGTTTTTTTGATTTTTTACACGTCTACCAAAGGTGATAAAATGTCCCTTCTTGTTGTTCACATTTCCAGCATAAATGTTAAGTGTATTTGTATTTGTATTTATTAGATGCCGCTCCTCTCCGAAGACTCGGGGTGGCTAACAACAATAAAAAAGACAATGTAAACAAATCTAATATTAAAAATAATCTTTAAAAAACCAATTTAAAGAACCAATCATACATGCAAGCATACCATGTATAAATTCTATAAGCCTAGGGGGAAGGGAAAATTTCAATTCCCCCATGCCTGACGACAGAGGTGAGTTTTAACGAGCTTGCGAAAGGCAAGGAGGGTGGGGGCAACTCTGATATCTGGGGGGAGCTGGTTCCAGAGGGTTGGGGCCGCCACAGAGAAGGCTCTTCTCCTGGGTCCCGCCAAACGACATTGTTTAGCCGATGGGACCCGGAGAAGGCCAACTCTGTGGGACCTAACCGGTCGCTGGGATTCGTGCAGCAGAAGGTGGTCCCGGAGATAAGTGCCTTTATGCATTTGCCCTGGGAAATATACAATGGCACATAATTTTATAAAAACTCTATTTAAGATAATTACATAATATAAATTTTAATTATTTCAAAATTTTACCATACCTTCTTTATCATATGTTTTATTTGTTGTCCTTCTGTTTCAAATTTCAATAAGTTATTTTATTTCAGAAATTATCAGTTCATTATTTTTGCACAATTCTATTTCAAACTCAAATCTTACAACCATAAATTATTTTGTCTACTTTAAACCTTTCTAATAGCTATGAATAAGAGAACCATTGACAACTGTATATCTCTGCCAGTTAATTTATCGATTTTATATTATATTCCTCTTCACAAAATTTTAGTTTCTTGTGATAGGTTAGCCATTTGGGTTTGTCTATTATTTCTTGTCTATAAAATGCTACTTGTGCTGAGAATGACAAATATGTTTTCAGACAAAATCTGGTTTGTATCTGTTACATACTCTCAATAAGGAACATTTAACATAATGATGTGTAAAATCCACATTAATCTTGCCCTTATTGAATCACAAACATCCATTTCACCTAAATCTCATGTCATATTTTTTTACCTCTCAAAGCATTATGTTTCTCAGCAACAACTACTCTTTCATTCAAACCATACAACAGGCTGCAAAATATAATTTTAAGTCAAGTAGACCCAATTTTCCTCTTGTACTTGCATCTGGTAACATTATATATGCCATTCTTTAAAAAGTGAATCAGATGCCAAAACAGGCATTTTATGAAACAAACACTGGTAAAACTCTGGTAAGATACTCATTTTTATCAGAGAAATTCTTCCCAGCAATGATAGCTATAATTTTTTTCCAACATTAGTACAGTTTTTATTTTATTTTCTACTTTTTAACAGTTACTTTTAAATAGTATACAATTTATGTCTATTATAGTCATACCCAGATATTTTACGTTTTAAATTTTAAAACCATTTTATTCATCTTTTAATTTCACATTTTTATTAACGTCTTTATTTTCTGTTCATTAATCCTGAAACCTACTAAAGTGTCAAATTATTTTAATCTGTCAATTAATTAAATTCCTTTTAAAGGATTTTCCAGTACCAAAGTCATCAGGAAAAGACCTTAATATACAAGGGTTTTGATGTCATAATTTTTACTCCCAATTCCTCTCATCTTGTTGTATATCTCTAGTTAGTATTTCAAAAACTTAAATAAACGAAACAGGAAATAGTGGGCATCCTTGTCTTGTCCCTTTGAGAAATTCACAGGATTTTGTTACATTTCCATTAACAATTATTTGTGCTTTCTGTGAAGTATAAATAGATCTTATCTATCTTATAAAGCCCAAAATTCATAACTTCCAAAACCTTGAACATTTCAATTCAGAGGATCAAACAGGCATATTATATTTATTTTCCCTATCAATTAAAGGAGACACATCAAACATAAAAGCCTGGATCAATATTTTTATTTTTTCTCAAAAGAGTTTATTTTATTATACTTTACTTTAAAATATTGCATGCTATATTTTAAAACTAAAGCTTTGTAATGAGATTGACAATATTGTGACATCATAAAATTGAATGTTAACTATTTTCTATTAAGAGGAAATGAAAGAAATGGTCCAAAGGGCACGATGGATGAAAGCTAAACTTGCTCTTTGACCCTAAGGATTCTAAGCAAACAGCTGCGCAGCCCTCCACATATGATGAGAACCTAAATGCCATCCAGAATGAGCATTAGTCATAATACTAGGGAATTTGGGGAACTGCTTGGTTAGAAAATCTAGAAATATTATTCTAGCACATCTAAGTTAGTCCCTCTTTTTTGTGTGGTCTTCTGATTAGGAGAGAAATAAGAGGTTGAGGACTAAATCTTCATGACCTTTCATTCACTTTTATGAAGAAACACTGAATGGATTGACCTCGTCATCTAAGCTGATTGGACTGAATCTGTCAGAGCTGTTGAGGACATACCTCCATTGCTATCACTTCCAGCTTTTAACAAAGACGAATCATAGAATCATAGAGTTGGAAGGGACCTCCAGGGTCATCGGGTCCAACCCCTTGCTCAATGAAGGATTCACTAAACCATCCCAGAAAGATGACTGTCCAGTCTCTGTTTGAAGATCTCCAGTGAAGGTGAGCTCACCACCTCCTGTGGCAAACTGTTCCACTGGTTTATCACCCTTACCATTAGAAAGTTTTTTCTGATATCTACCGTAATCTAAATCTTGCCGTTTCATTCCATTGTTTCTAGTCCTTCCATGTGCTAATGAGAACAATGCTGATCCCTCTGCTCTGTGACAGCCCTTCAGATATTTGTAGCCAGCTATCGTCTCCTTTCAGTCTCCTCCTTTGCAGACCGTCAGGCATGGGGGAACTGAGATATTCTTTCTCCCTAGGCTTCTACAATTTGTGCATGGTATGTTTGTATTTATGATTAGTTTTATAACAAGGGTTTTTAGCTGCTTTTAGTATTGGATTGTCACATGTTGTTTTTACCACTGTTGTTAGCCGCCCCGAGTTCACGGAGAGGGGCGGCATACAAATCCAATAAATAAATAATAATAATAATAATAATAATAATAATAATAATAATAATAATAGACTAAACATCCCTAGATCCTTTAACCGTGGACATGGTTTCCAGACCACTCACGATCCTTGTAACTCTCCTTTGAACTTGCTCTAGTTTATCAATGTTCTTTTTAAATTGGGGCGCCCAGAATTGAACACAGTATTCCAAGTGTGGTCGTACCAAAGTACTATAGAGAGGAATAATTACTTCATGTGAGCGAGATTCTATGCTCCTCTTGATACATCCCAGGATTGTGTTTGCCTTTTTTGCAGCTGCTTCACACTGTTGGCTCATGTTTAATCTGTGATCTATCAATACACCCAGGTCCTTCTCACCTGTGCTGCTGCTCAGACATATTCCTCCCATTCTATATGTGCTGTTTTCATTATTTTTGCCCAGATGTAGGATCTTTCATTTCTCTCTGTTAAATGCCATTCTGTTAGTTTCAGCCCATTGTTCAAGCTTGTCTAAATCTTTTTGAATCCTATCTCTATATTATTTAGTATTATTAGCAACATCGCCCAGGTTTGTGTCATCAGCAAATTTGATAAGTTTTCCTTCAATTCCTTCATCTAGATCATTTATAAATTTGTTAAATAGCATTGGGCCTAGGACAATGTGGTACTCCACTTGAAACATTCTTCAAATTGGATGTGCAACCATTTCTTACCACTCTTTGAGTACAATCACTAAGCCAGTTTTGAATCCATTTAACTGTTCTTTTGTCAATCCCATACTTGACCATTTTTTTCAATAAGGATGGAATGAGATACTTTGTCAAATGCTTTACTGAAGTCAAGATATACCACATCTATTGCAATTTCCTGATCAACCCATTTGGTAATTCTATCATAGAAAGTAATTAGATTAGTCTGGCATGACTTGTTTGTTACAAATCCTTGTTGGCTCTGGTTAATTTCTATCTAAATGCTAACGTGGTGTGCCAATAGTCTATAAAGCAAAGTTGTCCTCCAATTAATCACTGACCAGACTGTTATCAGGGTGGGGCTGGATGCTATATCCTCCCCCACAAGAAGGAGCATATAAAGTAAGACCAACACCTTTTCTCCATAGTGTTGGATATAGCATCCAGAAATGGGACATGCCAAAGCTGGCTTGAACTTATGGGTAGGCTGATCCAATCACTCCTGGTCCTCATGAATTCTTTGAACTACCTGCCCCCTCCACACAGGCAAAGATGTCCAATTTATAATTTCCAATAAATGGAGACGGGGAGGACCAAGTAGCTGCATGAGAGACCTCTTCAAGAGAGACCTGCATAGTCCACACCGCAGTGTGGCCACACTTCAGATAGAATGAGTGATAATCCCTTGGGTAACTAAAGATCCTGCAGTTCGTATGCCTTTGGAATGGTAGATCACAACCATCAACCTTTGGTCGAAGAGGACACCCTGTTGTCCAATATGGCCAGTTAGAAAGCAATAAACTGTCTTCCCTAACGTAGCAGTCAATTTGATGTAGATGTAGAGGGCCCTCCTTGTGTCCAAGATATACCAACTTTTATCTAAGGGATGGGTTGGTTCTGGGCAAAAGTTAGGTAAAATCAGCTCTTGCACCCTGTGGAACCAAGAGTTCACCTTGGGAACAAAGGAGGGATCCAAATGCAAAAACACCCTATCCTTGTGAAAAACACACAAGTCTTTCCTTACCAAAAGAGCAGCTGGCTCAGACACCCTGCTGACCAATATGATGGCCACAAGGAATGCCACTTTACAGGTAAGGTGGGGCAGGCTGGCAAACCGCAATGACTCGTAAGGAGCCCCGGTGAGTGAATTTAAGACTTTGGACAGGTCCCAGGTAGAGTGCCTGCGCACTACTGGGGGACACAGATTGGTAGCTCCCTAGAGAAATTTACGGACTGTAGGATGTAAAGCAAGGGATTCCAGCCACCCAGACGCTAATACCAAAGACAAAGCTGCCACTTGCCTCCTGTTTGTATTAGGTGATAGCGCCCTATCCAGTCCATCCTGGAGGAACTCCAGGATGGATTTGTGCTTTGGAAGCAGCTGATGGGATAATTGTCCTAATGACCCTGGAGGAAAAATGGTCATGCTCTGCTCAAGCACTAAGTGCTCAACTGGAACCACTATGGCTCTGGGTGGACCAAGGCTGCCTGGCTGAGGGAGATTTGGTTCTGAGGGATCCTCCAGGGTTATGCCACTAAAAGGTTTACCAGGTCTGTGAACTAAAGCCTCCTGGGCCAGTGGGGAGCTATAAGAAGGACTTCTGCCCTCTCTGCCAGGATCTTTCTGATCACGCGGGGAATTAGTTGTGGTGAGCATTTGCTGGCCAATGTTTCAGCCAGAGCAGACAGCAGGCCATTACAGTAGATCCAATGGATTTGGACACAAATCTGGTGGCATTGAGGGTCACATCAGCAGAGAATTGGACTGCAGCTATGAACTTATTGATGCCCTGTTATAATCGGAAGTCCATTGATGGGACCCTCTCGTAAGGCTGCCATGGGAGGGCTGTGTGTGTCAATCGTTGGTTTCTATAGGCTCTTGCTTCCTCTCAGCTGAAATTTGGAGCATGAAGCTCCTCTAAGGGAGAGGAACAAAGAGCCCCTATGTTTCCTCAATCACAGAGGGGGTGTTAAAGTTGGCCTCAGCTCCATGATTTGCTTGGGACAGGATCACAAAAGCTCCACAAATGGCAGCACCACTGTCACTTTTGGGAGCACGGAGCTCCTCTGATGGCTATCAGTCAACATCCCGGTGTCCTCCTGGCTGTGATGATCAGGAGCACAAAGCTCCACTATTGATCTCCAAAATAGCCAGCAAGTTCTTAATTTAGCTGCGAAAGTCCAGTATATGACGCTCCAGTAGCGATCTCCATGCTAGTCTTCAAAGATCTTAAATTGGCTGAGGGATTGCCTCAGGTTTCTTTGACAGCCTCTGTGTGCCAGAAATAGCAGCCAGAACCGAAGCTCTCACTGAAGGGACCCTGCCCCCCAAGCGACTTGACCCGACGTTAGGGAGTCAGCTGGTAGACAACTCACGAAATGGAGAAATTGATGAAAATAATATCCAGGAATATTCCTTTCAAAAATGGGAGTAATGGTTGGCATGTCTGTTCAAGCTGAGTGGGATACCATCAGGGGCGTATCCTCAACAGCTCTGACAGACTCAGTCCAGTCAGCTTAGATGATGAGGTCAACCCATTCCTGGATCCTATCCACCACTATGGAGAAAGACCATATTTTTTTTAAAAAGAACTTATTCCTCCAAAGAAATATGGGGAATATTTTAAAAAGTGTACTCAAGGATGTGAGGTATGAGCCCTGTTTTAAATTCTAAAATCCTGAATCCAGTCCCATTCATACCATAACTGTCTTCATAATGATTAAAATATGAGAAACTCAGAAGCCCGAAGATACCCAAACAATGCATGAAAACCTTTTAAAGTTAAAGCATAGCTGTCTGCCTGTATAAAAATAGTGTTTAAAGCATGGGTATACAATCTGCAACTCCCTAAGTTTTTTATCCAATCCCAAGACCACTTTCTCAGCTGCCGCCAATTTCCAACAAATTAAAATTTAAGCAAAAGTCATAGCTTTACAATTGAATGCAAAGTGAAAAGATTGGGTATGGGAATCTGATTGGTAAATAAGTCTGCGCCAATTCTCCCAACAGAGCTTTAAGCTGATGGCAGGAAGGTCAGAGGTACACCCCCACTGTAAACGCCTGATTGGTTGGATTGTAAAAAAATTTCCAAGGCGCCAGAAGTTTTAGTTCCTAATACCATAGTCTTAGGCGGCCCTTGTAAAACGGTCATTCGACCCCCAAAGGTGTCCCGATCCCCCCAAAAAACTAGTATTGTGGGCA
The DNA here is from genome assembly GCF_031021105.1 of Erythrolamprus reginae. Taxonomy (NCBI): domain Eukaryota; kingdom Metazoa; phylum Chordata; class Lepidosauria; order Squamata; family Dipsadidae; genus Erythrolamprus; species Erythrolamprus reginae. The sequence continues at coordinate 607,475 of NW_027248473.1, read as the reverse complement.
TACATATTTAATTCACATTCCCTTAGCTGAGATATAATCTTTAAAATGTACATAGTGGCAGGGGGAATGGATACAGAAATTGGTTTGGGATTTGATGTCATTTTTAAAAAAATGCAAACTAATACATAATGAACATTATCTTTTGCCCAGAAATTTAATGAAGCTGAAATGTGGCAGATTCAACATCACTTCTCAGAGAGGATAAGCAGTTCAATACAGGTTGTCAGTGTAATGCTACAATTAGAAGAATGAAGTTTCTAAGATTTATCCTCAGGGTTCCAAAACAATTATGTCATGCAGTTGAAAGGATAAGCCAAGGTGCAGAATTCACTCTCTTGAAATATCACCACTCAATTTAAACATCAACCATGGGATTTGATATTAAAGTCTTATTTTGTTCCCTTTTCCCTACCAGCTTTTTTAAATATCTTAACTGATTAAGATTATGTAAAGTTCGAAAATTTGCAGGTTTGGCTTGACCTATTAAATACAAATCCCAGCCTACGATTAATTTCAGGTAGAGTATTTTTTAAATAGTTATCTTGGCTTATGTCGTTTTCCTCTTCTATTTGTACTTTTAAAGTCAGTTTCCAACTCTTACACCGGAAAAATGTGCTTGAAAATCATCAACATGGGCAATACTGTACTTACTGAAATACAGAACCCAAAGAAGCAATGAATAAAATTTTCAAGCCTGGCTCCAAAGCTTGCATAGCTTCTCTGCCCTTTCCCATGACTTACAAAAAGCAGGGAACTCATCAAGAGAAAGAAAAAGAGAACCCATGCCAATCTGATGATTTATACAACTGAGGAAAAACAACTATATTTAAAGGAGTGTAAAATCCAGAGTGCATAGTTACAGAATCTTTACTTAAATATGGAGCATACCCAGCCTAATACGCAGTTCAAGAACAATGCTGACAAACCAGAAAAAAAGATTCAGAAGAGAGGTGACAAACTAGAAGAGCAGCTGCAAGTCCAGTGGCATCTTGAAGACCAAGACTGCTTGCACTCATGACATTAACACTCAGAAAAAGTGACAGATAACTGAAAGGGAATCAAATTGCATGTTCTCTTTGAGCACCAATTTAAGCACAAGTCACTCTCAAGCCTCACGTGCAAAAATGCCTCTACAGATTGCATCATATACTTTCCAGGAGAAGAACTCACATCATTAAATGTTAAGGCGGAAAGAGATCTTGATGCCTATTCCATCAGAGTAACACAAAGAAGTCTGATATTGTTAATAGCGTGAAGAAAATTAGGTACCCTGGTGCTTTAAAGTTTCTGAACGCTTTTGTATATTTGTATTGCTGTATAAATATGACCTAAAATGTGATCCGCTCCCCACATAAAGAGAACCCAACTAAACAAATGAGTCAAAAGTATTACGCTTGTTTGTTTATTCATTGAGGAAAATGATCCAATGCTACATATTTTTGTGTGGCAAAGCTCTCAGAGAAGCTAAGAAGCCTGGGAGCTTTTTCTAGAAAGAGAAAATGGAACATCGAAGTAGGTTGGCTACAAAATACTGGAAAAAATGTTGTTTTGGGATCCTGATAGAAAATATTTAGATGATGAACTACGGAATAAGTTGTACTTCTTAAGAACTGATAAAAATATATATTTGGCCAAAACATGTCATGATTGATTAGGATGGCTTTAAACTGAATAAAAGAAAAGTTTTGCATTCTAAAAACCATTGCAGAAAAGTTGTTGAAAGGAAGTATTTTAAAGAAAAATCAGAAGGAATATTATGCTTTCCTATCCATACATAAATGCTTAGGATATAGAAAATAAGTAAGATGAATTTGAATTAATACACTCTAATACGTATGTTTTTTTATTAAATTTCTATTGTACCAATCTCATGAATCAAGATGACTGTGGGTGACTTATAATACAATAAACGTAGAAATATAAAAACAATTATAAATCTAAAAATATTATCTGGTAGCACAACTCTAATGAGTGGAATATAGTAACTGAAGGATACTATTTGTTCAAAAGGAAAAGAAAGGAAGGATAAATAGAACTATGTTAAAAATATCCATTCTTCTTTAGAAATGCACATAAAAGAATTTGGCAATACTGAAAAAGCATTTGGATTAAATTAAGCAGAGGAATAAATAAAAGCAATACTGCTATTGGTGTCTGCTATCACCCTCCCAGCCCAAGAGATGTGGATGATGCCTTCCAAAAGCAAATTTTAAATATTTTTCAAAAAGGCATGAAGTCATAGTGATGGGAGAATTTAATTATCCCAACATCTGCTAGGAGACAAATGTTTCCAAGTACAGCCCTTCCAGTAAATTCTTTACTTATTTTACAGACATCTTTCTCTTTTAGAGAATTGAAGGGGGGACACACAAAAGTATCACAATGTCTGGTTATAATATTAATATTAATTAATTAATATTCATTAATAAAGGACACAGTTGAGAAATGGAAGTAACAAAAACAGTGGGAGAGAATGACAGTGCTATACTAGTGTTCTGGATTCTAAAAGGAAATAAAAACAAGCAAACGTCAAACACTTAAATTGGACTTTTTAAAAAAGGTCTTAACAAATCCAGTACAACGGTAGGTTGGATCCGATGAAATGAGAAATTAAGAGGAAAAGGGTTTTATTTTAAAAAATGGGAGGACAGATGATTCAGCAAACTATAAATCAATTGGTCTGATATCAATACTGGTAGAATTCTAGAATATATCATAAAACCCTCAATTTGTAAATCTCTTGGAGGGCAAATGAATTAAATTCAAAAATTCTAGGGTTATAATAGGGGTTATAGTCTACGTTTGACTATACTGTATACTATATTTGAAGCATATCAGGTTGGAGAAGGTTGTTTCATACTATAAATTCCTCAGGGCAAGGATCTTTTCTTCCATATTCTAAAACAATCCTGTGCATCAGTGTCATTATACATTAAACAAACTCAAATTGCAGGAGATGGAAACGAACCAACATTTGAAAGCTTCCAATTTATTTTAAAGATGATTAAGCTTCACGTGAGGACTATATGAGGACCATCTTTTATAGACAATCCGCAGGCTAAGAATGTATGATTTATGGACAACTCATACTTACAAATGGGATGCCTATTTCTAAATATGGCGGACAACATTCTCCTCCTTCCTTGAGCTAATGAACTGCAGCACCCTCACACTGTTTTCATGAACTGCTGAAGCCCCATGTTTTTCATATACAATCTTGTTTTCAGCAGTGCAAGAAAACATGGCATAGCTTTGGTCGTTTGTCAGCTCAAGAAAGGGGAATGCCATCTGCCATTTTTATTAATAGGCAGCCCGTTTATGAGTTCCAATTTCACATACAAATTTTTAAGTGAAAGGTAAACTTAAGAATAATTCTTAACTGGGGTATCACCTGTACACCAAAATTTCCAAGGCAAGGCTGCAATGGATGGCCTAAGATCTATGTCTTAACACAAGGAATTTGATTAGATCTCTTCCCAATGTAGTTCTATATACACCTTCCTCAAACGACTTACCATTCCCACCCATTTCCCACTTCATTCATTCATTCATTTATTAGATTTGTATGCCGCCCCACTCCGAAGACTCGGGGCGGCTCACAACAATGATAAAAACCGTATTATAGTGAAACAAATCTAATATTAAAAGAAATATATAAAACCCTATGATATTAAAACCAGACAACAAAAAGAGCCTGGGGGAAAGGTGTCTCAAATCCCCCATGCCTCGTGGTATAGGTGGGTCTTGAGTAGTTTACAAAAGACAAGGAGGGTGGGGCAGTTCTAATTCCAGAGGGCCAGGGTCGCCACAGAGAAGGCTCTTCCCCTGGGGCCCGCCAGACGACATTGTTTAGTCGACGGGACCTGGAGAAGGCCAACTCTGTGGGACCGTATCGGTCGTTGGGATTCGTGCAGTAGCAGGCGGTTCCGGAGGTACTCTGGTCCAATGCCATGTAGGGCTTTATTTTTTTTTAAATAAATTTTTATTGATTTTCTTAAAATAGACAAACTCACATACATTTACTATAAAAGATGGGGTTGTATTTCCCCCGCTTATCTCAAAAGTATAAATTTGAATACAGAAAAAAGAATACATATTTAAATACAATTCGTTATTGTAAATGTTAAGAAATAATTTGTTAAATTTTGCATTAAAGTTTTTCATATTTAAACTAGTACTAACATAAATTCAAAGTTCTTCTCATAGTAATTCTATGTATATAAACTAATTCTAATATATTGCTGAAACAAACTTATTCTATCTAATGGTATTGTAACACATAATACAGCAATTTTTGCCGAAATACTTTGCACATTTATTTTATTTATCTTAACCTTCTAGTGTTTCTTCTTATTTATCCATATATAAACTTTGTTCCATGTTTCATAAAATTCAGTATCTTCTTGATCATTTAAGCGTCTTGCCATCATATCCATTTCGGCGCAATCTAATATTTTCATAATAACTTCTTCCTCTTTGGGGATATCCTCCCCCCCATGTAGGGCTTTAAAGGTCATAACCAACACTTTGAATTGTGACCAGAAACTGATCAGCAGCCAATGCAGGCCACAGAGTGTTCCTTTAACATCACAACTGTAGATTGATCTAAATTATCAGGCAGCACCTATTTGGACGAGAAGAAAAGGATAGCACATAACAGTATTAATTGACTTGTGTGAAGATTCTGCCCTACTTAGCTTAATGTGGAAAGCACTCCTACATTAAGCTAGGTAAGGACAGTACAAGTCCATTACTCCCTAAAGATGGGGGGTGAGGGGAATCTAGTCAGGATGTGTATGTGAGTAACAGGAAGAGAGTAGTGAGAATAGGTATAAATATATATTGGCTGGTCTTGCAGATGTGCTGGCAGACAATAGCATTTGCAAAAATGAATTATAGAACAACTGCATTTGCTAACACATTTTAAACATTGTATTGCTTTGGAACTCTGGGTATGGCTTATAAAACCATATTTACTTACTTTAATATTTTATTCATTTATTTTCTGTATGTTCAAAGCACTATTGGTTTCAGTCTGAAAACAGTTCATTCCCCACCCATTCATTCTCGATCTGATCTCTTGTTTATTACATATTTAAGTTCTCCATTCCCATTGCATTCAGTGAATAGAGTAGAGTAGAGTAGAGTAGAGCAGAGCAGAGCAGAACAGAACAGAACAGAATGGAACGGAACAGAATAGAAAAGTTGGAAAGGACCTTAGAAGTCATCTGGTCTAACCCCCTGCTTAGGCAAGAAACCCCACTTAAGACAAATGGTTATCTAATCTCTTCTTTAAAACTTTGTGTTGGAATATTTACAACTTCTGAAGGCAAGTTATTCCACTGATTAATTGTTCTGTCAGGAAATTTCTCCTTAGTTCTAAGTTGCTCCTCTTTTTGATTAGTTTCCATCCGCTGCTTCTTGTTCTAGTCTCAGGTGCTTTGTAGAATAGCTTGAATAGCGGGAATAGTTCCCTCTTTGTGGCACCTCTGAAAATAAGAAAGCTGCTATTATACCATCCCTACTCCTTCTTTTCATAACACTAGACATATCCAGTTTCAGTAACTCTTCTTTATATGTTTTATTCTTGAATTCCCTAATTTCCCTAAGTTCTCAGTTGCTCTTCTCTGCATTGGAGTCTCAACATCTTTTTTACATTGTGACAACCAAAACTGAAGGCAGTACAGTGGTACCTCAAGATACGAACCCCTCGTCTTACGAACAACTCGTGATACGAACCCGGGGTTCAGCAAAATTTTGCCTCTTCTTACGAACTTTTTTCGAGTTACGAACCTGCGTTCGGAGACTGCTGGGAAGCCGCGCGGCTGTTTTAAAAGGTAACAGCCGGGCGGCAGGGCTTCTCAGAAGCCTCCCGAACGCCGGTTCGTAACTCGAACAAAGTTCGTAAGAAGAGGCAAAATTTTGCTGAACCCCTGGTTCGGTTCGGGAGGTTGCTGGGAAGCCCCCCAGGCCGGCTGCAACCTTTTAAAACACCCGCGCCGCTTCGCAGCTGTCTCCCGAAGCCGAACGCGGAAGTTCGGCTTTAGCGTTCGGCTTCGGGAGACAGCTACGAAGCGGCGCGGGTGTTTTAAAAGGTCGCAGCTGGCCTGGGGGGCTTGCCAGCACCCCCCGAACCCCGAACCCGGAAGTTCGGCAAAAGTTCGGGGTTCGGGGGGTGCTGGCAAGCCCCCCAGACCGGCTGCAACCTTTTAAAACACCTGCGCCGCTTCGCAGCTGTCTCCTGAAGCCGAACGCGGAAGTTCGGCTTTGCCGTTCGGCTTCAGGAGACAGATGGGAAGCAGCGCGGGTGTTTTAAAAGGTCGCAGCCGGCCTGGGGGGCTTGCCAGCACCCCCCCGAACCCCGAACCCGGAAGTTCGGCAAAAGTTCGGGGTTCGGGGGGGTGCTGGCAAGCCCCCCAGGCCGGCTGCGACATTTTAAAACACCCGCGCCGCTTCGCAGCTGTCTCCTGAAGCCGAACGCGGAAGTTTGGCTTTGCCGTTCGGCTTCAGGAGATAGATGGGAAGCGGCGCGGGTGTTTTAAAAGGTCGCAGCCGGCCTGGGGGGCTTGCCAGCACCCCCCCGAACCCCAAACCCGGAAGTTCGGCAAAAGTTCGGGGTTCGGGGGGGGGTGCTGGCAAGCCCCCCAGGCCAGCTGCGACCTTTTAAAACACCCACGCCGCTTCGCAGCTGTCTCCTGAAGCCGAACGCGGAAGTTCGGCTTTGCCGTTCGGCTTCAGGAGACAGATGGGAAGCGGCGCGGGTGTTTTAAAAGGTCGCAGCCGGCCTGGGGGGCTTGCCAGCACCCCCCCGAACCCTGAACCCGGGTTCGGGGGGGTTCTGGGAAGCCCCCCAGGCCGGCTGTCACCTTTTAAAACAGCCGGAAAGCCGTTTTTTTGCGGGGGTTTGTTTGGTTGCACGGATTAATTGACTTTACATTGTTTCCTATGGGAAACAATGTTTCGTCTTACGAACTTTTCGTCTTACGAACCTCCTCCTTGCACCAATTAAGTTCGTATCATGAGGTATTACTGTATTCCAAGTGTGGCCTTATCAAAGCATTATAAAGTGATATTAACAGTTTATGTGATCTTGATTCTATCCCTGTTTATGCAGCCTAAAGCTGTATTTGCTTTTTTTTGCAGCTGCAGCACACTGCTGGCTCATATTTAAGCGATTGTCCACTAGGACTCCAAGATCTCTCTCTCAGTCACCACTATTGAGCAAGGTACCACATATATTGTACCTGCGATTTTTGTTTTTCTTGCCAAAATTAGAACCTTTTTTCACCATTGAATTTTATTTGGCTGGATAGCACCCAATGACCTGTCTAATTTTCTTTAGCCTATCTTCCGGAGTGTTGGCTATTCCTGCTAGCTTGATGTCATCTGCAAATTTGATGAGTTCTCCACCTATCCGCTCATCCAAATCATTGATGAATATGTTGAAGAGTACTGGGCCTAAAACAGAACCCTGGGGAACCCCACTGTATACCTCCTTCCATGTTGATGAAGTTCCATTGAGGAGTACACCTTGAGTGTGGCTGGTCAACCAGTTATGAAACCATCTGGTGGTAATGTTGTCTAACCCACATTTTTCTATTTTATCAGGTTATGGTCTAATATTGTTCACTATTTTACCAGTATTTCCTCATATTAACATTTCCTTCATTTCTCTGACTTTTAGAAATATTTATTAAGGTAAGCAAATTTATTTAATTGCTCCAATTTTCCCTATTTCTATATAATTTTCAAATGTTCAGTTTTCTTGGTCTTCAATATATACATTTTATATTGACAGTATTTTTTCGTATTACCCAATTTAGCTTAACATTTAGTACAACTCATATGGATTCTCTGCCAATAACATAGCTTAATTATATTTAGAGTGTGCAAAATTCAACATGTTCGACTACTGTAATGCTCTCTACATGGGGCTACCTTTGAAGAGTGTTCGGAAATTTCAGATCGTGCAGAATGCAGCTGCGAGAGCAATCATGGGCTTCCCCAGGTAGGCCCATGTTACACCAACACTCCGCAGTCTGCATTGGTTGCTGATCAGTTTCCAGTCACAATTCAAAGTGTTGGTTATTACCTATAAAGCCCTTCATGGCACCGGACCAGAATATCTTCGAGACCGCCTGCTGCTGCACGAATCCCAGCAGCCGGTTAGGTCCCACAGAGTTGGCCTTCTCCAGGTCCCGTCGACTAAGCTAAACAATGTCGACTGGCGGGACCCAGGGGAAGAGCCTTCTCTGTGGCGGCCCCGACCCTCTGTAACCAGCTTCCCCCGGAGATTAGGACTGCCCCCACCCTCCTTGCCTTTCGTAAACTCCTTAAAACTTACCTCTGCCATCAGGCATGGGGGAACTGAGACATCTCCCCTTGCCTATGTAGTTTTATGTATGGTATGTTTGTGTGTATGCTTTTTAAATAATGGGTTTTTAGACTTTTAATATTAGATTTGTTATTTTAGACTTTTAATATTGGATTTGTTACTGTATATTATTTTGTTACTGCTGTGAGCCGCCCCGAGTCTGCAGAGAGGGGTGGCATACAAATCTAATAAATAATAATAATAATAATAATAATAATAATAATAATAATAATAATAATAATAATAATAATGTCCAGGACATCTCAGTGTATTTATGATTCAGAGGATTTACCATCTTCTGGAACAGCGAGGTCCAGAGGAGAAAGAAAACACTTAAGAGTTCTGTTCTATTTCATTCCTGAATTAATGAGTTTTTGCATTACATTTAGCTTACATACAAAAAATAACATTTACCCAATCACAACACTCACCAAAAATCATGACAATTTATCTACATACCTATTCACAAAAAAACCCCATAAAACAATCAGAGGAATATCATACGTTCCATTTATTTTACCACATTAATCAATTATATTCCTATAATATCTTCCATTACTCAAGCCTATGTAGTTTATGACAAATTTTCTCTTTACCACTAAGCATAAACTTTTTTTCTTATATTCACAAATTTCTCAGTGCTCAGACTAATACCTACTTTGTCCATCCTGCCAAGAATAAAGTTGCACAATAGCTAATTAAAATAATCTTTTACATCCTTACTATAACCTGCTCCCCTTCCTATCCTCACAAAGCTGGCCAAACAACAAGGCCAACTGCACAGAGATTTCCTTTATCCTTCTAAAACTAGGAATAAACAAGCCTTGTTGTCTTCTTCAGTAAAGAAATTCCAAAAATGGGGAGGGTCATTCTTTATTAGAAAAATCCTTATTTTAAAACCTCTACCCGCTTCCATTACATGCTGAATCTGATTTTAATTATAAAAAGTATGTATAAATGGGTTTTCCCCTGGTTCGGTTCGGGAGGTTGCTGGGAAGCCCCCCAGGCCGGCTGCAACCTTTTAAAACACCCGCGCCGCTTCGCAGCTGTCTCCCGAAGCCGAACGCGGAAGTTCGGCTTTAGCGTTCGGCTTCGGGAGACAGCTACGAAGCGGCGCGGGTGTTTTAAAAAGGTCGCAGCTGGCCTGGGGGGCTTGCCAGCACCCCCCGAACCCCGAACCCGGAAGTTCGGCAAAAGTTCGGGGTTCGGGGGGTGCTGGCAAGCCCCCCAGACCGGCTGCAACCTTTTAAAACACCTGCGCCGCTGGCTGGAGAATTCTGGGAGTTGAAGTCCACAAGTCTTAAAGTTGCCAAGTTTGAGGATCCCTGCTCTGGAGGCTGGAAATGGCCTGCTTTTCATCTTCTGATGGGCCCAGAAGGCTCGTGTTTCGCCCTCCCCAAGCTTCAAAGGCTTCCCTGGAGCCGGGGAGGGTAAAAACACCCTCCCCCATCTCCCTGGAGGCTGTCTGAAAGCCAAAAATACCCTCCCAGAGCTTCTTTGTGAGCCAAAAATCAGCTGGCTGGCACACACATGCACATTGGAGCTGGCTGGCACACACATGTGCACACACATAGGGCAATGGCTCAGGTACCAGCAGATATAGCATATATATATATATATATATACAGTGGTACCTCATGATACGAACCCCTCGTCATACGAACTTTTCAAGATACGAACCCAGGGTTCGGAATTTTTTTGCCTCTTCTTACGAACTTTTTTCACCTTACGAACCTGCCGCCGGCCGCTGGGATGCCCCTCCTCCAGACTTGAGTTCCTCCTGTTTTTTCCCACCCTGTCCTGCCCCATTCTCCCCTCTGGATCTCCATGGGTTTCCTCCATTTTTCTCCACCCTGTCCTGCCCCATTCTCCCCTCTGGATCTCCATGGGTTTCCTCCGTTTTTCTCCACCCTGTCCTGCCCCATTCTCCCCTCTGGATCTCCATGGGTTTCCTCCATTTTTCTCCACCCTGTCCTGCCCCATTCTCCCCTCTGGATCTCCATGGGTTTCCTCCGTTTTTCTCCACCCTGTCCTGCCCCATTCTCCCCTCTGGATCTCCATGGGTTTCCTCCATTTTTCTCCACCCTGTCCTGCCCCATTCTCCCCTCTGGATCTCCATGGGTTTCATCCGTTTTTCTCCACCCTGTCCTGCCCCATTCTCCCCTCTGGATCTCCATGGGTTTCCTCCGTTTTTCTCCACCCTGTCCTGTCCCATTCTCCCCTCTGGATCTCCATGGGTTTCCTCCGTTTTTCTCCACCCTGTCCTGCCCCATTCTCCCCTCTGGATCTCCATGGGTTTCCTCCATTTTTCTCCACCCTGTCCTGTCCCATTCTCCCCTCTGGATCTCCATGGGTTTCCTCCGTTTTTCTCCACTCTGTCCTGCCCCATTCTCCCCTCTGGATCTCCATGGGTTTCCTCCATTTTTCTCCACCCTGTCCTGCCCCATTCTCCCCTCTGGATCTCCATGGGTTTCCTCCGTTTTTCTCCACCCTGTCCTGCCCCATTCTCCCCTCTGGATCTCCATGGGTTTCCTCCGTTTTTCTCCACCCTGTCCTGCCCCATTCTCCCCTCTGGATCTCCATGGGTTTCCTCCATTTTTCTCCACCCTGTCCTGTCCCATTCTCCCCTCTGGATCTCCATGGGTTTCCTCCGTTTTTCTCCACCCTGTCCTGCCCCATTCTCCCCTCTGGATCTCCATGGGTTTCCTCCATTTTTCTCCACCCTGTCCTGCCCCATTCTCCCCTCTGGATCTCCATGGGTTTCCTCCATTTTTCTCCACCCTGTCCTGCCCCATTCTCCCCTCTGGATCTCCATGGGTTTCCTCCATTTTTCTCCACCCTGTCCTGCCCCATTCTCCCCTCTGGATCTCCATGGGTTTCCCTCCCCCCACTCCGTTCGCCTCAGCTTCGTCTGCCGGCAGCTTTTTTTTTTTTAAGCCTTAATGTTTTGGATTTTCCTAATCGGCTTGCACGCATTATTGGCTTTTCCATTGATTCCTATGGGAAACATTGTTTCATCTTATGAACTTTTCACCTTACGAACCTCGTCCTGGAACCAATTAAGTTCGTAAGATGAGGTATTATTGTATATAGATATAGGTTCACCACCACTGCCATAGGTGGTAACTGCAAAGCCATTTTTCTGAATGGGCGTTTGTTATGCCAGAGATGGTCACACCCAAAAAACTGAACACAACATCTGGAGTTATTTAATGCTTAGTACTAGTAGTTCTTTTATTGTTGTTCCTCTAGTAACAAAATTTTGTCAGAATAAAGTAACTATCTGCACAACAATTAGATATATTTTGTGAACTGCTGGGTGAACTGCTGGGCAATGTGTTCATCTTTGCCCTCCCACTACCTCCATTCCAAGTTCCGCTGACTCTTTGCCTGTCCCTCCTGAGTGTCTGGACTATATTTCATCACAGAAACCAGCAAATGTATCAATATTCCATGCACCAAATCCCATTTGTAATTTGAATGTCGTATTACACACCCAGCCAAAATTTTAGGTGTTTTGTTAGTATTTCATTGAAAGCTTCTCACAGGCTTTTGATTTAGCTATTATGAAGATTTTATTTAATTTATTTATTTTGTCCAATACATAATGAAGGTTACAGAAGATATAATCATAGTAAAATATATCAATGGAAGAATAGAAGAAAAGATATAGGAATAATATGAGAGAAATAATCCTTGGGAATAATAGAGTCCACATACATCTGCATGTAGGTAATAGAAAAATAAGAGAGACAATAGGACAGGGGATGGAAGGCACGCAGGTGAACTTATGCATGCCCCTTACTGACCTCTTAGGAATCTGGAGATTCCTAATAGTTTAAGGGTAAAATTTTGGGGGTTGGGGATGACACTACAGAGTCAGGTAATGAGTTCCATGCTTCGACAACTCGATTACTAAAGTCGTATTTTTTATAGTTAAGTTTGGAATGGTTAATATTAAGTTTGAATCTGTTGATGGGGAGGACGTTGTAGCATATGATCTTGTGGGCAATACTTAGGTCATGTTTAAGGCGTCGCAGTTCTAAACTTTCTAGACCCAGGATTGTTAATCTAGTTTCGTAGGGTATGCTGTTCCGAGTGGTGGAGTAAAGGGCTCTTCTGGTGAAGTATCTTTGGACATTTTCGAGGATGTTAATGTCCGAGATGCGGTATGGGTTCCAAGCAGATGAGTTGTATTCAAGGATGGGTCTGGCAAAAGTTTTGTAATCTCTGGTAAGTAGTGTGAGATTGTCGGAGCAGAAGCTACGTAGGATTAGGATTGGCAATGTTGTTGCAGTGGGCTTTGGCACGTAGGTCATTTAATATTAGTATTCCGAGGTCTTTTAATGAGTGGGGGTTATCTATGAGATTTTGTTTATTCAGTTTATATTTGAAGTTCTGATTCTTTTTGCCGATGAGGAGGACAGAGCATTTGTTAGTTGAGATTTGGAGTTTCCAGATGTTAGACCAATCAAAGACAGAGTCTAGGTCTTTTTTGGAGAATAGCTGTGTTATCGGTGATGTTGAAGAGTTTTACATTGTCGGCGAAGAGAACACAGTTCCTTGTGATATGATAGCAAAGGTCATTTATGTAGAGAATGAAGAATATTGGTCCCAGTACGCTGCCTTGGGGAATGCCACTTTTAACAGGAATGGGAGTAGATATGGTGCTTCCTATTTTGACAACTTGTCTGTTTGACAGGAATGCTGTAATCCAGCTGTGGAGGGATCCTGAGATGCCATAGGATTTGAGTTTTAGGAGTATTTTGTCGTTGACCACTGAATCAAAGGCTTTGCAGAAGTCTATATAAATTGCATCTATAGATTTTCCTTGATCTAGATGGGTAGTCCATATGTTTTTTGCAGTGAAGTAGTTGCAAGTTGCGGGATAATTTTTTTCTGAATCCAAATTGTTTGTTAGAGAGTAAGCTATTAGTTTCTAGGTGGAGAGTAATTGATTGATTTATAACTGATTCCATGTCTTTGCATGACACGCAGCATAGTGATATTGGTCTGTAGTTAACACGACAGGGGTCTCCTTTTTTGAAGATGGGGATGACCATTGCTTTTGACCACAGCTTCAGAAGTGTGCTGGTCCTGAAGGGTTTTTCAAAGATTATGCTTAGTGGTTCGGCTATAGGGGAAGAGAACATTTTTAGGAAGTATGCACATAGACCGTCTGGTCCAACTGATAGAGAAGGTTTGAGGTCCCATAATGCCTTTTCAAAGTGGTCTTCAGTGAAGTTTATTTGGGTTAGGTCGTTGAGAGAGTTTGTAGTGCGATTAGTGAAATTGGTGATATTGGGGGATGAGCTGTTACTGTTAACAAAGACAGAGCCAAATAATGAGTTGAAGAGGTTAGCTTTGGATGGATCATCGTGGTATTCTTTGTTGTTGGGTCCTATGAGAGGTGGGATAGTTCTAGAGTTTGTTGTTAACAAAGTTGTAGAAGGCAGGTTATTTTTCTTGCTTGTGGCAGTTATTAGTGGTACATGAAGTCTGATAATTATTTTCATTTCAAGCAAGAATATGTTGTAGAGGTCATTGCAGCCAGAGAATAGAGCTTGCCAGTTAAGTGTTGAGAGATCAGCTTCATACATGCATATATTGCATATATGGTGGCTAAATCTAAGAACATGGCAACACTTGTGTTGCATGGCTTGCAGTGTAAGAGTGTAACTAGTGTAATACTATGTTTCTGCACCAACTAGTTCATTCTTAGTTCACTTTTTTGAAATTGAACTTGGGTGTTGCATTATTTGGGTGGATCTCAGTGTGGTTTAGGTTGAGGTTGAAGTTTATCATGCTGTGGTTGCTGTTGGAGAATGGTTCTTTTATTTGTAGGCCACTTTTGCAATATATGCATATATTGCACATTTGGTGGCTAAATCTAAGAACATGACAACACTTGTGTTGCATGGCTTACAGTTTAAGAGTGTAACTAGTGTAATACTATGTTTCTGCACCAGCTAGTTCATTCACCTATGCCATAATTGAACTGAAGGTATCTCTACTTGTTTCTTCCTGTTACTTTCTATTGTCTTGTAAAATTAATACTTTATAAGAAATAAACATACATCAAATAGAACCAATGAAATGAAATAAAAGCCAAATCTAAAATTAGCAGTATAATTACCATTTTAGGTGACTTTCTCTAGAGATCATATATCTTTACATGTGGTTCTATTCAAAAAAGTTAAAAATCCCAAACCCAGGCTTTTCAAATGCTTTCCTCCCTTTAAAATCAAAGTAATATAAGCGATATTCATGCTGTTAAATTATAATTTACACGTATAACAATAAAAAAAAGAATCAAAGCCTCAAAAAGATTTGAATAAAAGCTACACTAAATGCAATTTGCAGAAGCCAATATTTATCCTATCTTTCAAAGAGTCATATGTAGTAGTTCTGACTAATTTTCTTCACAGCTACAAATCTGTGAAATGGGTTAGGCTGAAAGAGATATTGATTGGCCAAAGGTTACTCAGTGAATTTGCATGGCTGAGGGAAGATTAGAGCCTTGGTTTCCCCATACCTAGGGTAACAACTTAATTCCTATATTTCATTCACACTCCATTATTTCAGAAACAACTTTTAGCTACCAAAACAGATTTCTAGATACATAGAGTATATTACACATGAATTGTTTATGAGTAACATCAAGAAAAATATATTTACTATAGGTAAAATTTAAACCCAAGTAAACTAGGAACACACATCTATAATATATATATTGCTCAGGATAGTACTCCAAATAAGGAAAACAGACCAAACTTCTGAATCACCACAGATGATATTTCCACCTTGAAAACATTCTGATATAAAAAAAATGTGGAGAAGTACTTTTACTGTTTCTGTCATATATAAATTATAAAGGATGTGTATCAAAAGACCACATCCTTTCAAGTTGAAGCAAAATGTTCATCCAACAACTTTCCATGTCAAAAGACCTGGTTTAATCTTCAATATTCCCAAGAGTCTTCTGAAACCTTGAAGAGATTGAGCATTGGTCTTACCTGATATGCCTCTTCTCATCAGGTGGAGCCAGCATTCAGGATGGGTTGTCCTTGTCCCCTCAGAATGAGGACCAAACCTATCTCTTTTTTTTTGGCAGGATCCGCCCTGCTAAGACCCAGCTTTGACGTATCTGAAAGACAAGTACCCTGATACTATCCTGTCTTTCCTGGGAAAAGGAGACCCTACACTCTAAGGAATTGATAATGGTTCCCAAATAAAGAAGAGGTAGAAGGGGAAAGGTGAATATTGTCCAGATTTATAAAGAACCCATGCTGTCCTAGTGTTAGAATGGTCACCTGCAGGTAATGCAGCACAAGGTCTCTAGATAGCTCATGCATCAAGGTATCATCAAGGTAACACCGAACACGCACTGAGAAGAACCACAGGTGACCCATTCAGGCTGCCAAAATTTTGGTGAATACCCTGGGGGCAGATGAAAGCCCAAGGGTAGGGCTCTGTACTGAAAGTGCCTACCTGCAAGCAAAACTGGAAGTATTTCCGATGATGGTGGCTAATTGGAATGTGAAGGTAGGATTGGAGGCTGGTTTTAAGGCTCTGCTGGACTGCTGAAGCAATCAATAGGTGTAAGTTGGCTGAGTTAAAAACAACAGACAGGGGTCAGCTCTGTGGTAATAGGCCTGGAGCCAGGTTCTGATTGGGCTTGGACTGCCAAAGCAGAGAGCTGACATGGAGCAGAAGTGAATCCAGAAGGATCCAGAGGTCTGAGCTTGATCTTGGAAGCCCTGGAGCATCCAATGCTAGGGGATCATCTGCTGTCCCCCCCCCCAGTCTGTTGGTTGTCCCTTGGGAACCTGACTCCTATCTTGGATCAATATAGTCCTGGTTGATTTGCTGGAAATCTTCTGCAAGGCCTTATTCCTGCACTTTTCTGCTCGATAGGACCTGGAGGAGTGATGGCCCAAAGTTTGGGACTGATCTTCCTCAGGAATGGAACAGTTTGACTTTTGGGGACATTTGTCACCAAGTTTGTCCGCTAACTTGAGAAAGAAGCCGTAAGTAGAATCCAAAATGGCTGCTCTGGCAAACGACTCTAATCTTTGTGGTCAAACTGCCCTTTGGCTTTTCCTCGCCTGCCCAAGCAAGCTCAGAGGAAAAACTGGTAGTGTAGCAAAGCAACTTCAGCCCTCCCGAGAAAACTCTGAGGGAATTGGGCACTTTAAATTAAAAAGCTGGCTGCTTGGAAATTCGGCCTCAAAATGGCTGCCAGGAGACATGCGAGCTATTAGCTCCAGCAGCTTTACTCCCTTGAAGCAGCAGAAAAGATAGAGGCTGTAGGATGGTGAGCCCTTGCAACCAGAGTGCCATAAAAGGTGATCTCGACAAGGAACAGGTGTGGGAATCACCCTCTTGCCCCCAAACAACGATACAGAGAAATTAGGAGGAGCAAGTCCACTGCCCCTTCTCCAACAAAGCCAAAGCCTCTTTTTGCCTGCCATGCTTCATTATTGTTAGGTTGGCTCAAAGCGCTGTGGCAGACCTGAGAAGACTGTGCAGTGAGAGGGCTATGCACACAGCACATGGCTGAATGGTTGCCAAAAAATGGCCAGAGCCAAAGCTCTGTGTGATCTTCAGGCTCTAGTTGGAATATAAGAAGGCGCAATGCACTGTGATCTAAGTGTCAGGCTGGAGCCATAATGCTTGGTTGTTTTGACCTGCCACATTATGCTATGTTCTTTTTGAATGTTCTTGCTGTGGGAAGAGGGGAGGGACGGTTGCATGAGGAGTTAGAGGTAAATAAAATAAAGGTCATCTTTTGTTAGCACCGGGCCAGAAGATGAGTGTGTAGAGACCTGGTGGCAGAAGATTAGTGGTCCATTTGATGAAATTGTGGATATGGGACAGGAGAATGAACTTGGAAGTAGAAATCCTGGGGAAATCAAATTCAGGTTTCCCCAGACACGTACCAAAATGGCTCTAAGAATAAATTGGAACTTTGAGGAAGTACTGTATTTGCTTGGGACTCTGATTTAAACTTAGAAGTTGGAATGTTGACACTAAGTGTGTTTTCCAGGTGGCTAATCAGTCTTCAAGATGGGAGCTGAGTTTGCCATGTCCATCCTGTTGAAGGACCAAATCAAAGCTGGCAAATCCTGGCAAAATAGACTCGGTCCTCATTCTAAATTGACGAGGACAACCGATCCTGAATGCTGGCTCCACCCATGATGGAGAAGGTATTAGGTTGCATAACAGATTAGATGAACAAATGGTTTAATGAATCTACCAAGAGATGCTAAATCATAAATCATGGTTTATAATTTTATAAATTATAAAATTATGGAGTTGTGGCATATACTGTAAGCTAAGATCACACTATAAGATAAAGAATAAGATATCTGTATTAAAATTGTGTTCTTTGAACAAGTTATGATGGCTTAATTCAGGTGATAAACCAATAACAATTATTAACAGAATTGTACCAATTATTCTGGAAGCAATTAATTTAATATCAGCCAATGCTGAGGATGGCAAAATTAAACACTTCAGATATAGGCTTACTGGACGGAATGATGGCAACCAATGTGGTGAGAAACATGAGGAAGTGTAACCACTGAGAAGTACAAATGTTTTCAAATCATCAAAAATATTACATCATTGTTATTGTTATTAACTTACGGCACCCTAGCAATTTTCTGTGACACACTGTATGCCTCAGCATATTATCTGGGAATCACCATTCCCAGGGCTAGCCATATGGATTTCTAAAATCTTCTGTATAATTAAATATAAAAAGAGTTTGGTTTTGATAGATCCAGCAGGATTCTAGTCTAACAGTTGACAGTCAAAATATAGTCATCAGAATCGGTGTCTACTTAGCATAAGAACAAATATACTCCACAAGTCGACAGATAAATTTATTGTTTTATTGGATTGTAATATGCTTCCCAGAGTCACTTTCCACGAGATGAATTTCCATTAAAAAATTGTTTAAATAAATAGATACAACTTGGTGTAAGGCTCATGGGCTTACAAAGACAGCAGTGTATGTGACAGAATCTAAAGGCTATTTTCTATATGTTTAATTGGTCCTTTTTCTAAAAAAAAGTGGACCACAAACAATGGAAAATAAATTCCGTTCCCCTTTTTGGAGAAGTACTTTTCTCCCTCTGCGTCTTTACTTGCATTCTGAGATATGGATATGAGTGGCTGGATTGAAATATGCATCCCAGTCAATATACACTTTTACAAAATAAGATTGATACTTGAGTATTTAACATATTATTTGGCTATAAAACATTTTGATACAGATGTTTGACTGCAGTTATATATCTGGATGATAAATTGAAGCAAATATGACCTGATTATAGTGCGGAAACACAGTCTATTCTTTCATTCTCAGTTCTTTCAGTTTTCATTAATAAAGATGCCATGGTGTCGCAGTGGTTAGAAAGCAATACTTTAGGCTAACTCACTGCTCACTCCAGGAGTTTGATTCTAAACAGCTCAGGGTTGACTCAGCCTTCCATCTTTCCAAGATCGGTAAAGTTTTGGGGACCAATATGGTGACTGTGTAAACTGCTTAGAGAGGGCTATAAAGCAGTGTGCAGTGGTATATAAGTCTAAGTGCTATTGTTATTGCTATCTTATGGTACCCTAAAAATGCATACATGTGCACATACATACAAATACGTTTAGATTACAAAAATGTAGAAAATCACAGGTTGGGTTTTTATGTCCTGCCATGGTTTCCTAAATCATGGTTTACTCAACTGGAACATGCTGTGTTGATATCTCACCCAATATGACAATAAAAAATTAAGCCTTGAAAGCCAAAAACATGCTAAAGCCACAACATGCTAAATCGAAATCAACCAAATCACTCATTTAACTTAGCACAGTGAACAGACCCAGTCAGAACAATGCTTGCAAAATACAAATGGCATATGTCCATGCATCCAGACATGGATCTGAGTCAGGTCTGTTCTTAATGTTTTGATGGAAAAAATCTTGCACGTGGAGAAGTTATGGGGACTGTTCCAAGAAAATACACACACAGCTCTGTGAAAATAGATGTGCAAATGAACTTATGAGTGTAGGTATGTCAGATCCTTTGATATATGCTCTCTCCCTCTGCTGTCCAACACAATCTATCTTAAGTCCTCCATTACTATACCCAATTGGAATCCAAAGTATTTAGGGGCAGCAGCTGCTGTAACTGCCAGCACTCTGGTTTGGAAGGTGGATGCCACAAGGATGACATAAGCAAAGGCAACAGAGTGGTCCCCGCGGTAGAAGAGACAATGAGTCACTTAGAGTGCCTGTCCCCACAACAAAACCATGGTCCCAGGTTACCCAACACCACCATTTCAGGTCAGAACAAGAATCAGAACATAAGAACATGGAAGCATTAGTACAATGGTCACATCGTATTCTCCCTGTAATATGCACATCCCTGCCTGGTGACAGGGTAAGTTATTGTGAAACTTGTCAGAGATGAGCAAAGAAAAAGAACATGATGAAAAACAATGGGCGGCCATGTGATAGACATACATATTCTCGTTTCCAATTATATGAAGCAAAAAGAGAACTCTCTTCACTTGGCCTATCGCAGGCAAACCTGACAATTGATCCAGAAAGCAGCTGACCTATATCTGCAGGTCATGAACTGACGGGATAAGTCTCTGGGTCGACATGACTCAAGGCAGGGTGGGGGAAGAAATCGATCCTTCGAGTTTACAGCTTTCAGAGGCTACCAGAAAAAGCTGTTCTAAGAATAACAACACAAAGGGAGATTTTCAGGGTGCCCACAAACAAGATTGGATTATCCAGGCTCTTAAACCTACTCCAACAGGAATGATTTCACAAACATTAAAAGTAGACTTTCAATCACTTCCCCTATAATTAAAATACTCCTTTTCAAATCTTAACAATGGAAGATTTTTCACACGGAAATTTGATGGCAACCTTTAATATCCAATAGAAACCTCTTTCTGCCTTTTTCTTTCCTCCACGTTTGCACAACTGCATAACTGGGTTCCCACATTGTACTACACCAGAAATGATTGTTTGTGTCTTAATGTAATGAAGCCTTTGTACTTTAAAAGTCAGGCTTCAAAGCTTAAACTTCTTTGTGAAGTGCTGTGGCATACAATGACAAGCAGCATTAAAATAAACTAAATTGATATCAATTTAAGATAAATGCAGCTACCTGAAAGAATCCAAGGTGTAGATATCACATAGGAGGGTACCATGTAAAACAGATTTGGCCATGTCAGAGATGGCCATGGAGTTAAATCAGGGAAAGGGAACCTGTAGTGTATTGCATGCTATAAGTATACAACTTCCTGCCTTCTCAGAAAGTATGGCGAATAATAAGGGATGAGGGAACTTCTGTTCTGAAACATTTGGGCTGGATCCATACAACATGCTTACCAGGTCAACTAACATTCTGATTCCTGCCTCTGCACGTCATGCCAAACTTAATTATTTTGTGGTTCAAGCACCATGAAGAAATACAACATGTTTTATTAGTTAGATTTAGCAAATTGTGCTAACCCCAAAACTGAGTTAATCACAAGGGGCTTAAGCAGCTGGTATGAAGATAGCCTTGGAATCATATAAAGTTAAGCCAAGTATAGTGTATTTATTAAACATACCATATTTTTCAAAAACACAAGGCACACCTTTCACCACCACCCCCAAAAAAGGGTGAAATGTCAGTGCGTCTTATACACCGAATACAGCCTTTTTTGGCCATCCGAAGTCCTGCCCCTGAGTCTCATTTTTGCCAAAAATGGGCCCAGTTTTTTGCAAAACTGGGGTGCACAGAGGGTTTGGGAGGCCTGCAGAGTGCTCCTGGGGGCTGGCTGAAGGCAACCCACCCATTTTTGCAAAAAGAAAAGAAAAGTGAAAAACAGGCCATTTTTTTGCACAAATGGGGACGTTTTTCCCTTCCTCCAGCCCCTAGGAGCACTTTGCAGGCATCCCAAACCCTCTGCATGCCCACCCATTTTTAAAAAAAAAAAAAAATGTCGCATGCAGAGGATTTTGGAGGCTTGCAGAGTGCTCCTGTGGGCTGGAGAGGACAAAACCTTTTTTTTTCTTATTTATCTCTTTGAAATCTTGATGTGTCTTATACACCGGTGCCATCTTTTAAAATGAAGAGCTCCCCGTCGCATTCGTAGAAGCACAAAACCACCAAAAATCGGCAATATCTCATACAAGCAAGTGTGCCTGCATGCGATTTTGCTTCCTGCGCATACGCATGCATGCATCAGGGATGCGGAGATGAGTGCACATCTCCATTTTTCCTACCAGGGCAGCATATCGGACCATCCATGCTACAGCCCAATGTTGATCTTATAGTCCGAAAAATATGGTGGGCAGTTAAGGAAACATGTCCTTGCACAATATCTGAATCTAGTCACTCACATCATTTTCATGGACACATTTTGGGCAACTCTGCTCCGAGTCCTTGGAGAGGGGCGCCATGTAAATCCAATCAATCAATCAGTCAGTCAATCAGTCAATTGATAAACAAACAAACAAACAAACAAACTAGCTAACTAACTAATTAACTAACAAACAAACAAACTAACTAACTAACTGAAATTGCTGCACATAACACTATCACTGGGGATCCTCTGAAAGCTTACTAGGCAGCTTTAGTAATAAGGAGGGTCCTGTATTTTGAAAGCACCATTTACAATGCCTAAAGTGACTGTACCCAATGAACACTCTGTGAAATTAAAATGGTAGCTACAACCAGTCAACTTGAATTAAGATAAGAGTAATCAAAGCAATACAGACAGGTAGTCCTTACTCAGCAACCGCTTCATTTAACAACCATTCAGTTATGATGAAGATGAACAAGTAATATTGTGGCCAATCCTCACTTTTATTATCTTTTTCAGATAAAGCAAAGGAAAACTGAAATAAGATTGTAAGTACAGTTGCGGTTCCACTTGGTTCTTACTTGGCTGAACAACCAAACTACAAGGACTACTTGTATACAGCGGATTTTAAAGCTTGCATAACTTATGAACGAGATATGTATAGATCTGATTATTACAAGTAGCCCTTGACTTATGATCATAACTGGAGCCAACATTTCCATTGCTAAGCATGGCAGTGGATAAATGAATTGTGCCTGATTTTACCATCTTTTTTTGTCACAAGTAAGCGAATCACTGCAGTTGTTAAGTCAATTTTGCAGTTGTTAAATAAATCCAGCTTCCTCACTGGGTTTGTCAAAAAGAAATCAGCTGGAAAGGTAACAAATGGTTGTCATATGATCCCAAAATGCTGCAACTACCATAAATACATGCCGGTTGCCAGGGTCCAAATATTAATCACATGACTGTGAGGATGCTGTGATGGTCACAAGTGCGAGGACTGTTTGTCTTTTTTTTTTCCAGTGCCATTGAAACTTCAAATGTTTTACAAACAAATAATTGTAAGTCAAGGACTACCTGAATATACCTAATTGATACGCCTGCTACAACTCCCTATTTCCCACAGTAATTATAAAATTCTGATGTCTTCAATTTTCTTGTGGGAAAAAGAGGAATCTTCTTTCTTATTCCCCTCTCTACATGTCAAGTCCTGACCCACCACCACCCAGAAAAACAAGAAAAATAGCTTTTTAATAAAAGCTGTCGCTTGCTATTTCCCCCCCCCCCCCCCCACCCTTATGCTTTCCTTTTGTATCTGGGGAGTGGAAGAGGGGGGAAAGAGGGCTCCCTTGAGCAACCTTGATTTTCTTGTCTAAAAAGTTCATGGGAATGGTTTGCTTTTTTTTTACGCAAAGGTCATCATTAGGCAACATAAGTTACATACCCAGCAAAAACTAAATAACAGAAAAGCAGATGCCTTGGGAGCCATTCTAGGAGACAGAGGTCAAAGGTTTCAAGAAATCGGACTTAAACATAATTTACCATGTCTTAACTGTAAAAGGTAAAAACTTGGGTATTAATAAGACCAACAGAAAGGATCCTCCATTTAGGGAGATACAGTGATACCTTGTCTTACAAACGTAATTGGTTCCGGGACGAGGTTCTTAAGGTGAAAAGTTTGTAAGATGAAACAATGTTTCCCATAGGAATCAATAGAAAAGCGATTAATGCGTGCAAGCCCAAAACTCACCCCTTTTGCCAGCCGAAGTGCCCGTTTTTGCGCTGCTGGGATTCCACCAAGGCTACCCTCCATGGGAAACCCCACCTCTGGACTTCCGTGTTTTTGCGATGCTGCAGGGGAATCCCAGCAGGGGAGTCCCAGCATCGCAAAAATGAGCACTTCGCTGGCAACGGAAGTCCAGAAGTGGGGTTTCCCAGTGAAGGAAGCATCAGTGAAATCGCAGCATCGCAAAAACACCGATGTTCTCGAAACGCCACCTCCGGACCTCTATGTTTTTGCGATGCTGCTATTTCACTGAGGCTCTCCTCGCTGGAGGGGAGCCTCAGGGGAATCCCAGCAGCGCAAAAATGGGCGCTTCGCTGGCAACGGAAGTCCGGAGGCGCGGCATCCCAGCGGCCGCGGTGGGTTTGTAAGGTGAAAATAGTTTGTAAGAAGAGGCAAAAAAATCTTAAACCCCAGGTTTGTATCTCGAAAAGTTTGTATGATGAGGCGTTTGTAAGACGAGGTACCACTGTATCTCTAATCATGGGGACAAACAGCAAGATAAGGCCAATAGGGATCAGCTTGATGCCTCAGCTGGGAAATCCCCAAGAAACAACCAGATGCCCCCTGATGAAACTGTCATAATCATAACAACAGAGTTGGGAGGGGCCTTGGAGGTCTTCTAGTTCAACCCCCTGCTTAGGCAGAAAACCCTACATTACTTCAGACAAATGGTTGTCCAACATCTTCTTAAAAACTTCCAGTGTTGGAGCATTCACAACTTCTGGAGGCAAGACGTTCCACTGATTAATTGCTAAAACTGTCAGGAAATTTCTTCTTAGTTCTAAGATACTTCTCTCCTTGTTTAGTTTCCACCCATTGCTTCTTGTTCTACCCTGTGGGTAGAACTGTGTATTGGAACAGATCTAGATATAGCTTTTTTTCCTTTTTCTTTCCTTTCCTGTCCCGTAAGAATGGTGAATTTAGCTACTATTTTAATTTTTCCAAGTCTTTCAAAGTAGTGTTGCTGTTGCTTTAATGGGAAATCTAAATGAGAAACCCAGAAGACACCTAGTGCTGCTTGGAACATGGCTGTTGTCAGTTCACTATCAAGTTGGAGGCTCTAGAGTAGGACTGTCAAACTCCTGGCCCGGGGACTGGATGCATCACAGGCTGATCACACCCACATCTGGTGTAGTGAAGGGGGGAATGTGATATCATTGTGATGACGTGAGTTTGACAGCTTTGCTCTAGAAAGCTCATTCTAGTCCTGCAACAAAACTGAAACCAGCCTCCTCCAAAAAGCTTTTAGCAAAGAATCATATATTATCATTTTGGAAAGTGTAAAAAGGGATGGGATCTTAACCTCCTTTCCTTCCCACTTCTTCTGAAGTTTTCTTATATACAATGGTAAATAAAGACTGTGGCCTCATTTGCATTTTCAGTATTTCAATATAAATACAACCTAAAGAGTGATCTGTTCTCCACGAATATCCTAAAACAGGGGTAGGGAACATTGGCTCTTCTACGACTTGTGGGCGTCAACTTCCAGAATTCCTGAGTTCAGGAATTCTGGGAGTAGAAGTCTACATGTCATTGAAGAGCCAACATTCCCTTACCCCTGCCCTAAAACATAAAGATAATTCAATTAAGTCAATCAGTCATAACCATTACAATGTTTAAGTGATTTTTTAAAAAACTAACTTGTGTAATGCAAAAATATGTGAACTTATAAGATCATCAGCCCATTTAAAGGGAAAATTATAGTCAAGTGTTTTAATCAATGATAATCAGATATGAGAAGGGACTAGAATTCTGGGTATTTGTTATCAAAGCCTGACCAGATGTGTGGAAGTGTGTAATGACTCAAACAGAGAATCTCTGAAAAACAGTTGTTGATGCTCACCAGGCGGGAGAATATTATAAAACTTTTTCCAAACAATTTGGACTCTACCCATCTACTGTCATGAGATTGTATACAAACGGAGGTAATTCAACACCATTATTATCTTCTCCAGGAATAAACCAATCATGATCATGCCAAGAGCAAGACATGTAATACAGTACTCTGAGGGGTCTCAAAGAACTTCAAGTTAACATCTTTAGAGCTAAAGGCCTCTCTTGCACATGAGGAGAATTACAATTCTGCACATGGCAGAGTTGCAAGAATAAAACAAGTATTCTGTAAAGAGAACATTGTTGACCATCTACATTTTACAAAAGTCTGTGCAGATAAGCCAAAAGGCTACTGGAAGAATGTTCTGTTGACAGAAGAGACCAAAGTAGAAGTTTTTGGCTTAAATGAAAAGCATTATGCTTGGTGAAAACACTACCACGGAAGCTTTACCAAATATGTGAAAATAGTGATGACAGTATCCTGGTATGGGCCTGCTGTGCTGCCTCTGGATCAAATAGCTTTTCATCATTAACGCAACTGTGAATCTGGAATTGTGTCAGCAAATATTACAGGAAAATGTCAAAATACAGCATATATCCATGAACAGAAACTCACGAGAAAATTAGTTATACACAAAGTAATAATTGAAAGCACAGAAGTCATAGAACCAAAGATGGTTCAGGTCAAAGTCCTAATTTTAATCCCATGAAAATGCGGAAGGACCTGAAGCTGGCAACTCATGAAAGGAATCCATCATCTTGGAGTTAAAGGTATTCTGAAAGGAGCAATGGGCTAAAATTCTCCCAAACCAATGTGCCAGATCGATCAACAGTTAGCATAAAATTTAGTTGCAATTAATTCAGTTGCAACTGCCAATGCCAGTTATACTAATCAAAGATTCACATACTTTTTGCCACACACAAATAAGGATTCTTTTCCTAATGAAGTACCGGTAGTACAATGTTTTTATTCATTTAATTAATTGGGCTCTCTAAATGTAAGTTTAGGACTTATATAGATCATATTTTAGATCATATTTGTACGGAAATATTGAATAGTCAAAGGAATTCATAAACCCCGAAGCATTATTGTAGGCAATATTTTTACTGGCTGAATTTTCTCCAATTTTTAAATCCTATAAGATACTATATTATATTACAGGCTGCCAGGATCTTAATTTGGACAATTATCTCCTTTCAATTTTCACATTTTCATTGTGGATGTGGTTGGATAAAGGGGAGATAAGCTGATATTCCTCCCCAGTTGCCTTCTTAAAAGTTGGCACACACTTAACACTGAATTGCACAATGTCCATCTGACTTCTTTGAAGCCTTTTATTCCTTTTCACCTCTCAAATCAACTGTTGTGAAGATTCTTTTCTTTATGGCTGCTTACAAATAGTTGGGCATTTTCTAAAAAGTTTCCTTCATTTTCAAAATTACCGGTATATGTTCTTTTTTTGTCGGCAGCTTGTAATATGCCTAAATTATGTCATTTAGTTAGTGGTTAGATTTTACTTTCAAACTTGTAACAACTCAGTCACTTGAGTTCTTAACTAGGAATTCTGAAATTTAAAAATTTGACGTCTAGAACAAAATGCCTCAACATAGAATACTTCAATTCCAGATTCCAGACAGAGAGCTATTTTAACTTCCATACTACATATAGTCAATTCAATTCAATTCAATTTATTAGATTTGTATCCCGCCCTTCTCCGAAGACTCGGGGCAGCTCACAACAATAATAAAAACAGTTTAACAATGGAACAAATCTAATAATAAAATTATATTTAAAAACCCCAACAATTTAAAAACCATACAACACATACATACCAAAAACATAAAATATAAAAGCCTAGGGGAGATGTCTTAATTCCCCCATGCCTGGCGATATAGGTGGGTCTTGAGTAACTTGCGAAAGACAAGGAGTGTGGGGGCCGTTCTAATCTCCGGGGGGAGTTGATTCCAGAGGGCCGGGGCCACCACAGAGAAGGCTCTTCCCTTGGGGCCCGCCAAACGACATTGTTTGGTCGACGGGACCCGGAGAACTCCTTGACTTACAACCACAATCAAATCCAAAATTTCTGTTCCTAATTGAGACAGTTGTTTGAGCTTTGCTCCATTTTACAATCTTTTCTTGCCACAGTTGTTAGTTAAGTAAATCCGGCTTCCCTATTGATTCTGCTTGTCAGAAGGTCACAAAAGGTGATGAGCCCAGGACACCAACAGGATTCAGTTGCCAAGCATTTGGTTTTTGCTCATTTGACCACAGGGATGCTCCAAGGATTGTAAGCGCAAAGAATGGTTATAAATCACCTTTTCCCATGCTGTTGTAACTTTGAACGATCACTAAATGTACTACTGTAAATCAAGAACTACCTGCACTAAAATTTTATCTATTTCCTTACCAATATTTTTTTTGTTTGTTTTCCACTAAAATACCCAGTGAGCATTTTCACTGTCATAACTAAAAGCCTCCTACTTCAATTATTCCCCCTTAAAGAATGTTTATATTTTCCAAAGAATTTGCCTAACTCCTTCCTTCATTTGTATAAACATATACAGTTTTCCTTCAGGGTCACATGCAGGGATTAAATTCATTATTCGCTTACAAAAGGGCTTATTTTGACTGAGATGATGGGAATTCTACTTCATCAAGTATTATACAATATTGATTTAGATTGTTAAAAAAAAGTTTGCTGAAAACAGCATCCTTTATATAAACTATATGAACAAACAGGAAACTTTGCAGCATCTACCATATGGTTTCCTCAGTCCCCAGCAAAAGAGCAACTACAGGACAGTTTGTTTAAAAAATAATTTTGACCCCCTTCAATTACCGATAGAGGCTTTGGGACACAGCACTTTACAGATTTATTTAATTTATTTGTCTCTGTGTGTATATCAAGTCAGTTTTTGACAACTGACATCTGGCTGGACAAACCCTGCAGTTTCTTGGCAAGGGTTTTTTTTGAAGTGGTCTGCCATCGTCTGTTTCTTCCTAGGACTAAGGATTGGATTGGCTCAAGTCCACCCGGCTGGTTTTTTGTGTGGGTAAAATGGGGCTAGAGTTCAGTCTCCCAAGTTTCTAATCTGATACCTTAACCACCAACCAAAGTGGCTCTCGCACCACAGATTATGCTCCTAATAATCCAAAATATGCATGAATCTAACACAGGCTCCCCCCAACCAGGCACACTCCAGAAATTTTAGACTGCAGTTTGCAAAAACATAATCCAATACACTTGAAAAGCATCAAATTTCAAAAGGCTGTTTCAATAAGCTACTTGTCTCACAGCACGAAAATCAGTAAACAGGGTCTAAGGAAAACAAAGCAGAATGACCAAAGAGAACAAGAAATTGCAAAACCAAAATATAAAATATTTAAATTTAAAAACTATTTAGTGAATTGTTTGGAAATCTAAAGGAGGAGTTGTATCATGCTGAACAACTCTAATAAGACTAGATGTTTTTTTTCTTTTTTAAAGGGGGGAACTATAAGAAACCAACATACCAACTAGTAAAGGGGTTTTCAACTTTGGCATCTTCAAGACTTCAACTCCCAGAATTCCTCATCCCAGAATTCTGGGAACTGAAGTCCACAAGCCTTAAAGTTGCCAAAGTTGGAGACCCCTGAACTAGTAGACTAAGTCCTACTCCCTTTGCTACAGATTACCTATTTATGTAATTTATATACTAAAGCTATTTTAAAACAAATAAAACTGCAGCAAACTGCTCCGCAGTAACTGATCCAATAGTTCATTATAGAAAGAAAAGCAGCAAAGTGAGTAAAAAAGCAGTTGGGAAGGGGGGCAGAAATAGTTGTAAGGGGAAAGAGGTGGCCTCAGTTTCTCCATCCAGCAAAGATGTTGCAAAGACAATCCCAGACAGGAAGCGTAGCTTGCAATGCCACTAGATAGGGAACTTGTGTTTAACAGCTTGGGGGGCCTCATGGTCTTCCGAGAAGTGGAGTATTAGAAATAAGAGGTCAGCTTTTGTGGTGTGAAGAGGCCTCTCGGCATTACACAATGGTGAGACCTTCCTCTAGTCCCATGGCGACATCCTTCTCATTATTCCCCTCAGATACGCTGGGTTAGTGATCAGGTGACCAATGCGCCAACTGTTGTTTGAAGCGATAATCGTAAGAAAAAGGGAGAGGTTTACCACTTAACTGGCTAGTTGTGAAAGCTGGAAAGTTTTAAGTCTTTGGAGCCCCTTTTCCAATTTTATTAGGTTTTACTAGTGCTCGTGTACAACATCAGCCTTAGCCCGACATCTGGTTTCTAACTACGAATGCAAAAGAGCCAGTGTAGTGTATTTGGTAAGCGGCCATAGTTCCCTCTAAGCTGAGCAGTGAGCAATTGCTCACTTAAAAATCATCATCAACTCAGAGTTTTCCAAACCTGCCCAGAAGCCGAGAGGGAAAGAGTGAGAGGGAAGGAGAGAGAGAGGAAGAGAGAGACACAGATAGAAAAAAGAGAGGAAGGAAAAGAGAAAGAAAAATAATGGGAGTAAGGAAGAGAGAAAGAAAATCAAAATCTAGTTTGAAACTAGCTCAACTATTTAAGTGGCATTTTGATATTGATAGAGTTGCCCTATTATGAGCTCACTGTTATAGACACACAGTACAGTATTTTATTTTGAAATTCTCTGAGGCAAAACAGGGTGGGTTTTTTGTTTGTTTGTTTGTTTGTTTGTTTGTTTGTTTGTTTGTTTATTATTTTTGCGCCGCCCAGTCCCGAAGGGACTGCCGCTCAGACACTATACTTTTCCGCCCACCCACCCACCCCAAAAAAAATTAGAGGGAACACTGTAAGGGGCTGGAATGAAATTAGGGCAACGGCATCCTGCACCCTTTTTTGGAATGGCAGCTGAAAGAAATATCGCTTTGGTTGAGGTAGATGTTGGAAAGGGAAGAGAAGAAGGGAAGATGTTGAGAAGGGAAATGAGCTTATCCTTTGCACCTATGTAAAATCAGACATTTGATTCTCTGCTCTAACAAAAGCTATTTTGAATCTGCTTTCTGAGAACCACCACCTCTTAAAGAGCCTTTTAAAAATGTATATATAGGTTCTACAAGGCAGGGGCACATGTAGGGGGAAGAATCTAAACTGCTGGTTGGCTGTGGCCTTCTATTATTAAAAGATGAATATAGGGGACAGTGAGCCATGGAAAAAGGCCTGGGAGCAACTGCTGAACTATTATATTGCTTCTTTGTGAGCAGTCAAAGCACACCACATACATTATCTCAGCCATCCTTATAATTCTGTAAGGAAAGTACGACATGAATTTACCTAAGGCCATTGTCCCATTAAATTAGAGGCTAATTCTGGAAGTCGTAATGCAACACATCAAGGTATCAAATCGTGAAAGGCTCTTTAAGATTTGCATCAGAGGCTTTCACTTGGCAGTTCATAAGCCCCAATCAACATACCAACCACACAATGGTGGTGTTTTTAAATATATTGGGATAGGATGAGGTTAGGTGTAGAGAAAGATTTGTAAGTGAAAGAGAGAAAAGGGGAAAGATGAAGTGGGGAGCAAACCACAAAGAGAAGTCAGTATATGAAAAAAATAGCTTGGTTCATATACAAAGCTTCACTAGACTAAAATTGAGTTGAGTAGTTTATGACTCAACATATTGTATGAGCACAGAAACTGGGTTAGAGGTTACCATATTATGTGAATCTCCCGACATGTAAGATGAAAAAATAAAAATAAATCAAGGTCTAGGTTTACCTGTTAAATAAACTCAAATTTAAAAAACACAACTTCTATTCTCACATAGTGCGTTGTGTCCAATTACACCACATTGTAGATTAATGTAAGGTCCTGATTCATACAGACACACAGAGCCACAAACTATCAATTCCTACTTTAATCCAGTGCAGCACATTTACTTAATGTTTATCCCATCTCATAGGAAGTGACTTTGGGCAGTGTACAATCATTAAAATAAAACAATAAATATATAAAAACAATGAGTTATATTTAAAAAAACCACAATCATCTGGTACAGGAGAGAAATAGAAACCATAGTTAATAGTTAATCCAGGCCTTGAGAATCTTATAGAAAAAGGATGGAACTAGCCTTACTTCAGGGGTGAGAATGTATTGTGTAAATCTTGCCAATTAATTGCCTCTTTGAATTTCAATCTTTTTTTAAAAAAGAAGAAGAAGAAGCTGGAATAGCTGAAGGCTACCAATTTTATTTCCTCTCAATGTTTTTTTTCAGATTTTCACTGCTGTCCACATTCTACAGCAGTGAGTTGCTTGAGGTACAAATTTAATGAGCTGAATATTCCATTTATCCCAATACTATGTACGCCAGCTCGTAGCAAATCAATACATCTTCAAGGACACCGGATTGGGGGCAGTCTTGGCCAGAATTTCAGACAGAAGTATTTCCCAGCCCTGTTACTTGATCCTTTCAACCAGAGGTTCCAAGATCTACTCCTTTACCACAGAGCTAAAGCCTTTCTTCTAAAAATAGATGCATATTGTAACTTGTAGCCATTAACAGCACTTAGATAGAGGGAACGTAGGCCCATTCATAGCTATGCTGGAGTGATAAATTTAAGAGTGAAATTCAAGATGAAATTAATAACATCTTTAGAACTTTCGGATTTAAAAAAACAGTAGATATGGAAAAAGGGATGAAAATCTGAGTCAACAGGGACCAGGATAGGATAAGATTTAACTCTTTTCCCCTGCAGATTTCTGTGCCTGCTATTGGTAATGGGAGAGGACCTGAATTTTAATCAGGACTATAATAGAAGGAAGTTGTTCCAATTGCTAAACAGATCATCCTACGATCGATGCAACATTTTTATGACACTTTTTTGGCGGTCACTAAGTGAATCCATGGTTATTAAGTGAATTCATTATCTGCAGTGGGCATGTCATACATGAAAAACAACCCAAGCAACTTTTAGCTTCGCAAAATGTATCAATGCAGTTATTCTATATTTCCTTCTTTAATAATTTTCCTTTAGAGAAAAAGGATTGAAAAAAGCAGCAGAACATAATACATGGAAGAAAATGCCCAGATCCCTATAAAAATCTATATGAGGGCAATGCAGGTCGTGCAGAATGCAGCTGCGAGAGCAATCATGGGCTTTCCCAAATATGCCCATGTTACACCAACACTCCGCAGTCTGCATTGGTTGCCGATCAGTTTCCGGTCACAATTCAAAGTGTTTGTTATGACCTATAAAGCCCTTCATGGCACCGGACCAGATTATCTCAGGGACCGCCTTCTGCTGCACGAATCCCAGCGACCAGTTAGATCCCACAGAGTGCACCTTCTCTGGGTCCCATCAACTAAACAATGTCGCTTGGCAGGACCCAGGAGAAGAGCCTTCTCTGTGGCAGCCCCGGCCCTCTGGAACCAACTCACCCCAGAGATTAGAATAGCCCCCACCCTCCTTGCCTTTTGTAAGCTGCTTAAAACCCACCTCTGCCGCCAGGCATGGGGGAACTGAGATATTCTTTCCCCCTAGGCCTTTACAATTTTCTGCATGGTATGTCTGTATGTATGTTTGGTTTTATAATAAGGGTTTTTAACTGTTTTAATATTGAATTGTTATATGCTGTTTTTATTACTGTTGTTAGCCGCCCCGAGTTCACGGAGAGGGGCGGCATACAAATCCAATAAATAAATAAATAAATGCACAACGAAGGACATTCAGGTTCAAGGATAAGCTAAACCCAAAGTAGTTCATTTGGTTTTGGCTTAGCATGCTTTCAAAATATAGCCACCGTGGCTTATCAACAAGCTGTGGCTCAGGACAATTTTGAGTTATTCAAATTGTCTTGTATTATATTTTGCCCTAGGAAGAAGCCAAAGCATCTTGTTCCAGATTTTAATTGATGATTATTTTTACTGCTGCTTCTAAAATAGCGCTTAATCTCAGAGTATTAACTGAGATTATTTTATTGTAATGTTATATAGTGTTGCATAGGCTGTCTCAATGTGACTGATTCAATCCAGTAAATAAATAATTTTAGATAAACAAATAACAAAGTAATGCCATACATGCAATTGTTAGGGAAACGGAATTAGCAATGCAAAAGCTGCTTGACTTCCAAGGAAGACCCTCTACCCCTGAACATCAGCCAGCAGAGAAGTACAGCTATCAACACTTGCGCCACGCAGAGAGAAGGTCATTCAGATCCAGCAGCACAATAGGCCACAGCACTGTTTCCTGATATACTCCCAGAGCAACAAAGAGAAGGAGAAACAGAAGTAGCATGTAAGAAAAGAGATCAGTTCTTCTCCACTGTCGCTTCTTTTTCCCTCCCATTTTCTCAGCAGCAACGATAAAATCAGATATATTTTTTTCATTTGGCTGAGAGGCAAGAGCACCGCTGCTTGATGTTTTTTGAAAACTGGAACAGGAAATTCGAATACGAATTTGAAAAAGGGGAGGGAATTGTATTCCCATCAGACAGCTAGAAAATGCAAGGATACAACTATTCACATAGACAATGCACTTATTAATTACATCCTTTAGAGAAGGGTTTCCAACCTTGGCAACTTTAAGCCTGGCAGACCTCAACTCCCAGAATTCTGGGACATTGTCTTTAGAGACAATGGTCCCCAATCTTTCCCACTCTGTAGTGGATTGCATGAGTGCCTGCTGCTTGCACAAATGGAGCTTCACACACTTGTGTGCTTCCCTGCTGCTTACACGGCCTGGTTCCCAACGGGTTGTGACGCAGTCCTGGGCTGCAGACTGGGGATTGGGGAATCCCTGCTTTAAGAGATATTGGAAACTCGCTTACCTAACTGCTAGTACTACTGCTTTAGTTCTAGATTCTGAAAATAGGAAATCTTACCGATTATGAAGGGGAGAGAGAGGTGCATAAACAGGCATATTCTTGTACCTTCAATAGCAAACTTCATCTACAGAAATCTACAGAAAACATAAAGATACGTCCCATAGCATTACAAAACAGAATAGGCTGGAATTCTTTATTGCAAAGGCAAAAATCAGAGATGCATCATATCTCCCTGGCTGAAAGTTATAGCCTCTGAATGTGGAAGGAACCGAAAGGTAATCATAGTTCTCTCAACTGTTCCCAGCAAAGTGTTGTGCCACCCTTTTGATTAACTGAATGGAGTAAAGCTGTTTGGTGAGCCAATTTTGCACCATATTTTTCTCCATCTCAGCCTGTGGTTAATATAACTACAGATCTAACTCTGGCTTGGCCAAAATTCACAATATTGAGAACACCTAATTAGGATTCTTCATCAAGATGGATTTCTTATCTAGCAATAGGAAACTTGCAACTTAATATATGATGCAGAAAGCTTCAAGTATTTCCTTGCCAATAAAAACATATGTAGTTATAATGTATCTTATATCTGTCATATCATATAAAACCACATGAGCTTCTCTTTCTCTAGCTCTATTCTGTGTTCTCAAGCAAAATTTGGATCTTCCCAATTAACAACGAGATCAAATTGGTTATTTGAGCATTTACAGGAAGGTCTCAACTTACAACCACTGGTTTAGTGGCCATTCAAAGTTATATTGGTGCTGAAAAAAGTGACTTACAGCCATTCCTCCCACTTACGATTGTTGCAGTGTCCCCACAGACATAGTTCCCTCTAAGCTGAGCAGTGAGCAATCGCTCACTTAAAAATCATCATCAACTCAGAGTTTTCCAAACCTGTCCAGAAGCCGAGAGGGAAAGAGTGAGAGGGAAGGAAAGAGAGAGGAAGAGAGAGAAACAGATAGAAGAAAGAGAGGAAGGAAAAGAGAAAGAAAAAGAATGGGAGTAAGGAAGAGAGAAAGAAAATCAAAATCTAGTTTGAAACTAGCTCAACTATTTAAGTGGCATTTTGATATTGATAGAGTTGCCCTATTATGAGCTCACTGTTATAGACACACAGTACAGTATTTTATTTTGAAATTCTCTGAGGGAAACAGGGTGGGTTTTTTATTTATTTATTTATTTGTTTGTTTGTTTGTTTGTTTATTTATTAATTATTTCTGTGCCGCCCAGTCCCGAAGGGACTGCCGCTCAGACACTATACTTTTCCGCCCACCCCCCCAAAAAATTAGAGGGAACACTGCCCACAGACACATGATGAATATTTGGACACTTGGCAACTGGTATATATTTATGATGGATGGTCAACTTATTTTCCAAAGCACCAGAAGGCAGAATAAGAAAACTAATGGGTGGAAACTAATCAAGGAGAAAAGCAACATGGAATTAAGGATAATTTTCCTAACACTGAGAATAACTTGCTTTCAGAAGTTGTAGATTCATCATTGGAGGCTTTTGAGAAAAGACTGCATAGCCTGAAATGGTATAGGGCTGTGATGGTGAACATATGGCATGTATGCCACAGGGGACATGCGGAGCCATATGGGAGGGCACGCAAGACTTTTCCATGTTTCTGATTTTTGGCCTTGGAAAAGGCAGTTTCATCCTCTGAATGCTTCAGAGAAGCTTCCCTGAAGCCCCGGAGGCAAAAAAAAGTCTCCCAATGGACAAACCGGAAGTTCCGAAAAACGCACTTCCTGGTTTGCCCATTTGGGCATTTTTATCACCTACCAGCAGTGGTGGGTTCATACCATTGTGCTCCAGAGTGCCTTGGTGGCGCAGTGGTTATAGTGCGGTACTACAAGCTACTTCTGCTGACTGCTGGCTGTAGTTCACCAGTTCAAATCTCAACAGGTTCAAGGTTGACTCAGGCTTCCATCCTTCCAAGGTAGGTAAAATGAGGACCCAGATGGTTGGGGGCAATATGTTGACTCTGTAAACCACTTAGAGAGGGCTGTAAAAGTATTGTGAAGCGGTATATAAGTCTAAGTGCTATTGATATTGCTATGAACCCAGTAATGCAATTTTTGTCAAATTTCTTTCCCTGGTGTCTTCTGAGAAGGAGGTTCTCAGCTGTGCTTCAGATGAATACATTGACAAGGGCGGGCTGGAGGGCTTCTTCTGACACAGAAACGCCAGGAAAAAAATCCAGAAAATTCAGTGGGTTCCTACAGCTGTAGCACTCCAGACCCCACCAGGATGAACCCACCACTGCCTACCAGGCTTCAGAAAGGCCTGAGCGCATGCGTGGGGGGCAGCATGTGGGGGGGGGTTTGCACATGTGTGTGGGAAGGGAAGGGGTATGGTATTTGCATGCATGTTAGCA
Source organism: Erythrolamprus reginae (assembly GCF_031021105.1). NCBI lineage: Eukaryota > Metazoa > Chordata > Lepidosauria > Squamata > Dipsadidae > Erythrolamprus > Erythrolamprus reginae. The sequence goes on along the minus strand of NW_027248473.1, from coordinate 570,945 downwards.
CACCCACACAAACACCTTTTGGCACCCAAACCAAAAGAGGTTCACTATCACTGGTATAGGGTCTCCTGCTTGAGCAAGGAGTTGGACTAGAAGACCACCATAGTCCCTTCATAGAAACATAGAAGACTGACGGCAGAAAAAGACCTCATGGTCCATCTAGTCTGCCCTTATACTATTTCCTGTATTTTATCTTAGGATGGATATATGTTTATCCCAGGCATGTTTAAATTCAGTTACTGTGGATTTACCAACCACAACCATTCCTTCTGTCCTCCAATCTGAAGTTAGTTGGGGGAAAGATCAAAAGCAACATGAGAAAATATTATTTTACTGAAAGAGTAGTAGATCCTTGGAACAAACTTCCAGCAGATGTGGTTGGTAAATCCACAGTAACTGAATTTAAACATGCCTGGGATAAACATATATCCATCCTAAGATAAAATACAGAAAATAGTATAAGGGCAGACTAGATGGATCATGAGGTCTTTTTCTGCCATCAGTCTTCTATGTTTCTATGTTTCATGTTGCTTTTGATCTTTCCCCCAACTCACTTCAGATTGTGTCCTCTTGGACCTTATTTAACCCTTTAACATATTTAAATGTTTCGATCATGTCCCCCCTTTTCCTTCTGTCCTCCAGACTATATAGATTGAGTTCATTAAGTCTTTCCTGATATGTTTTATGCTTTTAAGACCTTCCACCATTTTTGTAGCCCGTCTTTGGACCTGTTCAATTTTGTCAATATCTTTTTGTAGGTGAGGTCTCCAAAACTGAACACAGTATTTCAAATGTGGTCTCACCAGCACTCTATATAGCAGGATCACAATCTCCCTCTTCCTGCTTGTTAAACCTCTAGTTATGCAGCCAAGCATCCTACTTGCTTTTCCTGCCGCCCGACCACACTGCTCACCCATTTTGAAAATCACTACACCTAAATCCTTCTCTTCTGAAGTTTTTGCTAACAGTTTTATTCTGATTCTTATTAGATCTAATTCGATCTTTCATATGGATATCAGCGAAAGATAATTATTGGATATTAAATATTGGATATTCCAGCATGGAACTCTATTTGATATTTACAATACAGTCCTTGACATATAACCACAGTCGGGACAGAACTTCCGTTGTTAACTAATTAATTAAATGAGACGTGCCCAATATATATATATATATATATATATATATATATATATATATATATATATATACATGTAGATTGTTCTGAGTTCGGGTTTTGCCCTGTGTAATATTTTGCATGTCTATGCGACGTTTCGGTGAAATCACATCCACCATCATCAGGCTGAAGTTTCCAACAGCACGAGGCTTGGAAACTTCAGCCTGATGATGGTGGATGTGATTTCACCGAAACGTCGCATAGACATGCAAAATATTACACAGGGCAAAACCCGAACTCAGAACAATCTACATACATATACCCGTGAAAATTTACGAAAACATATATATATATATATATATATATATATATATATATATATATATATATATATATATGACTACTACAGTTACATGGTTGTTAAACAACTCTGGTTTCTCATGTTGACTTTGAATGTTGGAGTCTGGCTGGGAAAATCTCAAATGATGATCGCATGACCCCCTGGACATTGCAATCAGAGTTCTGATCTCAACTATGATTCTAAATCAAGGACTACCTGCATTGTAAATACCAAATACAATTTTATTCTGGGGCATCCCAAATTTTCATTACATATGAAAATACCCAGGTGAAAGTCTCATTGCCAGATAACTCATAATTTTTAAGATGGACATTAAACTATAGTGGTAGAAGCCAACGGAAACACACAGGCTTTACAAAACTAATTCCTGTACTATAATTACAGTTAATATGATGCCCAGATCCTGACCACAGGTTATCTTGGAGTTCAAGAAAAACGCTTTGCCCCTACAGTCTGAAACAATGAGCTGTAAACTAAAGTCCTACAGATCATCTGAATATTAATAGGGGGAAGGGAGTTGGACTTTCTACATTCTGAGTAGTGAGTTGCTCTAAATTTTTTTCCAAATGATTCTTTAGCAGACATTATCTATCCAGTCCATACAGAGATACTAGCTAAAGAGGGAAATGATCAACAAACTGCATCTCCCTATGACACCTGGCACAGAATCCACAGGTAAACGGTTTATTCATTAGTATTATACTTGATTTTTATGAAATGAAAATAAACTTACCACTTCCCTCTCCTTGCTTCAACTCTAGTTTTCAGAAGTAATTTACATAAACTGATATTTGACTTCCTATCTACCCATGGCCATGTGTCCTACCTTTGACCCATATGAGCTTCAACTATCTGTATTAGACTCAGACCTCGCTGTCACAAAACTAAGCCCCAGGCCTGATGCATAGATAATATAACCATAAGTAAACAGGGCTACCACAAAATAGAATCAGGGTTCAAAGAGCCCTTCTAGTACGCATTAATTTATTGCTGCACACAACAGAGCCTTCAGACAGACCACATGCAACTCTACTTCTGGATACAGCATCCAACTTACAATACTTTTCAATACTTACAAGGTACAAATATGAAACATCCCTAAACATCCCTGTTCTTCCCCTCTCAGACTATATTTGATTTTTCATTTATTATTTTATCAAGATGGTCAGAAATGTACAGCACCTAACTAACCTTGATTAATTTGGAAAAATTAATTGGGGCTGCAATTACTTAGTACCTGAATGGCAGACTTAGATTTCAAGTAGACTTGAAATTTAAAAAAAACCCTCCTAGAATATAGGGGCAAACCACAAAGTTACATGAACATATTCTGAAATCATCAAGAATCAAAGTCAGGCTTGGCTTGAAGGCTCATGCATGGATGGACACATGCCACATGTGATCATTGACAATACCGTATGCACGCCACCCAAAGAAAATAAGTTCCTGCCCTGATGACCTTAAAGTCCAAAAGTCATGCGTTTAAACTAGAAGCAATGCATTCTACACCCATGACGCAATCATAGCTATAAGCAATTTTCTTTCTTCACTATCAAGTTGTCCCATGTAGGTTGAAAGCTTCCCTTTCCTATTTAGGGAATTAAGAACAGAGAAACAGACAGGGAGTGCTTAGGTTTTTTTTTAAATTCTCAGTCACTGTCAGGCTACTTTTTTGCTTAAAATAACACACAATTGCTTTCCCCCTCCTTTTAAATATGTCAGAAACATCTGATTTACAGATACGGAAGATGATCAACACCCATGTTCCGTAGCCCCAATGTCAATATTTCTAACTACTGTTGTCTTTGTAATCCCCATTAGCTATATGGGCATGTAACATATAGTTTGACATTGTGCTTATTAAATAATTATGCTTATTTCTGATCAGCTCCAACATTTAATTGGGTTTTTTTTTAATGCCCACATCCCAACATTATAGGTACTACTTGATTTACAACAGTTCATTTAGTAACGGTGAAGTTACAACATGACTGAAAAAAAGTGATTTATGACCATTTTTGGTTATAGGATTAAAATTCAGGTGCTTGGCAACTGACTCATATCTAAGATGATTGCAGTGTCCCAAGTCATGCGATCACCTTTTGTCACCTCTGATAAACCATGCTGGGGTGGCGCAGCAGGCAGAGTGCTGTACTGCAGGCCACTGAAGCTGACTTCAAATCTCATCGCCGGCTCAAGGTTGACTCAGCCTTCCATCCTTCCGAGGTGGGTAAAATGAGGACCCGGATTGCGGGGGCAATAGGCTGGCTCTGTTAAAAAAGTGCTATTGCTAACCTGTTGTAAGCTGCCCTGAGTCTAAGGAGAAGGGCGGCACAAAAATCAAATAAATAAATAAATAAAATAAATGCTAATGGGAAAGTCAGATTTACTTAACAACCGTGCTAGCAAAATTCACTTAACAAATGTCTCACTCAGCAATTGAAATTTTGAGATCAATTGTGGTTGTAAGTTGAGGACTACCTGTATAGGCATCAAGCCAAACAAATATCTCAGAATCTTGGGCAGCAGGGCCTTCTTCTCTTTTTTTGGCATGACTCCAGGCATCATCAAATGAATTCAATTGAAGTGTTTCCGAGTTGAACTGGGAAGAAGGTTTTATGACAATCCTGCCCAAAAAAATGCTCATGACCTGATTTCAAAGCTATGGCAGTCACATACACACAACGCGAGTTTATGTGAAAAGCATTTTCGGTGCTTGGCAACCAATTCAATTCAATTCAACAATTTAAAAACAAACCATACAACACATACATACCAAATTTCTCAGGGCGGCTCACAACAACAATAAAAACAGTACAGTATAACAATGGAACAAATCTAATAATAAAATTACATTAAAAAACCCCAACAATTTAAAAACCATACAACACATACATACCAAACATAAAATATAAGAAAGCCTGGGGGAGATGTCTTAATTCCCCCATGCCTGGCAATATAGATGGGTCTTGAGTAATTTGCGAAAGACAAGGAAGGTGGGGGCCGTTCTAATCTCCGGGGGGAGTTGATTCCAGAGGGCCAGGGCCGCCACAGAGAAGGCTCTTCTCCTGGGGCCCGCCAAACGACATTGTTTGGTCGACAGGACCCGGAGAAGGCCAAATCTGTGGGACCTTATCGGCCGCTGGGATTCATGCGGTAGAAGGCGGTTCCGGAGGTATTCTGGTCCAATACCATGAAGGGCTTTAAAGGTCATTACCAACACTTTGAATTGTGATCAGAAACCGATTGGCAGCCAGTGCAAACCACGGAGTTTTGTAGAAACGTGGGTGAATCTAGGAAGCCCCACAATGGCTCTCGCGGTCGCATTCTGCACGATCTGAAGTTTCCAAACACTTTTCAAAGGTAGCCCCATGTAGAGAGCATTGCAGTAGTCGAACCTCGAGGTGATGAGGGCATGAGTGACTGTGAGCAATGACTCCCTGTCCAAATAGGGCTGCAACTGGTGCATCAGGCGAACCTGGGCAAACGCCCTCCTCACCACAGCCGAAAGATGGTGTTCCAATGTCAGCTGTGGATCGAGGAGGACGGCCAAGTTGCGAACCCTCTCTGAGGGGGTCAATAATTCCCCCCCAGGGTAATGGACGGACAGATGGAATTGTCCTTGGGAGGCAAAACCCACAGCCACTCCGTCTTGTCTGGATTGAGTTTGAGCTTGTTGACACCCATCCAGGCCCCAACATCCTCCAGGTAAACAACCAGCTCACCTTTGCAGCCTTTTGCACCTTTAAACGGTCACACGATGACAATTTTCAATGTACTTTTCTGGTTTTTGATGCTTACTTCTGGTTTCCAACAAAAAAAATGCTCAAGGAATAAAATGGATTCACTTAACAACTGTGGCATTCATTTAATTAATGACTGCAGCAAAAAAAAAGGCAAAAAAACTCTCTGGGCCAAGTAATGTGACCCAGTCATGTGATCTTTCAACCTAAGAATGCAATGACTTATGACTGTAAATTTGGGCCCAATTATACTTATAGGTCAAGGATTACTTGTATATTATTTATTTATTAAATTTATTTGCTGCCCATCTCACCGTGAGGCAACATTTGACAGCTTACAACATTAAAAATATTGATTCGTTGCAGTGCAGCAAATTAATAGCTAAAAAAACATCTACCCAAGGGCTGGTTAATATTTATAAAAACCCACATGATGCTCTTGAAAGCATGTAAGAAGAACAAGTGTTACCTCAAAGGAACGACGTCTAAATAAAATTGGAGGTAAGTATTGTGTAGACTAAGAGAACTCTTTCAAGCATGAAAGGAGATGGTACACAGTGTAGCACTGAATATTAACAGATTAACAGAGTTGAAAAGGACCTTGCAGGTCGTCTAGTCCAAACCTCTGCCCAAGCAGGAGACCCTACATCTGCCTCTACCTAGGATCGAACTCACAACCTCCCGATTGCGAGGGAAGCGCTCCACCTCTAGGCCACAGAAGTTCTTTTATATAGTATATCCCCTCCAAACTGGTAGAAAAATATCAAAATTCTAGCCCTCCCCCTTCTGATGATATTAGTGTATCACCATACTTGCTGCTTAAAGTAGAAGAATTCTTCATTGGCCAAGTGTGACTGGACACACAAGGAACACACACAAACACGCAAACACACACAAAAGGTCTGCCTTTATGCCGTACTTCTATCCCTTTGGGTTGCTTTTCATCTTCTATAACGGAGTGTGTAGTAGGAAAGGGTAACACTGCCTTTTTGTCCTTAGATATACCTGCATCTTTCCTAGTACCGTTTCAGGGTATTTTTTTAAAGATATAAATTTACATATTTCCACCTGGTTATATTTCTAGGTACAGTGGAACCTCTACCTAAGAACGCCTCTACTTGCAAACTTTTCTAAATAAGAACCGTGTTTTCCAGATTTTTTTGCCTCTTTTCAAGAACCATTTTCCACTTACAAACACAAGCGTCCAAAACTGTAACCAGAAAAGGTTGGGAGGAGCCTCCGTGGGGCCTCTCTAGGACACTCAACTAAAAGATGAAATGTTCATTAAGCCTAGACTGAAGCATAGGCAATTGTCTGAAGGATTTTAAGTGGTGCTCTGCAGAATTTGCCGATGTTATATGTTTCTATTAAGATCAGTATCTGCAAGCAGCAAAGAGATGTAAAATTGTCCTCTGCGACCTTGGTATTTAGACATTATGGTGGGATGAGGCTATTATAAATGCCTCTGCAATAAAGATGCATTTTGGCTGTTTTACACCTTTGCACCCAAAAATATGGAAATGCAGCTATAATCTGCAGCTTAATAGAACAGCAAACAACGGATAAAACTAAGAAACACTACTAAACTAGGGACCATTAAAATGTATATAGACAGGCACAATACAATTGTGGCTAAATAAAGAGGGAGACATCTGTGGGTTCTTTTAGGTTTTCTTGGAGGTGGAGCACATCAGTTTACAAAATTATATCCATTTAATTCAAGGAACAAATGTCCTCATCATTTGACAATAGCAGCAGACAGTTTCTATTCCTAAATTCTAAATTATATTATTGTAGTGAATAAAACTTTACAAAGAGTCGGGAGTGAAGTTTTGCATAAAATAACACATTTCATGCAGTTCTGAATCACAACACTGATGCTTAGTCTCCAAACTCTTCAATATTGGACTGATTGAATGGTTTGTTTTTCATCTACCTTTATTATTTTTATAAATAATTCAATTAAATTAAATTAAATTTATTAGATTTTTATGCCGCCCCTCTCCGAAGACTCGGGGTGGCTCACAACAACAATAAAAATAATATTCTAGCGAAAACAAATCTAATATTAAAAAGCACATAAAAACCCTATCATATTTAAAAAGCAAACTATACATACATATCCAAACATAAATATAAAAAAGCCTGGGGGAAAGGTGTCTCAACTCCCCTATGCCTGGCGGTATAGATGGGTCTTGAGTAATTTACAAAAGACAAGGAGGGTGGGGGCAGTTCTAATCTCCGGGGGGGAGTTGGTTCCAGAGGGTCGGGGCCGCCACAGAGAAGGCTCTTCCCCTGTTTAGTTGACGGGACCCAGAGAAGGCCAACTCTTATCGGTCGCTGGGATTCGTGCGCTAGCAGGTGGTTCCGGAGGTACTCTGGTCCAATTCAAGGGGACAAACATACCTAATATTCCTTCCTGCTGCTATGTTTGTCACAACAATGCTGTAAGGTGGACTGAGAGAGATGCAAATCAGGTCAAATCTTCCAGTCCGCTTTCAGGCTAAAGTGGGACTAGAACTCACGACTAATCCAGCTTTAGCCTGGTACTTTAATCCAGGGGTGAAATACTACCGGTTCAGTCAGGTTCGGGCTTACCGGCAGTGACAGCATGAGGCTCCACTCACCCATTCAGATGTCACCATTTTCTTGTTTTTCACCCTCTGTGCATGTGCAAAGCCTTCTGTGCATGCACAGAGGGTGAAAAACTACATGCAACAGTGGTGCATACACATGCAAAACCACTGCACATAAATCGCAGGCTTCTGAACCAGTAGAAAACCAGATTCCTAAGAGGTCAGTAAGGGGCGAGTACAAGTGCACTAGAGTGCCTTCCGTCCCCTGTCCTATTGCTCTCCTATATCTCCTATACCTTTCTTCTATCCCTATATCTCTTCTTCTATTCTTTCATTGATATGTTTTATTCCTATATCTTCTTTTCTATTCTTCATAGATATATTTTACTATGAGTACCTCCTCTATAACCATCATCATGTATTTTACTATGTGTGTGTGTGTGTGTATATATATATATATATATGACGGTATTGGTATATTCGGGTTTCAGGCGAACACAAGGACAGAAACACCAGCCTGAAGATGACGAGTGAGACCTCGTCGAAACTTCGCCAGAAATTTCCAAATCCTACATGGGAAGAAACCCGAATATACCAAGACCGTCATACCTGTACCCGTGAAAATCTACGAAAACATATATATATATTCCATTTTACAACAGCACGAAGCTTGGAAACTTCAGCCTGATGATGGTGAATGTGATTTCACCGAAACGTCGCATAGACATGCAAAATATTACACAGGGCAAAACCCGAACTCAGAACAATCTACATATATATATATATATACAGGTATACACACACACACACACACACACACACACACACACACACTAAAACCCTCATTGTGTATTGGACAAAATAAATTATTAATAATAAATAAAAATTAAAAAGTAGATTTGACTGCTGTTTTAATCCCTAGACTAGTGATGGCAAACCTTTTTTTCCTTGAGCGCCGAAAGAGCATGTGTGCGTGCTATCGCGCATGCGTGAGTTCCCACAACTATAATTCAATGTTTTGGGAGGGTAAAAACAATTTCCCCCACTCCCAGGGCCTCTCTGGAAGCCAGAAACGGCCTTTTCCCAATTTCTGGTGGGCTCAATAGTTTGAGTTTTATTGAGTTTGTTTTATTGGATTTATATGCCGCCCCTCTCTGAAAACTCGGGGCGGCTCATGTTTCACCCTTCCCAGGCTCTAAAGGCTTCCTTGGAACTGGGGGAGGGTAAAAATGCCCTCCCCCATCCCCCCAGAGGCTCTCTGGAAGCCAAAAACACCCTCCCAGAGCCTCTGGGCAAGCCAAAAATAAACTGGCCGGCACACACATGCATGTTTGAGCTGAGCTAGGGTAAAGGCTCACGCGCCAGCAGATTTGGCTCCGCATGCCACCTGTGGCACTTGTGCCATAGGTTCACCATCGCTGTCCGCTGGCTCTCTATACTTATTTTATGACACATTCAATGTTATAACTCACAGTTTTATCAAAACTGCCCCTGACAGTTTTATCAAAAAAACAAAAATATCTGAAGATACATGCTACAATCCCAGTTTACCTTTATTTTAAAGGAAAAGATGCAATGCAAGGCATCTCTCTGAGCATTGGACAGAGTTTGTCCTCTTCAAATATCACCATACAAAATATTCCAAGATACCAGCCAGTCCATTTTTTAAAAAAATGCTCCATCTTTTGCTACCGTTGTTTCCAATTTTCTCTTCTAAGGTGCCTACTGAATATGTTCAAAACAAAACGGGGTTCATTTTCCTATGTATCACACTATACACCAGTGGTTCTCAACCTGGGGGTTGGGACCCCTTTGGGGGTCCCACGACCGTTTCCAGGGGTCACCTAAGATTATGGGAAAATAAAAATTTCCCATGGGATTAGAAACTAAAGCTTCTATTCTGGTGCCTTGGAGCACCAGAATTTACAATCCGCCCAATCAGGTGGGAATGTCCCTCTAACCTTCCTGCCAATGAGCTTCAAGCTCTTTTGGGAGAATCGGCGCTCAGCTTATGATTGGGGGTCACCACAACACGAGGAACTGTACTAAGGGGTCACAGCATTAGAAATGTTGAGAACCACTGTTATACACCATGGTGCTTCCACACATATGCTGATGCTTTCCTCTTATGCAGTGATGAATATCTTACAAATGCACAATGTGCTTTCCCATATATTAATGATTAACGTCAGTCTGCGTAATTCAGAATTAAGGTTCTGACCTTCTTTCTAAAATAGCATGTGGAACTTCGAGCTGAGTGTTGGTGGGTTGCTGGCTCCAGGTCGTCCCCTTTGCCACACGGTGAGGTCGGAGGGGGGGACTCGGGGCTTGTGGCGGTTTGGCCAGGGAGTGGAAAGTATGGGGCCCTTCCCTGCTCGCCTTGGAGGTCTCCTTGGGAGGGTCGCTCACAGGCACGCTAGAGAAAAGGCGCAGCCTTGGAAAGACAGCTGAAAGCCAGATGTGGAGCCACAGCCTTGGGGGCTGGGGCGCCAAGTGACGCATGAACTACTCTGTAGACAAGAACAGCTGTGGCCCTGGGGCATCGCGGGGCCGATTGCATGCTGCTGCCTGCGCAGAGAAAAGGCCATGCGCAGACCCACCAGGAGGAGGATCCTGGCTGCCACTGAGGCAGGGAAGCGTTTGCTCTCCCCGAGGCGGGGAAGCCGTCCCATGGAGGTCCCTTTCCAAGGTGGCCATATATAATCCAGTATAATTCCAGAGCATAATTCAGAGTATGAACATTTCTTCTTTTAATAATTAAACACAACTATCCCACGACAAATTTCTAGCAGTACAGTGATGCCTTGTTTTACAAACTTAATTGGTTCCGGGACAAGGTTCTTAAGGTGAAAAGTTTGTAAGACGAAACAATGTTTCCCATAGGAATCAATGGAAAAGCGATTAATGCGTGCAAGCCCAAAATTCACCCCTTTTGCCAACCGAATCGCCCCTGCTGGGATTCCCCTGAGGTTTCCCTCCATAGGAAACTCCACCTCTGGACTTCTGTGTTTTTGCGATGCTGCAGGGGAATCCCAGCATCGCAAAAACAAGTGCTTTGCTGTCAACGGAAGTCCGGAGGTGGGGTTTCCCATGGAGAGGAGCCACAGGGGAATCCCAGCAGCGCAAGAACGGGTGCTTCGCTGGCAACAGAAGTCCGGAGGCGGGGCATCCCAGCGGCGGCGGTGGGTTTAGGTGAAATAAAGGTGAAAATAGTTTGTAAGAAGAGGCAAAAAAATCTTAAACCCCGGGTTTGTATCTCGAAAAGTTTGTATGACGAGGGGTTCGTAAGATGAGGTATCACTGTACAGTGTTCCCTCGATTTTTGCGGGTTCAAACTTCGCAAATAGCCTATACCACGGTTTTTCAAAAAATATTAATTAAAAAATACTTTGCAGGTTTTTTCTATACTATGGTTTTTCCCCACCCGATGACATCATACGTCATCGCCAAACTAATAAATTTTGCAAATAAATAACACAAAAATAAATATTGTTAATAAATAATTATGTTTATAAATATCAGGATTACTAAGTGTCTTATTCAATGGTGAGTACCAGTAATAATGATGAGTAAATGCTTAAGGGAATGGGAAATGATAATTTAGGGGTTTAAAGTGTTAAGGGAAGGCTTGTGATACTGTCCATAGCCAAAAATGGTGTATTTACTTCCGCATCTCTACTACGCGGAAATTCAACTTTCGCCGGCAGTCTCGGAACACATCCCCCACGAAAATCGAGGGAACACTGTATTCTAGGATTAATACTACGCCATGTTGTGAGATTTGTATACTGTTTCTAACGAGAAAGTTCAGCAGATAAGGTACCTCACTGAAAAGTGAATGTTAAACCTCTGTGCTAGACATCTGTCCTCTAACTAGAATTCTAGAGATATTAGGGAGTATTGCTCCATCAACAGGATAAATGTACAATTCTAGCCAAGCTATTTTCTATATGTGATATGAAGACTCCATATATAGTCTCTCAGACAGCCAAATGTCTCAGGAAATCCTGATCACTGATCCACAAAGACACAAACTTGATGCACCATGAAAAGTAAGCATAGACTTAAGTAAAAGAAGTATTTCTAAGGGGAAACCAAGTCCATTTATATATATAGCAGAAGGACAAAAGAACATAATTCCAGAAAAAAGGCAGTTCTCCCAGTTTCAAGTAGCCTGCCTGGTTTGATTCCTTGTTCCTTCCAAATTCCTTAGTAAATTTGGGAGTGGCTACTATCGCAACGTGCGAATTAGTGCCATATGAGGCAAATTTCCATACCATGGGGAAGAGCCTGAATTAAATTCTCATGTAGAAATGGAATTACTATTCCCATCAAATCTGATAAGCCTCAAAAGATACTGAGGTTCAAACCATCATCCTCAGCCAACATATTCACTGAGCTTGCTAGCAAGGGAGCTGCTCAAACAGATCTACAGATGGGGCAAATTGGAAATGTGTCCTAGACCAGTGTTTTTCAACCAGTGTGCCATGGCAGACTAGTGTGCCGTGAGACAAGGTCAGGTGTGCCGTGGGGAAATTAAACATGGGTCCCCAAACTACCATTCCTGCCAGGATATCCCTTTTGTTTTCATTGAAACATGCCCAGGTTTCACACTAAGTGAGTATAAATACATTTAGAAACTATATTATTAACTATATGTATAATATGTACTGCGTTAGAGTGTCATTTTGTGTAATTTTGGTTGGTGGTGTGCCCCAGGAGTTTGTAAATGTAAAAAATGTCCCGTGGCTCAAAAAAGGTTGAAAACCCTAGAGAAACCATGGTTAAATAGGAAGAAGGTGGTTCCCAAGGCTGAATAAATGATTGTTGAGAGTAAATGTGACAACCTTCACATCACCCAGCTCTTTTCTTTATGGATTCATTTTGGTGGTGATCCTGTAGAAGTCTAAGCTCCTCAGAAGCATCCTCAGACTAAACATTCATCTTTCCTGCCTCGGAAACAATGCCCCTCCCTCTTGCACCCTCCCACCCAGCACCCCCTTTTAACTTTCCCTGTGATGGGAACCAACCATATAAATCAAACTACTGTACAGCGACAGAGGCCCTCCACGTGTGTTTCAGCTGACATATCTCTGCCCATAGACCACACTCACACACACCAACCCACACAGAGCCACTGTTCATGCCAGCAATGGTGAACTCTGCCCCACTTCCAGAAGACAGAGCACGCGAGGAAGCTCTTAAAAAGACACAAGATTTGAAAAGAAGGCAGCAGCCCGGGGCAGGACCAAGTCTCAGCAGAGGTTGCTTATACTATGTTTGTACAGTACTGTAAATGGCCTTTATTAATACAAGCTAGGTCACAGCAGTGAGAGGAGTGGGGTGTGGAGGGGAGCTAGACCCGTTGACTTGCATCTAATCAACGAGCCCTCCCCAGATCAGCTCCTTGATCCAGTCTTTCCTGAACACTGCAGAAATCAGATGTATTTTCCCCAAAACAATAACCAAGCGCTTGCCTGCACAAAGTCAGCATTCTGCCTAGTCAAAACAGGCAGAAATCAAAAGAGGAAAGCAGGGGAAACAAGGTAACAGACATGATAAAGTAATCTGAACTGTCTCAAAACTATACAATCTAAAGAAGAACGGTCCAGAATTCATAATTACATTGGCAAAATGGCTAGGAGTTGTTTGTGCAAAACAAATTTCACCCTGCCCTACATTCATCAGATTATTTTAGCCAACATCATATTCTCTTTTCCTTCATCTGCAATACAATAGTCACCTATCTAACGGGATTGTTGTAAAGATTTACTAATAGAAGTGACACACTCTGAATAACAGAAACTGTCATCTAGGTTCAAAGTACTTTTATCAGGATCCACTCTATCAACATTTGTTAAAAAGGATTAGCTGTACGTTTCCTAACTTTAATACAATGTTTCAAATGCTATACACCTTTCAAGTTTGAACATAAAAATAAGGGGGAAATGTTTCTGGTATTAGAGACTTCTTAAATACTTTCATGTTAGGAATTAATGTCTTTCTTCATTTCTAGACCTCAGCTTTTTTTATATTTTTTAAAGAGAGGAAAAAAAGTCAATGCTCATTACAAAGACACTATACAGTATATAGTATCTATACCTGGATTTATTAAACTCTTCAACACAGCAGCTTCCTTAGTTTAAGATTGTGAAAAACCCAGGAGTAATATTCAAATATCAAAATATTTTATATACAATCACTATTGAATAACTTGCAACACTCTTTCATCCTGAACCCCACCTGATAGTGGTTACATAAAATGCAAATCCAATTTTAATAAATACCGGTAGATTAGAAAAATAGTTATGGAAAGCTCCTGGTTTATTTTTATTCCTTTTTTAAATGCCTGAGTATTGTATCTCAGTCAATTGATGAGAGATTCAATTGGTTAAACTAGAACTAAATCATACAAAGTACAGATAAATAAGGCTGTTCTGTGATCCTTAATTCTAAAATAAATGATGGGGTTTTAGTCATTTAATGTCACAGGACAAATATCATAAGATTGGTGTGTTCTCACCCATATCTATCAGCGTATCAGATGGTGTGACTTTGTTTGAATTCTGCTAAGAATTTTCATTATTGCATCAATTAAAATTGTAATACTGTAATATATTAATTGAAAAAACAAATACTATAGGAAATGACTTTCTTAGCAACCATATACTATATTCTTATTCAAAAATTGTGAGGCACTTTTTTTGCGGTGGGGGGCGGTTTGGACTGCCTGCTCCTAAAATTTTCTCATATCTGGATCAACAACTTGAAAACCAACTGGCCTCAATTTCAGATACCACAGGATGGTGCTATTGCCAATGGCTCTCTACCCCCACAGCCTCTTCAAGAATGCTCTTCTATTAAATTAGTAAAACTCGGGTTGGCATTTAATACAAGATTGTTTCTTCTGAAGCAGATAACAGGATAGTTTAAGGAAGAAACCATTAGATTTTGATACACAGGAACAAGTGGTCCTAGTCAAGATACAGTACTACCTTTCAAGTCTTGTCCTCCATAAGGCTATTTGCCTTTTCTTAAGCAGATATGGAAACTGATCGCTAATGGTAACAGTATCACGTGGAAAGCATATTTACTTTTACACACACACACACACACACACACACACACACACACACAGAGTATTATTAAGTACTGCACTTCTGCAAGCAAAAAAACCCAATCACCATGACATGTTTGTATGTACTCATTGTATCAATATGAGGCAAATATTAACAATGTATAAATTCAACAACAGTAGAACAGTAATAGTAATGTATAAAGGCATATAAAAACATTTAACAAGAAAATTAATCCAGTGACATCAAGTAGAAACTGGTGTGGTGGTGGTGCAAGCAAATGGGAACTGTAATATAGTAAAAAAAAAAATTACAAATGTAAGTGTGAAAAAGAAAAGTTAAGTTTGTAACAGATCCTGTCATTTTTATTGTGCTTTCTGTAGTACCTGAAGCTTCAAACCGGTCAATATGGAGTGAGGATCCTGGAGAAAAAGCATTTCCTCAGGGTCATCCTAGCCAAAGGTCAACCCAGGTAAGATGAAGAGGGTACTGTGGCACTGATATATAAGAACTATGCTAGAATACTTCAAGTGTGCCGTGGCTCAGCCACTTCAGCCAAGCACACAACTATTAATTTTTACAGGTAGGGAAACCTGTTTGGTTGTTGTTGCGAAGCTACCAGGAAAAACCACTTATGTATCACCTACTACAACTTAATCCTCATGCGGACACCTCTAGAAGTCTTAAATGGTGTCTATTTAATGCTGCCCAAATCCAGTCGCAGCAGAGCAAAACACCCACCCATCTTTGAAATGTATGAGACTCCCCCCGCCCGCTTCCTATCTCAAAAACAAGTCTATAACTGCTCTCCAAGACTAGCTTAACTTACATATGAACCATAATCAAAACAAAATGTTTCGTCTACCAACACAGATCACTGGGTTGGTGGGGGTGAGCAACATCCCTCAGCCAAGTAACCGCAACTGATTCTGAATATCTTGTTTTAAAGTAAAGGCCATCAGACTGGGGACCGTGGTATTTCTTCCTTTCGTGTGAAATTTAAAAACTATTCCTCTCTCTTTCGTAACCAGCTGCTAAAACTATACATTCCAATTTTGTTGCCAAGTTCCAGTTGTTTCAGATGGTTGTCCTCAATCTGATGCTTGCCAATTTTCTCAGACTATAGTTCCTATAATATACAGACATCATAGCTTGATCACCAAAGCCAACTTAAGGGGAGGAACATTTTAAAACAATGCAATTTGGTCATAAGCTAATTTTGTTCTCAGAAGGTGATAAATACTTAAGAGTGAGTGTGTGTGTGTGTGTGTGTGTGTGAGAGAGAGAGAGAGAGAGAGAGAGAGAGAGAGAGAGAGACAGAGAGAGACAGAGACAGAGACAGAGACAGAGAAACAGAGAGAGAGAGAAACAGAAAAACAGAGACAGAGAAACAAAAAAATTCACACACAAGTTTTAAATCTAGCAAGGGTGTTTTCACATACAGTACTACAGTGAGATTAATTGAATTGCTCTTGGACATTTTGAATGTATACATTAATACTGCTAGTCAGTAGAAGATTCAGATGTCAGATGGTATATAAAGAAGCTTTACCTTTAGTCTAAGTAGTGCGGAGATCTGCATTCGTATTACACAGGTATGGAGTAGGTGGACAATACTCCCAACAGAGCAATAAGAATACCTTATGGTTGCCTTACCTTTTTGCTTTGTTGACAAAAGTCCTCTTCTAACATAAGAAAAAATGTCTGGGTTTAATTCCCTGCCTTGACTTCTAAATAAATCATACTCTTGGCCTGCACTAACCTCTTTACTTGCTTATTGCCACTGCAAGCTGATTTAGGGTGGGCAAGGCTTGAGGTCACTCTCAGATCATGACCTTTGCTCTTCTAAGGGCTACTACTATTCACTTAATGCTTGTAACTTCCTTCAAAGTCTCCTAGTCAATTTTTTTTTAAAAAACCTTGGTAGTATTACACTTTTTATCATGATATTAAAAGACAACCTTATTATCCTTTTTTCATTCCCCTACATTTCTATATGCAGGATAAAAGAGAGGGGTAAAGTGACAATTAATACTACAAGCAACAATTTAAAGAAAACTTGCAAAGGGAGATAGCCAGCATGACAGCCATAGGCTGATGAAGACAAGTACAAATAAAGATATAACAAAACTGTCCTAGTTAGTAGAAAAACTAACTAGAACTATTCATGACCAATGAAAAAATGCCATAAATGTGCTTTTAGCCTTATTCCAAGTTGGAAGTTAACTTCTTTACCAGAAAGAAATCTCCCCAAAATCTGCCCCCAAATTGTTACATTCCGGTTGGAGATTGCTTTAAAAATAAAACAACCAAGAATATGTCATTGAATGTGTGAAGTGGTTGGAAAATATCTGCCTAATTATCTTTTGATGATCCACACAAGGAATGGTATCTGGATTGGTCTTTAAAAGGAAAAAGAGGCATTTTTCTTGTTCTGCAACCCATCAACTTGCACCATAAGCAAACTGATGTATGCCCATTCCCTCCCTCATGAAGAGGGGGAGGAAAGAAAGCTTTCACTGGGGGAAAAATGCAAAGAACACCTACAAAACTGGAGAGAGGGGCAGGGTGACATGAGGCCCCTCCTTGCAAGATACATGCAAAAACTTGCATGCTGACTGGGACCATCATGGACCTAAACTGGGATATAATTCAGATTTATATCAACCTCTGCTGCTCAGCTTTCTCTTTCAATTTTAAATAAAATTGGGAGTTTCACCGAAGCATTTACAGACATCTCCAAGCTTTTGATTTTTAAACATTGACATGCATTAAGTACTCAGGATTAATCCGCCACTCTAACCATGTTCCCCTACAGACAGATGTCTCTCTGACAGCAGAGTGAGCACCAGTCGCCCCTCAGAATCCCCCTTTCTTCAAGAAGAGGGCCCCTACTGCATGGGTTCCTTTTCAACCCAAAGTACCCCCTTCCACCACCACCCTCAAGCCAAAAGGGGGACACTTCACTCTCCCTGAGCCCTTCCCCTATTTTTTTTTAATGGAATAGGAAAGTTAAATCCAGCTCTACCAGAAAATGGGCCTTGCTGCCAACATTAGAAACGCAGTCCCCCTTACAGCCCCCCTAGACTTGTGACCACCAGCCACATGCCAAACGTCCTTATTTTTAAAGAAAATATTTACCCACATTTCCCCCCTTTAAACACATAGAAAAATACCCTCCTGTTTCCCAACTCTTCTACAACCTCCCCCCCAATCAATGCAAACGTCAAAACAAATCTTCTATTGTCGGCCTTTGCAACAATCTTTGCATTTAAAAACAAGAAATGTGGAAAATCAGAGAGATCTTCCTGAGATTAGAACCAGAGATGCAAAGAGTAAGAAATCAAATTCATGCAAGAAGGGGGGGGAGTGGGGAATTAACCTTACCACCCCCTCTTGGAGAGGACGAGGATTAGCGTCAGTAAAGCAAATTCTTAATTTTTGGTGTCGAAAATAAATTTGATTTTGAGATCATCACTTCTGAGCAAACCAATCCTCCCCCCATTTTTTTAATACCAGAAATCCCAAATCAGCACCAACCTCCAGAAAGTGCGATTTTTAAAAAAGCAAGTCTGTCTTTGGAAAGAAAAGTGTTTCCCTTTTTTTCCCTCCTCATTTCTGTCCCTCTTTAAAGCATTCTTTCTCTCCATTGCCGAGAAGAGGAGTATGTATGTACGTACGTACGTATATAGAGAGCGAAACGGGAGGGGAAAACATTAAATGGTGAGATTAAAGGGGGGGGGAGAGGAGACGAGGTTTCCCTCCACAAGATTCCACAAGCGAAAAATCCCTACGTAGGAAAGGAGGGGGGGGGGCGCATCTTTTTTTCCCCACCACCCCTGCCTAATCTCGTTTAGATTTGCAACGTTGGCAGTGACAGGAACAGCTGCGAGGGGACGGGGAGCGCAGGGTGGAGACAGCTGGAAGAGGGTGGGGGGGTGGCGAGAAGGGAAGACATATTGGGGTTCACAAGCGCGCACGAAGCTTCCCCCTTAAGAATCGCAAGGATCCGCAATTCGCTCTTATTTCACCCGCCGTAACCTACCTTTGGCGAGGCGGCGGCGGCTGCTCTCCGTCTTCTTCTTTCTCCCCCCGCCCCCCTTCTTTGCAAGCAGGAAGCTGGCGTCCTGCCGGCCCCCCCTCCCTTCCCCTTGCAAGCTGGAGTTTCCCCGCGCGCTCCTTCGCTGCAGCCCCAAGGGAGGGGATCGGTGGAGAAGGCGGCCAAGAGGGGCTTGTAAGATCCGGGCTCGGGCAGTAGCGGCGCTCGCCTGGTGCGTTTGTGTCACTAGAGCTGGGGAAATGGACCCGAGAGCCGAAGGGAAGGAGGCCGGCCTGGCTCCTCCTCCTCCTCCCCCTCTCCCCATCCCTCCCCACCGCCACCGCGGCCGCCTTGGCTAACGCCTGCACCCTGCAGGCCGAGGACGCGCTGTGCCAGGACGGCCGCGGCGCGCACAGCGATTTTTCCCCCTCCTGCAAAGGAAAAGGAGGGAGGCAGGTTCGATCCCCAGCAAAAACACCTCGCCTTCCACGGCTCTTCGCAGCCCCCCGCGCACTTCCCCCCCCCCCCCCTCTGCGTTACGAGAGGCTTACAGTTTAAGTGGAAATTCGCATCGTGCGAAACAGCTCATCCGAGCATTCTGCCCGTGTACCCTTTTCTCGGGAAACGTATGCCCCCATTTCTTCAACTAGGCTTATTTCCAAATAAGGGTACATTCCACTCCAATCCTAGCAATAATTTGTTTCGAACATTTTAAAATAAATAAATAAATAAATAAATAAATACACCGTATGTGCATATGAATAAATCTAGAGTTCGCTGTTAGCGTAGCCAAATTCTCCCTCCCTCCCCCCCCCCAACCTGGAAAGACTTCTACAGCTTGTGCAACCCAGAAGAATCAAGCAGATAAAGTGTTTACGCCAGTGATTAACCAGCTGCATGCCGAGTTCTGCCTGTCATACAGTTGAAAAAGCGCACGAGCCTAAGAGGAAATAAACGACACACAACACTCACTACTGTACTTAGGAAAGTATGCTCTTCTTACCATAGGGCAGACGTCAACAATCTCTGTAAAGAGGGGACTACTTACCCTCCAGACGTTTTAAGAGGAGCAAAACTGTAGTGGGCGGAGCAACGATGAAGTAGGCAGAGCTATGCCACACACGTGGCTCGAGCTGGGATTTTCAGTATAATTTATATACTGTACACTACAGTACTCGGGTTTTTTATAAATCTTGAAAGCATTTCACATAGCTTTATAATTTTTGCCATATTCACATTTGCGTTTAGTAATAGTAATTTTGACTGAGTTTGTGCCACCTAAATTAACACTTGAAACTGCGATTTTTTTTAAACTAAAGCCACAATTGGATGTGTTCACACATAATTAAGCCCGAAGCAAACAAAACAGCATTGAAATACATAATTAAGCCGTAATCTGTTTTATTTGAATTAGTCTTGGTAGTTTATGTGACCATTGTAGTATATAATTGGCTCACTGTGTTGTGTGAACCTAAGTCACTTGGGTAAACTGAGAACAAACAACTAGATTAATGTGTTATGTGAATACAACATTTGAGCAAAAAGAGTAGATGCATGCACAGAAGCAAAAGTCTTGTGAGGGGATGCTTGCGTGAGATTTCAGCAAAGCATGCGCAGGAGCAAAAAAATCATTGAAATTGCACATACATTTGAGAGTCCCAAAATCACAAGATTTTGGCACGTTTTTGCTTCCTGTGCATACGCAGAAACAAAACCGCAGAAGGGATGCATGCACAGGCGCGCACATGGGCACACCTGAATCAAGAGGATTCGTGCACAGCATACCGGTATGCAAGTAAGTGCAACCCACCACTGCAGCGAACCAGTAGTGGGCTCTGAATTCGTTTGCCACCAGTTTGTGAATGCATGTGTGCAACACTTCTGCACATGTGCAGAAGCATCCTGGCTGGGTGAGTGGAGCCGCCACTGCTACTGGTTCTAAGAACCAGTCAAAACTGAGAGCAAGCCACCACTGCAGTGAACATAGAACATAGAGCAATACAGTTGGAAGGGATCTTCTAACCCAGTGTTTCCCAAAGTGTGGTATGCATACTCCCCAGAGGTATGGGAAGAGTTTGGTGGGTGTATGCGTTCTGAAATACATCTTGCCTTTTCCAACTTCATACATATGTTTAAGTTGCTTTTTCAGCATTTGTAAACATTAAGTCGAAAAAAAGGAACAGACTATTGGATGCGGAACCGCATCTCGGACTAAAATTAACAGCCAGGGAATCAAATTATCATCTCAGCACAAACAATTTCATCCTTCTCATTGATCCAAATAAATGTTATTGATAATATAACTTTTATTTATATTTTGTTATGAACAATTTTATTTTTTGGTTATTATTGTTTTGTATATGTACCAAAAAAAAAGAAATATATTTTGATTGTTATTAAAATACATCCTTTTTTTAATGAGGAGTACAGTACTAATCATTATGAAAATTATAGAAGGGGTATACATATGTCAAAAGTTTGGGAAACACTGATCCAACCTTCTGTTTTAGCAGCAAAGGATGGCTCTTTTATGATTTGTGGACTTCAGCTCCCAAAACTCTGGGTGTTGAAGTCCATAAGTCATAAACAGACCATCGTTCCCCACCTCTGTCCTATACAATTCCAGACAAATGGCCATTCAGTCTCTTCTTGAAAGTCTCTAATATTGGAAGACCCACAACTTACAGAGGCAAATCATTCCACTAATTAATTGTTCTCCCTGTCAGCAATTTTTTCTTTAATTCTAGATTGGCTTATTTATTTGTTTGTTTGTTTATTTGATTTGTATGCCACCCGTCTCTGTACACTTGGGGCAGCTAACAACAATAATAAAAAATAGCATGTAAATCCAATACTAAAACAACTAAAAAACCCTTATTGTAAAACCAAACATACAAACAAACATACCATACATAAATTGTAAATGCCTAGGGGGAAAGAGTATCTCAGTTCCCCATGCCTGACGGCAGAGATGGGTTTTAAGGAGCTTATGAAAGGCGAGCAGGGTGGGGGCAATTCTAATCTCCAGGGGGGAGTTGGTTCCAGAGGGCTGGGGCCGCCACAGAGAAGGCTCTTCCCCTGGGCCCCGCCAAACGACATTGTTTAGTTGACGGGACCCAGAGAAGACCCACTCTGTGGGACCTAACTGGTCGCTGGGATTCATGCAGCAGAAGGTGGTCCCTAAGATAATCTGGTCCGGTGCCATGAAGGGCTTTATAGGTCATAACCAACACTTTGAATTGTGACCGGAAACTGATCGGCAACCAATGCAGACTGCGGAGTGTTGGTGTTAAATGGGCATTTTGGGTTATTTGTTTAATCTTGCACTCCTTACTTTTTGTCTTGCCCTCAAATGCTTTGAAGAATAGGTTGATCCCCTCTTCTCTGTGACAGCCCAAGGTGAAATCTATTTTTTTTTTACTACCAGTTCTTTGGGTGGGCATGGCAAGGGAAGGATACCGCAAAATCCCCATTCCCACCCTATTCTGGGGCCAGCCAGAGGTGATATTTGCCAGTTCTCCAAACTACTCAAAAGTTTCACTACTGGTTCTCCATAACCTGTCAGAACCTGCTGGATTTCACCCCAGTGACATCCCCTCAAATATTGGAAGACTGGTTTCATATCATCCCTATCCAGACATGCCCAGTTTTCTCAATCATACAGTTTAGCCTCCAGATCCCTTATCATCTTTGTTAGCTCATAGCCTAGCTCAGTAATGAGGAACCTTTTTTTCCTCAAGTACTGAAAGAGCGTGTGTGCGTGCCGTCGCGCAGGCGCAATTGCCCACACTCATAATTCAATGCCTGGAGCGGGCAAATACTAAATACTAAATCTAGAAAATTTACAACTATGTCGTCTCTGAACTGATTTAACTGTTGTTCATAAAATCATACATCATAATGTACTCCCTGTCAGTGACTACTTCACCTTTAACAACAACAACACAAGAGCACATAATAGATATAAACTGAATGTAAATCGCTCCAAACGTGACTGCAGAAAATACGATTTCAGCAATAGAGTGGTCACCGCCTGGAACTCATTACCTGACTCCGTTGTTGCTTCCCCCAACCCCAAAATCTTCAACCTTACATTATCTACAATTGACCTCTCCCCTTTTCTAAGAGGTCTATAAGGGGCGTGCATAAGTGCACTTTTGTGCCTACTGTCTTATTATCCTTTCTATTACTACGTTCTGCTTATGTTACGTTATGTTATGTTAATATGTACTATAATACTATACTTGTTAACAAACAAACAAACAAATAAATACAGCTTCCTCTGCCCCCCCGGAGGTCCTCTGGAGGCTGGAAACGGCCCGTTTTCCAACTTTTAGTGAGCCCAGTAGGCTTGTGTTTCACCCTCCCCAGGTTCCAAATGCTTCCCTGGAGCCGGGGAAGGATAAAAACGCCCTCCCCCATCCCCCCCCCCCCCCCCCGGAGGCTCTCCAGAAGCCAAAAACACCCTCCCAGAGCCTCTGTGTGAGCCAAAGCTCAACTAGCCAGCACACACAAGCACGTTGGAGCCAGGGGTGGGCTACTGCCCGGATCGAGGGGAACACAGTGGGGTAACGAAAATGGAACTCTGGCCCAGAGCACCCAATTTACACCGAAAGGTGTTGAAAGAAAATGCAGGGCTTCCTGCATAAGCCACGCCCACAATGCGGTAGTAAACATTTTGGTAGTCTTTCACTGATTGGAGCTGAGCTAGGGCAACAGCTCACGTGCCAGCAGATATGGCTCTGTGTTTGCTATCACTGGCCTAGCTCATAGCTCCCAGTCATCTCTCGGTCTGCTTCAACAAGTTTTTAAATTCCCACCAATTTGCACCATACAAGTAGTTCTCAATTTACAAGAGTTCCCTTAGTGACTATTCAAATTTACAAAGGCACTGAAAAAAATGACTGTTTTTTACACTTACCAGCCATTGCAACATTTCCATGGTCATGTGATCAAAATTCAGACACTTGACTTACATTTATGACCGTTGTGTCCCGGAGTCACTTTTTAGCATCTTCTGACAACAAAGTCAACAGGGAAGCCAGATTCTTTTTAAAAAAATAATATTTTTTATTTCAAATACTGTATGTACATAGACAAGACAAAACAAAGACAAAACTTTACATAACCCACCGCACCCCTGCTGTCTTCCTGACAGCCTAATTTACATCTCCTGTACGGTGTGTACAACCAACGGTTAACTGTTCGGTCTAAAGTATGACCAATTTTCAGGTTTCAAATATTCAACGTTCATTTACCCATCTAATCCACTACTACAAAAATCCTAATTTAATGTAATATTTTTCTTTCTTATGTTACAGAATTCTATTAAACTTATACAATCCCTTTTGACGCAGCATTTTTTAAATTTCCTCTTTTGTCCAACCATATATAGAATTCTTCCCACACCTCATAAAATCTTGTATCTTCTCGGTCCTTGAGCTCCAATGTCAATCTATCAGCTTCTGCACAATCTAAGATTTTTTTAAATCAGATTTCTTTCTGATTTAACAACCATGTTACTAATTTAACAACTGCAGTGGTTCACTTAACAACTGTGACAAGAAAGGTCATAAAATGGGGCAAACAAATGGGGTTTAACAAATGTCTCCCTTAGCAAGAAAAAATTGAGTTCAATTGTGGCTGTAAATCAGGGATTATCTGTATTATATATTTACATGATATACCGCAGTATTTCTTAAAATGTGCCTAAGGCCATGGTGGCAAACCTTTGGCATGTATGCCACAGGTAACACAGAGAACCATATCTGATGGCACTCGAGGTTAGTGCTGGCCAGCTGATTTTCAGCTAGTGTGGAGGCTGTGGGGGGGCATTTTTGGTCTCCAAGGGGAAGGCAATTTTCACCCTTCCCAGCCTGGTTAGGGTGAAAAATGAGCCTAATGGGCCCACCAGAAGTTGGGAAATGGAGGGGAGGCATGCACACATGCATAGCGGAAGACTGCATGGGAGGCACGCATGCATGTGCAGAGGTACAGGTTTGTGGGGGCATTAAATTACAGACAAGGGCACATATATGTGTGTAATGTGTGTGTATTTACGGCACCGTCTCCTGCCTCCTCCAAGAGACCAATAAAAGCTCACAGAGTTGGCCTCCTCGACTAAGCAATGCAGGTTGGCAAGCCCACGGGGGAGGGCCTTCTCTGTGGCCACCCCAGCTCTATGGAACTAACTTCCCCCCAATATCTGTACCGCTCCCACCCTGCTGGCCTTTCACAAAGCTACGAAGACCTGGCTTTACCGGCGGGCCTGGGGGCCATAAATTCACAGCTTGATGGCCAACTGTAAGAATGGTGTGTATGTATAAGAGTGTGGTTTTCTTTTCATAATAACTTTTTATGGGTGTTTTTTAGTTTGTTATGTTTTAACCTTAGTTAACTGTTCGACTATTTTTACTGTTTTGTATTATTTTTATACCACTGTTGTAAGCCGCCCTGAGTCTTTCAGGATTGGGCGGCATAGTAGTTGAATAAATAAAATAAAAATAAATAAATAATTACACACAGGCACGCATTTTCAGCAACTAAGGGGGGAAAAGTTTTGCCATCACTGTCCTAGGATGTCTTCTCCAGGGTTTGTGAAATCAAAATTATTTACCGACCTATGTTGAAAATTAGTTATAAAATTAATATTATTTCAAACAATCATGAAGCATGAATGCATCAATTTTAATTTTTTTTTAAAGGGGGTTAAAAAAAAGGCATACACACTTGCAGCATCCCTATGTCACGGGAGTTACATTTGGACACTTGACAAGTGGTTCATATTTATGACAGTTGCAGTGTCCTTGGGTCACAGCGGATTCCCTTTCGTGGCCTTCTGATCAGCAAAATCAGTGGAGAAGCCAGATTCACTTAACAACCGTGTGACTAATTTAACGACTTCATTGATTCATTTAATAAAGTTGGTGAAAAAAAGGCGTAACATGGAGCAAAACTAATTCAACAAATTTCTTACTTAATGACATAAATTTTGGGCTCAATTGTGGGCATAAGTTGAGGACTACATTTAGCTTCTAAGATAGCAACTGCTAACTTGTAAAACAATTAGAGTGTTTGTGATAAAAGAGAAATGTGGGTAAAGACTGCAGATTTTTCAGCCTTTGATCCTTCCAAAGTGGGTAAAATGAGGACCCAGATTATTGGGGGCAATATGCTTCTGCTTAGTATTATAAGGCACTGTGAAGTGGTATACACTATAAAGTAGTATATAGCACAATAAAGTGCTATTGCTGTCTGTAGAAGTAGGTCAAAAGAGTCAATTGAAGCCCCTCCCCTTTCAATGTGTCAACATATATTTAAACCAAGGTAGAGGAGGGCTTTGTTTGCATAGATAGTTTGCATTACTATCTTAATTTTTTTAATCCTCTCTCTATAGACCCTGTTCTATGTTTAAATTAGTAAAGTTACATAGTATAGAAACTGTAGCACAGTATTTGACATGATCAAAGCATACAGTATCGATTGCATCATTGCCAGGCAAAAAAAGACACAATTATCTAAAGAGTAAAATGTTGTACTAAATGTACAACAGTATGTACCTGTTGCACAAATTGCTTGTTCTAAAACAAGTTTGAAAAGCTTGTTGTGTGATTATTCATTCTAGTCGTTCATGACAGATTTGGCATTCCGTTTTGC
Organism: Erythrolamprus reginae; assembly: GCF_031021105.1. Classification (NCBI taxonomy): domain Eukaryota; kingdom Metazoa; phylum Chordata; class Lepidosauria; order Squamata; family Dipsadidae; genus Erythrolamprus; species Erythrolamprus reginae. The sequence goes on along the minus strand of NW_027248473.1, from coordinate 544,380 downwards.
GTGCCAGAGAGACCAAGGAGATCTGCTGGATCAGACCAAAGGTCTATCTGGATGCCACATCCTGTTTCCCACAGTGGCCAAACTGATTCCTTTGGGAAACCCACAGGCAGGACGTAGATGCGCTGTATACTCCTTTCCTGTTGTTATTCCACAGCAGCTGGTATTCAGGAATAACATAGTTGCCTCTCCATTTAGAGGCAGCCTCCTCCACATAGTACTTTGGACTATTAGCCATGCTCCCTCTACCCTCATGTCGGCCACATATATGTACCATTTTACATTATCAATATGTTTATCGTTGGGTTTGGTTATTCAACACCAATATCCCAATCCGAGGAGGACCACTCTTTCAAAAGAAGTGATGTCTAAGGTTGACCTACAGATTTCCAGGAAGTCACTCAGAGCACTGATGCACACGGAGCGCTTTGCCTTGGGGCAGCGTTGTTAAGCTGTCCTTCATAAAGTTCAAAGGAAAAGGACCCACTGTTCCAACAGCTGAGTCTGGATCTAGTACTGTCCTTCAGTTTTAATGCTGGGCAAGGTTTCAAAAGCAATTGGTGGATTCTCCTGGGTTTATTTTTCCTCCCACCAAATATCACCTGCTGTCAGGGGAAAAACAACCACTAGTAGGTCTACTTAACCTGTGGTAGGCAAGGTCAACTGAATGTGGCCAGCTGCCTAAGAGAGAGCATATGTAACCATTTTTCCAGTTACCCCAGTAACTAGTTTCAGAGAGAGAAGATGTGCTCATGACTTTATTGATTGATTGATTGATTGATTGATTGATTGATTGATTTTGTCTAATACACAATGACGGTTTTAGTGGGTACACACATAGTAAAATGCATAATGAATGTTATAGAGGATACACTCATAGTAAAATATATCTAAGAAAAAAATAGAAGAGAAGATATAGGAATAAAACATATCAATGAAAGAATAGAAGAAGAGATATAGGAATAGAAGAAAGGTATAGGAGATATAGGAGAGCAATAGGACATGAGATGGAAGGCACTCTAGTGCACTTGCACTCACCCCTTATCACTAAAGTCACTCCCACTTTAATGTTCACCCATCTACTTTTCCTGCAGCTTGTCAACCAAACTATTTCAGGACACGGATTTAGTGCTCTTTCAGGAAAGTAATAAACCCAGGTTCAAAAAGAGACCAAGAAAGGGGGCCCAATAGTAGTGGTGGAGATGCAAGCATCATTGGAAGAAGTGTTTCCTCTCATTTAACCTAAACTCTCTCTTCTTTTCCTAAGATTTATTGATCAGGTTATTTAGATACAATACAGGTAGATTTCAGCATAGGACTGTAATGGAGCCTATCCATTTCAGATGTATGTCATAACAGTTGTAAAATGGGTTAGACACATGACCAACCTGATTTTATTACATTTTTTGTAGTGGTCATTAACCAAACAAAGTGGCTGTAAAGCAGCTGTGGTAGTTGTTAAGCAAACACCACTGCCGTTAAATAAACCAATGATTTGGTATGGGTGTGATTTGGCAGAAGTGCTGGTGTTTGACAAACCATCACAAAACGCAGTCTACATTTTCCCAGTGCTTCAAATAGCCATAAATGTTTTGTGATGCTGAGCACCAGATATTCAGTCATGTGCATAGAGGACCCAATTGTTGGAACGTTGGAACTCCCCTTTTTTTGCATCATTTGTAGTTTCAAACAGTCACTAAGCAACTAGTTGCAAGTTAAGGACTGCCTGTATGCAAGTGGAATTCAATAGCCATTCGTAAGCACAAGAATGAATTCAATCAATGGATTTCTAACTGAATATCTTATTGGAGGGCCAATAGATCCACTCAATCATGATAACTACGAAAATAACCCACCAAGCAATGGAGGATTGCTTCCGGTTCAGCCCAGTTCTGTGAACTGATAGTGCCGGTGGTAGGAGGCTCTGCTCACCCACTCAGAATGCTTCTGCGCATACACAGAAGTGGTGCGTGCAAGCATGAGAGTACACATGAACTGGTAGCAAAGGAATTTAGAACCCACTAATGCCACCAAGTATGTTTCAAAGGTGCTTTTTTCTTCAAAAAGCCTTCTTTAAAAAAGCACCTTTAAGACAATTATAACCTGGATGACCGAGAATCTCTATAGACATAAACCTACCAAGTACAGTAATCCCTCGCTACTTCGCGGTTCATCTTTTGAGGATTAGCTACTTTACGGGTTTTCAAAGGGGGCTTAAATCCATTAAGTCCACTGAAAATTTTAAATCCATTATAAATTCATAAAATTCTTCTACAGTACTACTGTACTCTATTAAAGAAACTGGTAGGATATTGCATGTAGTTCCAGCTGAGAAACATTATAGAATTACTGTTTGATGCAAAGGGTGGGTTTTAAAAGTCCAAATACTCGTTAAATACATAAAAAATATCTTTCCTCTACTTCACAGAAATTCGTTTTTCACGGGTGGTCTTCGAACATATCCCCCGCGAAAAACGAGAGATCACTGTACACAAAATGGTACCAGAAGTCCCAAAATTTCATTTCTCCCCAAAGAACAAAAACAATAAGAATTATATCCCTGTGAGCAGAAAACCTATAATTTCGGAATAGAATTAGCAACATGATTCAGGTAGAACTTGGTTTAAATCAATTTTCTGTGCAGAACAGGACAAGGTTCTCTGTAGAGTGTGCTACTCCTAGTGGTTTTTAAAAACATAAATCTAACACTTTCAAAAAAAGCAGAAAACCTGTTTATTTGTATTTGTTTGTTTGTTTGTTTGTTTATTTATTTATTTACTTATTTATTGTTAGAGTTAAAAGGGACCATGTAGGTCATCAAGTCTAACCCCCTGCCTGAGCAAGAGATCCTACAGCACCCCAGCCAAGTGGCAGTCCAATCTCCTCTTGAAAGTATCCAGAATTGGGGACCTCACAACCTCCACAGGCAGGTTGTTCCACTGGTTGATCGCTCTGACTGTCAGGAAGTTCTTCCTTATTTCCAGGTTGAATCTCTCCTTGGTCAGCTTCCAGCCGTTGTTCCTCGTCCGGCTCTCTGGTGCCCTGGAGAATAGAGTGACCCCCCTCCTCTCTGTGGCAACCCCTCACATACCTGTATACTGCTATCATGTCCCCTCTGGCCCTCCTTTTCTCTAGGCCCAGTTCCCGTAATCTCTCTTTGTAAGTCTTGGTTTCAAGTCCCCTAATCATTTTGGTTGCTCTTTTCTGCACCTTCTCCAGAGTTTCAATGTTTCAATGTCTCTTTTGATGTGTGGTGAATTGGATGCAGTACTCCAGATGTGGTCTGACCAGGGCATAGTAGAGTGGTATTACAGTGTATTCCCCTGTTGATGCAGTTTAAGATTGTGTTGGCTTTTTTGGCCACTGCTGCACATTGCTGGCTCATGTTTAGTTGATTATCCACCAAGACTCTGAGATCTCTTTCGCAGTCACTACTGCTAAGTGAGGTTTCTCCCAGGCTGTATGTCTAGGTTTTTTTTTACCTAGGTGAAGGACTTTGCTCTTGTCGACCAAAAATATCATTTGTTAGTATGGGCCCACAGTGTTAATCTGTCTAGGTCTTTCTGTATTTTGAGCCTGTCCTCTAGGGTGTTCGCTACCCCCGCCAGCTTGGTGTAGTCTGCAAATTTGATTAGTTCCTCTTCTTCGTCCAGGTCGTTGATGAAAATTTTGAAGAGTATAGGGCCCAGAACTGTATTTATAACCAGATTGTAAATTCTTCTGAAGAATGTTAAACCAAGAAGAGCTTCAGTAATCCCTGCCTGGCTTTCCTCTGCTCTGCGGATTCCAAGTTTTGGTGCTTACTTGCAGCCCTTTAAAATAAGGCCATTTGTGCTTTGGTCAGAGAGGAGCATGCCAGCTGCAGCCTGAAATGACCAACAGAAGTTGGGCAGATCCCAGCTCGTGCTGCTGTGGAAGTGTTTATCTAATGTCCATAGCAGAAATTGTTGAGAGAAGAGAGGAAATTGACTAGACTTGGGACTGGACGGGATTGAACTTTGCTTCAAAACTGGATCAGCTAAATACAAACTTTAAACCATCCCTGCTCCAACTTTAAGTTGACTCATCTTTCACAGCTTAGAGGGCATTTAAGTGATTTAGGCACTCAACTCGGCAACTTTAAATATGGGGAATTCTGGGAATTGAAACCCACACATCTTAAAACTGCCAGGGTTGAAATACATCTCTTTAAGGAATGAGAGAGATGTAAAGTTGGGTCCACTTTAGTAGTAGTTGGAGTTCTTCCCTGAAGTAAGAAATTCAGCTGAGTCTTTTATCAAAGAGGCTTAATGTGCTACCCCATGAAAAGATGAAAAAAGATTATTAGTAAAAAACCCAACATCAGTTCAAAAGGTCTTGATTGGAATCGCGCAACTGCTTTCCCCAATCTTATACATTAACAATGGGTTCCCATAAATTGTTGGATCACATTTCAATAATCTTTTGCAATTGATAATATATTCCTCATTTAATCCTTGGTATTTAATTCATTTATAGTTTACTAACAGTTACTTTTTATTACAATACTGGGAACTTGTTTTCTCATTCCATTACCTCTTTCATCATTGCTTATTATAATCATTGCTTATTATAATTACACTTATTTATAATGGTTATCTTATATGACAAAGCCATCAAAATGAAATAATAACATTTATTTATTTATTTATTTATTTATTTATTTATTTATTTAATTTGTATGCCGCCCCTCTCCGTAGACTTGGGGCGGCTAGCATCCTACATGAAAACTTGAGTATCCCCAGATTATATATTATTATAGATTATTGATTATTTCCAAGCAGAGGCTAATATTGCTAATTCTAAAATATAGTGATTTTACTTGCTGCAATGCAACCACCTCAGTTTTGTTCAAATATTTTCTAGGCCTAGGCCCTATGGCATTTTTCCTAATCTGGCAAGATATGTGGCAAGATTCACATGTCCTGCTAAGCCATCTTTTTATTTTGATTTATCTTGTGGGCAAATCTAGATGTGTTTATTTACCATGCCGTGATTAAGCTACCATGTTTTACAATCCATCTGGAAGGATCAGAACATGAGAAACGTATATTTTATTATCAGTATCTCCCTGCAAAATAAAGATTCACCAATGAAATTATTTCATAAACATTAAGTCCCCTTGAATTTAAGTCATGGAATTTGGATGATGCTGTAAGCTAAGAGTGGCTTCATTGCCTTATTAGTCTTCTAGAAAATACAGATTACATAAAATTTAATGAAAATTTTCTAGTCTGTAAAACATAGTAATGTATTTTATTGGGTTAAGCCTCAGAAGTACCAAGTGAAGGTTTAATTAGTGTAAAATATCTTAGTATTTCATATTATTGTGAAATATAACTTTTAAAGAAACAGTGAAAAGTGCTCTCATTTCATTATTTCTCTTAAACTTTACTTAATGATAGTTAGTTTGACATTTTATATCCAAATAGTTGGCAAGAGCACAAATCAAGCTAAGCCAGAATGAAATTGGTTGATATTAGCTGAGCATGTTGTCAGTGTGGTCTGAAAATGAGCATTTTTGGCTTAACATTATGAACAAACCCAGCCACTGCTGTTTATTCAACAAATCATGATAAATACAATTTCAACTTAGCTTGATGCACAAATGCATAAAATAATTCTGCCTCTTACTTTTATTTCAATTCCTGCCTGTATTTATTTTTTGGAATTCCGATTCAATAACTTAATCTAGGCACGAACTTGTTTTTATATACCTGGGCAGCCTGAATTTTCAGGGCCACAGTAATCCCAAACTTGCTGAAAATTTAGCAGCAGCCACTCTTACCATTTGGCACTGGGATGTGCATGAAAAATGCAGTTGATGTCTTGAAGTTTACTATTGTTTGTTTTAACTGTGACAGTCTGGCAAACTCACAGCCCTCTACCATTAAGGCATAGCCATTGGTCTGCTTAGCATCACCACGGTGTTTTATAAACAAGTTATCCTTCAAGAAATCTTTTCCAAATTGATGAGTTTGTTAAGAAAACTCCAAAGAGGACATTCTGAAGCACGGTCTAATCAAGAATGCTCAATCATCTCATGGAGTGTACCAAGGAGACCTCTGAACAAAACTTCAAAAGAGAAGTGGTTGAAAGCCTCAGGAGTTTTGGAAAGCGATGATAATGGCATCTTAGAATACAATATAATACACTACAGCAGTATATCTCAACCTTAGCAACTTTAAAATGTGTGAACTTCAATTTCCAGAATTCTCCAACCTGCCAAAGAAGTTGAAATCCACACATTTTAAAGCTGATGAAGTTGGGAAACACCTCACTTTAGTATAACTTCAGAGAAGTTCTAGGCTTGATGACATGGACAGATTTCCTTAGGTCTAAGGGAAGGCAGGAGAGTTGAGAACAGCTAGAAAATAAGAAATTGGAATCATAATTGTACACCATCCCAATCACAAAAATAATTAGGGAGGGGGCTTTAGCAAAAGAAGAAACCATTGCAGATGCATTGGGAGCTTTCAGTTAAACTAAGCATTAAAAGGAATAGGTACATGAAATGGAATCTGGTATGGAGATCAAGGAGGTATATTAGTAGGTAGTTAATATTGGCAGAAAGAGAGCTGGCTTGGAGAAGTCAAAGCAACAAAAAGGGCTTTGTTTGCAATAGTAGTAGTAAAAGGAAGAAAAAGGAAGGTGTGGGCCCATTGCTAGGAGAAGATAGTGGCACAGTAACAGGAATTAGAAAAGGGTGGAGCTCTTCTGCACCTACCGTACAGTACTTGGCTTTGGTCTTCTCGCCAAAGGCGATCTGTGCTCAGAAGGGCATAAATGAAAAATTGACACAAGGAAGGAGCTCGACTGATTATTTGCCCATTTATTTATACACAGAATCAAATAATTATATAGCATAATAACTTTTTTTTAACCAGAAGGAAGAAAAGAATCAAAGATCCAAATAATAATTCCATGAGCACTAGCCAGTTGTTTTTCTCTCTGTTTCTGGATAAAAAAAACTACTTGGTTGTTAGTCTGCGCCAGAAGAAACATTTGCATATTGGTGTGTCTGCTAAGGAAGAGGAACACAGGCAAAATGGAGGCGAGGGGAATTGTTTATAGGCTTGAGAAAATAGAAAGGTTTGCTGGACCATGGCAAAGGCATAGCTTGTTCCTTGTTCCTTGTTCAGCCAGCAAAATATACCCAGGGAGGTGAAGGTAGAACACAAATGTAATGATACTGTAACAGTAACAATGACAACAATGTATTAAATACATACACAGTTTAAAACAATTCTGGGCAGCTCACCACAGTCAAGCAAAAGAAATTGCAATACAACTGATAAAAGATTAAAGGAAGGATTGAAGCACCTAGTCTCATTCTCCATCATCAAAGGTCTCAGTGAACTAACATTGTACTGATCCTCTCTAGCAACTAGAGTCAAGTATTTTTTTATTCAAGGGTAATTTCTGATAGGCACAGACAGTTAATTCTCCTATCAAATCTATCTAAATGGATCACATCACGGGTTGCAGGAACAAATTCGATAATTTTAAGTGTGTATTGTATAAAGAAATGGTTTGATTTATCTATCAGTGATCTGGATTTTGTTAAGATGACTCCAGATTCTAATACTATGATAAGGGAGTGATGTTGATCATCATTTTATCCACTTGTTTTACTCCATGCCAACGTTCCTAAAACTTGGCAATTTTAAGAAGTGTTGACTTTAATTCCCAAAATTCTCCGGCCAATATGAGGAATTCTGGGAGATAAAGTTTATATGATTTAGCTTTACTAGATAAGTGGTCAAAGCAATGGAAACTGCAGTTTAATGTTTCCAAATGTAAAATAATACACTTGGGGAAAAGGAATCCTCAATCTGAGTATTGTATTGACAGTTCTGTGTTAGCCAAAACTTCAGAAGAGAAGAATTTAGGGGTCAGTTAGACTGTCAGTGGTTTCTGACAGTCTCAAAATGGGTGAACAGTGCGGTGAGGTGGCAGGGAAAGCAAGTAGAATGCTTGGCTGCATAGCTAAAGGTATAACAAGCAGGAAGAGGGAGATTGTGATCCCGCTGTATAGAGTGCTAGTGAGACCTCATTTGGAATACTGTGTTCAGTTCTGGAGACCTCACCTACAAAGAGATATTCATAAAATTGAACAGGTCTAAAGATGGGCTACAAAAATGGTGGAAGGTCTTAAGCATAAAACTTATCTGGAAAGACTTAATGAACTCAATCTGCATAGTCTGGAGGATAGAAGGAAAAGGGGGAATATGATCAAAACATTTAAATATGATAAAGGGTTAAATAAGGTTCAGGCGGGAAGTGTTTTTAATAGGAAAATTAACACAAGAACAAGGGGGCACACTCTGAAGTTAGTTGGGGGAAAGATCAGAAGCAACATGAGAAAATATTATTTTACTGAAAGAATAGTAGATGCTTGGAACAAACTTCCCGCAGACGTGGTTGGTAAATCCACAGTAACTGAATTTAAACATGCCTGAGATAAACATATATCCATCCTAAGATAAAATACAGGAAATAGTATAAGGACAGACTAGATGGATCATGAGGTTTTTTTTTTATGTCAATCTTCTATGTTTCTATATCTTAAAGTTTCCAAGTTTGAGAAACACTGCTCTATGCAAAGCACTCATCTATCACTTACCTTAGCTCTAAGCTAAAATGCACGAACTCTATACATCTTTTTTATTAAGTTGCTTTTGTGCAGTCTACAATATTGAGAGGTAAACATGAAGAACACCAATCTGAAAAACATTATTGTGTACTATTTAATAGCAGAACTGTTGGCTATTTCTTCCCTTTTCTCCTCTGTTCTGAAGACCAAAAATGTTGCATGGTATGCTGTATGTTTAAATGTGGATAGTACCATTTTGCATTCCTTGGTTCCTATGTCAGGTGGCACAGCAAGAAAATGCTCAGGTTTTCTTGTTATGTTAGTGTGTCATACAAATGGAGGATGGAAACTCCTTTGGCCAACATATGCATAGATTAATGAATCTTACGTTCTGTAGTTCAAGCATGTGTCCTTTTCAGAGGACTTTGTTCCAGAATGAGTGGGAGGAAACTGTAATACTTCAATAAGATAACAGATCTTTTCAAGTCACTATTTGGTGGTCCATAACATAAATTGAAATCCCACATTCAACTTATTTCTGATTATATCAGTATAAATTACAGGTGCACATTGATTAATACAGCTCCCTAATAAAGGCATAGTGTATTTATTAATTGGATATTTTTGCTTCCTTGGACTTTTATTTTAAGATTATTTGATTGCTTTATGAAGAGGACGCTTCAAATTTGAAAGGGAAATAGTTCTAACATTCAAACTTAGTTACAGCTGGTATTTTTCAGCTTACAGAATCTTGATTTTTAAATTTTCAAATGTATACAAAGTTTGGGATTCACTTCATGATATCAACACTCTGCATGTCTTCTGGAATTACAAGGGAGTTCAGCATTCTTCATTAGATTTGAAAGGCTAGTGCTGTCCCACTTGAAAGCCATCACAGATCCATTCTTAGACCCCCTCCAATTTGCACACCTAGCAAACAGATCGAGAGATGATGCTGTTAATATGGCTTTGCACTACATCCCACAACATCTTGAATCTCCAAAGATCTACACAAGGGTCCACTTTGTAGACTTTAGTTCAGCATCCAATACCATCATTCCAGATGATCTTCTAACTAAGTTGAACCAGCTAGCAGTATCTGAACACACTTGTAAATGGATCATAAGCTTCTTAAAAAGCAGGGGCAGCAGGGGAAGCTAAGCAGAATCACATCAGATACCTGTATAATTGACACAGGGCTCCCCCAAAGCTGTGTGCTCTCTTCACTTCTCTCTATATACCAATGACTGCATCTCTAATGATCCATCTGTTAAACTACTGAAGTTCGCAGATGACACAACAGTGATCGATCTCATTCGAGACAATGATGAATCCGCATACAGACAGGAGGTTGAACCGTAGAAAGTTTAGAACTAAGACGCCTTAAACAAGATCTAAGTATTGCCCACAAGATCATATGCTGCAACGTTCTGCCTGTCGGCGACTACTTCAGCTTCAACCACAACAACACAAGAGCACACAACAGATTTAAACTTAATATTAACCGCTCCAAACTTGACTGTAAAAAATATGACTTCAGTAACTGAGTTGTCGAAGCGGGGAACTCATTATTGGACTCCATAGTGTCATCCCAAACCCCAATACTTTACCCTTAGATTATCTATGGTTGACCTATCCAGATTCCTAAGAGGTCAGTAAGGGGCAAGTACAAGTGCACTAGAGTGCCTTCTGTCCCCTGTCCTATTGCTCTCCTACATCTCCTATACCTCTCTTCTATTCCTATATCTCTTCTTCTATTCTTTCATTGATATGTTCTATTACTATACCTTCTTTTCTATTATTTCTTAGATATATTTTACTATGAGTATCTCCTCTATAACCTTCATCATGTATTGTATATCTATAAGTGTATATAGATATATACCCACTAAAACCCTCATTGTGTATTGGACAAAATAAATAAATAAATAAATAAAATAAATAATTAATAAATAAATAAAACTAGCCTTGTGGTGCAACTGGAACAATCTGGAACTGAACACTCAAAACCGTAGAAATGGTGGTAGACTTTAGGAGAAATCCACCCACACTACCACCTCTTACAATACTAGATAATACAGTATGAACAGTAGAGACTTTCAAATTTCTAGGTTCGACCATATCTCAATATCTAAAATAGACACATAACATCAAAAATGTCATAAAAAAGCACAACAAAGAACGTTCTTTCTGCACCATTTCAGAAAGCTCAAACTGCCCAAGGAGCTGCTGATACAGTTCTACAGAGGAATTATTGAGTCTGTTATCTGCACCTTTGTAACTGTCTGGTTCAGTTCTGCAACTCAACAAGACAGACACAGACTTCGGAGGACAATTAGAACTTCAGTAAAAACAATTACTACCAATTTGCCTTCCATTGAGGACCTGTATACTGCACGAATCAAAAAAGGGCTGTGAAAATATTTACAGTCTATTCACATCCTGGATATAAATTGTTTCCTACCCTTGAAACGACGCTATAGACATAAGAACAGTATTTTCCCGAATGCCATCACTCTGCTAAACAAATAATTCCCTCAACACTGTCAAATTATTTACTAAGTATGCACTATAAATGATTGTATGAATGTAATTTTGTGGCTTATATCCTTATGATTTATATTGACTAGTTCATAATATGATTTGATTGCTTATTTGTACCCGGACTATCATTAAGTGTTGTACCTTATGATTCTTGACAAACATATCTTTTTTTAATGTACACCGAGAGCATGTGCACCAATGACAAATTCCTTGTGTGTCCAATCACATTTGGCCAAAAATTCTATTCTATTCTATTCTATTCTATTCTATTCCATTCCATTCCATTCCACTCCACTCCACTCTACTCCACTCTATTCTAGATGTGCACTCTCATATTATCTGCAACTTTAGTGTACTTATTTGAACAGTAAAAATGCTTGGTATAATTATGGACCTCATCTGGAAATTATAAATATCAACAGTCTTTGTAATTATTAACTATCCTTATAGACCAATAAACATCTTATTGGTCAGTTCATGACACTGTTCAAAGAACCTAGATATTTGTGGTGATTTCTTTGTGCAAAGTACCCACCTAGTCTGGAAGCAGGTAAGGCTTTTGTGTGCAGAGAGATAGCTTTTAATTGCAATGCAGTGGCAGATTATTCAGGCAAGAGAACAGGATTCCTTCCTATTAATAAAGTGGAATCTTCACCCTTCTTTCCTTCTTCTTGGAGGTTTAGAGTGAATTCAAACATAACACCAATCCATGCTTTGATTTACTATGTTTCATTGTAGAAACCACTGTGGGCCCTCAGACCACATCCACATTTTGCTTAATATAGCATATGAACACTTTGTCTCTTTCCTCACCTTAGAACAAGCCATAAATGTTTGCGGCATATCCATTTTGTGAATGCAGGTCTATTGGATGGGGAGAGAAAAAGATGTTTGCTTGTTTGTACTTTTATATTTTCCCTTCTGGATTATATTACATTAACTAAGTACTAGATGCCATTCACTATATATTATTTAATTACTGAAATAAAGATGTTCTTTCTCTCCCATACCCACTGGCTTCAGACACATTTTAATAAAATTTTATCTGCCAATGAAAATTTTAGAGAAATGGACAGAACTCTTAACTGGGTTTTGAAAGATTAAAAATAAGTCCTTCGACGGAGGGGGGGCAGGAGGGAGAAGAAAAGAGAAAGAGAGAGAGGATACAGATACATCTTTCTTCCTGTTATACACACACATACACAAACACGCACACACCACCACCACCACCACACACACAAACACATACACACAGAAAGAAATGTCCATTTTGCTATCATATTTCAGTCTTGGTATATGTATTTCTGGGGCTGGGAAGCTGGAGAACTTCCCAGCTAAAACTTCATTGGTTGCCACTTTTAGATTTAAAACATTTTTAATCTACTATACAAATCTATAAAAGAAATATTTGTTGATAAACAATGGAAAAATAAAGAGTCTTCAGTAGGACAGTTGCACATTTGTATCTTCTCATAAAGAATATCTGAGAAAATGTGCTGTAAAAGAATTGAATGCATTAAAAATGAGGTGGATAATAATCAGGTACACTGATTTGTATGTAAACCCAGTGCACAAATCTATACAGAAATACTCATGAAAATAGACCCAATATGTATGCACCAAAGAAGAACATACACACTTCTAGATTGTGCAACTTAATATGATAGCAGGATTTGCTGATAGAGAGAGAGAGGGAGGGAGGGACACACAGAGAGAGAAAATATGCAAATATTCTGGAACTCTCTAAGATATTTCTGCCACAGGCAGTTGCCTGGCTGGCTGTACATAAATCAGTAGAAACAGCCAAGTTCTTTGCATCTGCGCTGGTGAAAATGATTGTTTTGAAATTGAACTATGAGAGCCTCCTTTGAAGATAGAAAGAGGCGGGTTGCAAACCTTCTTGGTTTTCATAGCCATGGAAGTTTCATATAAAAACATGGAAGAGGCGCTAATCTAACTACAAATGTATAGCAGAGACAATTGCCACTATATACAGTTAGTTGAGTGACTATCTTGAATGTATTTTCTTTTTAAAATGGCAACTCAGAGCATCATTTCATAACTTTTCCAAAGATAAAGTATAAGGGCACCCTTTCATAATTTTCCTAGACTTTTCAATTTGACATATGTCTCAAACATATGGGATATATAGCAATACTTCCTTCATGCCTGATAAAATGCACTCCCAAAGACACTGGGAATGTTATTTCAGTCATTTCTGGTTTGGGATTTGACATTTGGACACAGATCTAAAGATTTGCCCCAGCTCAAATTTAGCCCTAAGCTACAGTACTGGTGAAAGTAATGCCTCTGCCAACAATACATTTACCTACATAGTTAGATGCAGTGAAGAACTACGGTACATACAAAGAATGGTTAGAATCCATTACTGAGATAAACAGTAAACTCTGTCTGGGGAACTGAACTATACAACATTTATTATAAAATAGTGGCTTACACATCCTGATTTTCCATCAAACTCTACTCCAAATACGCTGGATTCTATTTGCATAACTTCCATAAATTAAACATACGCGTATGCACACCCCTTATATATTCTTTATTTTGGCACTTTAATTATCGTGTTTGAAGATATACAAAACCTTTCAGTCAAACGACCAATTAAATTTGACAGCCATTTAAGCTAAATCCATACTTTTTCACAGCTTTAAAAAAAAAGCTTAAATAGCAAACCAAAAAATTCCTGCGAATTTAGTTTTGAATAATAGATCCCATAATTCATATTAATTCCTACCGAGCTTCTTCGAAAATACGGCCAGGTTTTATTTTCTTTTGACCACCCAAAAAACCAGCTAGGCCTTCTTTTCTAGGGGTGTCTTAATTTGCCCCTCCATGAGCCTCGCCTGGCCATGGGTCATTTCTTTTACAGATGAAAAGAGCAAATTACACTACGCACACACTTTGATTGGCCACTGGGATGCTTCCTTCGCGGTTGAAACGAGCGACCCACTCTCCCAAAGTGCCTTGCCGGGCCACCAGGCTGCTTCTTTTGCAATCAAAAAGAGCAAGCGGCACGACCCATGCGCCTCACAAATCCTTGCCTACCTATAATGGTCACTCCAGCTACCGGTATCCATCCGTCTGAAAAAGCCTGCCATCGTTCACTCCAGCAAGCCTGGCTGTGCATGCGCTCAAATAGGGACAAATTTTGGGGATGGGCTTCATTTTAATGCTTGTGCAAAAAACAGTGCTGGCCCTTCTTTTGGGGCTGGGTCATGTTTTAGGACAGTGATGGCGAACCTTTTTTTCCTCGGGTGCCAAAAGAGCATGCATGTGCGCTATTGCGCATGCGCAAGTGCCAACACCCATAATTTAATGCCTGGGAAGGGTGATAACAGCTTTCCCCACCCTCCAGAGGCCCTCTAGAGGATGGAAATGGCCTGTTTCCCAACTTCCCATGGGCCCTTTAGGCTTGTGTTTTGCCTTCCCCAGGCTCCAAAGGCTTCCCTGGAGCCAGTGGAGGGTAAAAATGCCCTCCCCAATCTCCCTGGAGGCTCTCCAGAAGCCAAAAATGCATTCTAATTTCTTCTTCTAAAAGTAACTTGCTCTTTAATATATGTGCATGAAACCACTTTATGCCACCCTGATATGCATATTACACCTAAGCATAGAAACATAGAAACATAGAAGACTGATGGCAAAAAAAGACCTCATGGTCCATCTAATCTGCCCTTATACTATTTCCTGTATTTTAACTTAGGATGGATATATGTTTATCCCAGGCATGTTTAAATTCAGTTACTGTGGATTTACCAACCACGTCTGCTGGAAGTTTGTTCCAATGATCTACTACTCTTTCAGTAAAATAATATTTTCTCACGTTGCTTTTGATCTTTCCCCCAACTAACTTCAGATTGTGCCCCCTTGTTCTTGTGTTCACTTTCCTATTAAAAACACTTCTCTCCTGAACCTTATTTAACCCTTTAACATATTTAAATGTTTCGATCATGTCCCCCCTTTTCCTTCTGTCCTCCAGACTATACAGATTGAGTTCATGAAGTCTTTCCTGATACGTTTTATGCTTAAGACCTTCCACTATTCTTGTAGCCCGTCTTTGGACCCGTTCAATTTTGTCAATATCTTTTTGTAGGTGAGGACTCCAGAACTGAACACAGTACAATGTGGTCTCACCAGCGCTCTATATAAGGGGATCACAATCTCCCTCTTCCTGCTTGTTATACCTCTAGCTATGCAGCCAAGCATCCTTGCTTTTCCTACTGCCCGACCACACTGCTCACACATGATCTACTGAATTGGCCAAAATTAATGGGATAATTTAATCCAGTCCCCTGACTTTAAGAACTACAGGGTTGTAAAAAGGGAATTTTTAAAAATCATTGATGATTTGCAAACTATTACATGTGTGTTTTATACAACACAGTAAGCCAAAATAAAACAAATTAAATGATGGATTAGCCTGATATTTAAATGCAATGACAGACAGCCAAATCCTGAGCCACAAGCAACTGTGTTATTTCTGCATGTCATGATATATAGAAAAAGGGACATGATTGCAATGACGCAATCACCATTTTGACAGGTTTCTTTTTACTCTCCCAGTGAAAAATGTTATTCTGAATCTATTCACCCAGGTTTTTTATTTGAGCCTGCCAATAGATTCACCCACCCACCGTACAACGTGTGTGCTTTTTCTCCGGACCTCATTCTCATCTGACCAAATATAGTGCCAATTCTAATCTCAGAAATTTTTTTTAAAAAAAAATTGTTTCAAAGTGCCACAAGAATCCTGCAAACCAGGCCTCAGTGTCATACTCTTTTTCCCACTGGAAAAGCTTAATTTGGATGATTAATTAAGAAACCACTAGGTCAAAATATTAGCTTTTGTACAATGCTTGGGTAAAGTAATTTCAAATGTCATAGATCAATACTCATGGCATGCACAAGAAATGTACTGTAAGTGGAATGCATGTGTATTATTTGCTGCAGAATATCAAGCTAGTAAATGAGGTCAACTTAAGAACTGAAACTCCCACTTACTGTCCTATTGGACTAATTCCAATAGTTTTGGCATTGAATTCAAAGTAATATATTGGCTACAACTCTTTCATAGCAATCATTTGCCTCCTCTTCCTCCTTCTCCCCCGCCTTTTTCTTTCTCTTCCTCCCCTTCCTCCTCAGCAGTGGTGAAGTCTACTTACCTTCCCTACCAGTTCGGAAGCATGCGCAGAAGGCCTTGTGCCTACACAGAGAGTTAAAAACAAGAAAATGGCACCGTCCAGGCAGGTGGGCGGAGCCTCACACTGCCGCTACTGTTGTATCCTGTAATGGCTACAAAACTCCCTGGAGCAAACCGCTGACACAGACTCTCCCATTTCAACAGACTTTAACACGCAACCCGATTTAATAGATATTCAAATGGACTTATCGGGTCAGAGAGAATCCTCCAGCAACGCCGAACCATCTTCCTCCTCCGAAGTCAGCGTTGTGCCTGCCAGGCCGAATCAGCAGGCCGGAGCCCAAACCAGGCCCCAGCCGCGCCGGGGGAACAACAGCGAGCCGACCTCCACCATCGGTAGCGAGGACGCAACTGAACTGCGCAGGTCGGAGCGAGCCTCGTGGAGACCCAGCAGATTGGAGGACTTCGTCACATGGCTTTCGTGATGGATGTATCCAAACTAAGGAGGGAGGGGTGTTGTATCCTGTAATGGCTACCTTGTATCTCTGTAAATAGTTTGTTCCTTGTTGAAGCGCTGTCTGAGCTAGAATCAGGAAGTCGCTCCTGATTGGCTCAGACGCGGCTGCTCTTGCTTTGGCGGGAACCGCAAATGTATAAAAGGAGCGGTTTCTCCCAGGTAGAGCAGACGGTACTCGCTGAAAGTCACTTACCTTTTCTGAGCTGAAATAAAGGTACTGTTTTCACCTAACCCTGTCTTGGGTCTACTTCAGCTACTATCAGTACACCCAAACCAGGATGTACCGGTAGGATTCCACCACTGATCCTCTTCCCTCTCTTCCTCCTTCTATCTTCTCTTCCTCTTCTTGCTCTTCCTCTACTTCCCAACTCCCTTTCCTTTCTAACTAAGCCTATTAAGGCAAAATCCTTTCCTCGTTATGAATCTTTCTCTCCACTGCTTCCTTTGTGTCTTTCATTTTCCCAGATAATTTGTACATTGAACTAAACCATTGTTTACTTAATCATAGTTTATTGAAGAACCCATAACTGGTCCTTATTAGAATTTAATCATTGGAGATTGAACACAAGGTTCAGGAATGAATTATATCAGTATGTTCTGAGAGTAACTTTCTCCTTTTTTCTTTATTGCCAAGTCTTCTAAACCAAGACAGTTAATATAGAAAACCATACTTCCTGGTTCACAGCCAAAATGTTAGGGACAGTCATCCGACAGGGTCAACCCAGCTATTAGGCAAAGCAAGGTGACTGTTTCAAATAGCCCTTGTTGAGAGATGCCTGCAGGGCATTAATAAAAAAGACTTTGTCCCTTCCTTAGCTTACTGCCTTTGGGTGTAGTGGTAGTTGGGGGAAAAAAACCCTTAACTACCAGCCCAATCAACTTCTG
The DNA here is from genome assembly GCF_031021105.1 of Erythrolamprus reginae. Classification (NCBI taxonomy): domain Eukaryota; kingdom Metazoa; phylum Chordata; class Lepidosauria; order Squamata; family Dipsadidae; genus Erythrolamprus; species Erythrolamprus reginae. The sequence continues at coordinate 526,665 of NW_027248473.1, read as the reverse complement.
TACATGGAATGCAAAACATTTGGGACCAGCTCTGTTGTCAAGATTGAAGGAAGTGGGGAGGAGGGTTGTACCCAGCCTTTTTTTCTCAAAGTCATTTGCCTACATTTGTAAAATACTCCCCCCGCCCCCCACATTCTTGTTTTCCAAGAACCCAGATGCACTTTGTCCTCAGGCAGATGCTGAAAATACTTCATATCAGTGACTTATACTCCTATATACACATTCATCATAGGCATATTTTACACTTAGGTCACTATAGAACAGTTTGTTCTCAGTGGGGGGAGAAGATAACTTCATATATGCTCAAAAGTGGTCAGTTTAAGATGTCTGCTGGCAGCCCTGGTGTTCTTGATGTAGAAAAGTATGCCATTGCATTAAAAAAGGTAAACATGCTTTAGAGTTAAGCTTAACTTTTTGTGACTTCAAGGGGGAACCCAAGAGGAAGAGGAGAGGCAGGAGGGGGAGGAGAAGGAGAAGGAGAAGAAGAAGAAGAAGAAGAAGAAGAAGAAGAAGAAGAAGAAGAAGAAGAAGAAGAAGGAGAAGGAGAAGAAGAAATTTGCCATTGCATGTCCTCTCCCCCCAAAAAAAGACTGCAATCACCCTCAAATCTTAAAAGAAGAGGCATTCTCCATAATCCCAATCTCCTCCTTCACAGAGACAAAACATCTGATTTTTTCTCACCGAAAACCAGCTGAGGGAGGGAAAGAACTGGCTAGCTACACTTTGGAAATGAGGGAGTTCAACTAAGCTTGCCGTCCGGTCTGTCCGGAGGATGGATGGGTTGCAAGCCAGTGTCGTGTGGAGGCGCAGGGGGAGGGAGAGAGGAGAGTAGAAGGAAAAGATCCTTCATGCCTCGGTGACGTTGCCTCTGCCTGTACAGTACACTTTATCCTCTGCAAATAAGCAGTGTCTGGCCACCCCCTTCCCCAAGTGCAAGCTCCGTCTGGCCCTGATAAGCCCCTAGTCAAGCTGAGATCATCACACCACGTACATAACACAATTTACACATAACCTCCACCTTTCTTCCTAGGGGATAGCTCAGGGTAAGTAAGCATGGATAGCCTGTAAACAGTCCCTATGGGGAAGGAAGGTGGGAGAAAGACATGAGAGAGACTGTAAAGAGGGAGACCCTAATTGTAATCCTCTCCAATAATGCTCCCAACATAGCACAGCCATGATCAGTCCCTGCGGTAAACTAAGCACAAAACATCCAGGAGCCAAAGTTTGGAGTTCATAATTCTTCTCTAGTTCTTTTTTCCATAAATATCCTTTCTCATCCAAGAGGAAGAACTCTAAGCTGCAAGCCAGATATTCTGGCTTTCAGACAACTATTTTCTTTTCTTTTTTTAATTTTTTGTATATTTTTTTAATTAAAGAAGTGTTTTTATAATGTTGAAAAATAAACATGAAAATATATACAGGAAAATCAGGAAAGAAAGATAAAGCATTAAAAACAGACAACAAAGAAAAAGAAGTGGAAAATATATTTAAAAAATCAACTTCCAATTTTCTTTTTCCAGTAATAGACATTCTTGCTACCATTTTTCCCCTTCAAAGTTGGATCACCTGCTTTCTTCCCATTTATAGCCCTTTTTAATTGATAAATCTAGAAATCACCAATTTATTTTTATCCATTTTCAGCAAAAATTCAATAAAGGATTTCCAGTCTTTTATAGTTATATAGTTATAATCTCCCCAATCAAACAATTTTGCCACGTCTGCAGTTTCTACATTTACTCTTCCATTATGGATAATTATGGGTGTTTTTTGCATACAAAAATGTAACTGCTAGTACCATATATATAAAGCCAAATGTTGATATACCTACTCTGATAGACTATCCATCCAATAGAAGAGGCCTACAATGGTCCCATTTGTCAAAAAACTTTCAGATAGCAGAATAACAGACATTACAATGCTGGGGATATAATTTACTTGGATTTCAGTAAGGCGTTTGATAAAGTAGACTACAACCTACTTCTTGACAAGACAGAAAAATGTGGGTTAGATAGCATCACTACCAGATGGATTTGTAATTGGCTAACAAACTACACTCAATGTGTAGTCCTTAATGGAACTGCATCTAAACAGAGTGAAGTGTGCAGTGGGGTATCCCCAAGACTTAGGTCCAGTTCCTTTTAATATCTTCACCAGTGATTTAGAAGGGGAACTCATCAAATTTGCAGATGACATCAATTTGGCAGGAATAGGTAATACTCCAGAAGGTATACTCAGGAAACAGAAGGATAGATTTGAACACTGAGCCCTTTCTAACAAAATTAAATTCAGTATTGACAAAAGTAAAATTCTACATTTAGGCAAGAAAAACCAAATGCACAAGTATAGTATAGGTGGTACCTGGCTCAATAGTAGTAGCTGAAAGTAGGATCTTGAAATTCTAGTGGACAATCACTTAAACATGAGCTAGCAGTGTGCTGCAGCTGCCAAACAAATCAATGCAGTGCCAAGCTGCATTAATAGAGGCCTAGATTCACGATCACACATTTTTTATAATGCCTTGGTAAGATCGCTCTTGGAATATTGCATCCAGTTTTGGCTGCCACAATATAAAAAAGATGTTGAAGCTCTAGAAACAATGGGGAGAAGAGCAACACATATGATTGGGGACTGCAGGCTAAAACATACAAGGAATGATTGCAAGAGTTGGGTATGTCTAGTTTAATGAAAAGAAAGATTGGGGCAATGTTCCAATATCTAAGAGGCTACCACAAAAAGAGGGAGTCAACCTATTCCCCAAATGCAGGGCAAGAAGCAATGGATGGAAACTAATCAAGCAACCTAGAACTAAGGAGCCGGGGTGGCGCAGCAGGTAGAGTGCTGTACTGCAGGCCACTAAAGCTGACTGTAGATCTCTAGGTCAGCGGTTCAAATCTCATCACTGGCTCAAGATTGACTCAGCCTTCCATCCCTCTGAGGTGGGTAAAATGAGGACCCAGATTGTGGGGGCAATATGCTGGCTCTGTTAAAAAATGCTATTGCTAACATGTTGTAAGCCGCCCTGAATCTAAGGAGAGGGGCGGCATAAAAAATTGAATATATAAAATAAATAAGAGAAATTTCTGAACATAAGATAAATATAAATGAACGGAAAAAATAATGCTTATTAATTAGTGGAACAACTTACTTTCAGAAATTGTGGGATGAGGTTTTTTAAGAAGAGATTGTGCAATGATTTGTCTGAAATAGAATAAGGTCTCCTGCTTAAATAGTGGATTGGACTAGAACAGGGATGCCCAACCCTCAGGCCATGGCCCACTACTGGCCTATTGGGAATTGGGCAGCGTAAGCAAGTGTCCGGTACAAGTGTGTATGCACGCCACTCAACTTGCCTGAGTGATGGGCTGGTGTGAACATGCTGCCCTGCCACTTGCTTGTGCCTGTTTACTCCCTCCTTCTGGGCTGCCAAACTGAAAGTTTGGGGACCGCTGGACTAAAAGACCAGCAAAGTCCCTTCCAACTCTTTTATACTGTTACTCTCAGGGTTTTGTTGTGGGTTTTTTGCTGTAGTCTGCACTGTTTGGAATCTTTGCTGCTGGAGTGAGATCCCTTTTGGCTTTCAGAGAGTGCCTTAAAATCTAACAGTGCACCACAATGTCTATTTGTATTCAATATTTTTCTCTCTAAAGTTATAGGACAGGGATGGTGAACCTTTTTTTTTCTCGGGTGCCGAAAAAGCAGGCGCTATCGTGCATGTGTGAGTGCCCGCATCCATAATTCAATGCCTTGGGAGGGCAAAAACATCTCCCCCCCCTGGAGGCCCTCTGGTGAGTCCAGCAGGTTGTGTTTCACCCTCCCCAAGTTCAAAAGGCTCAGGGGAGGGTAAAAACACCCTCCCCTATCTCCCGGAAGGCTCTCTGGAAGCCAAAAACACCCTCCCAGAGCATCTTATCGAGCCAAAAGTCTGCTGACCAGCACACACATGCATGTATGAGCTGAGCTAGGGCAACAGATTGCGTGCCAGCAAATATGGCTCCGCGTGCCACCTGTGGCATCCATGCCATAGGTTCGGCATCACTGTTATAGGGCAATGTGAACTCTAGTCCTTTTAATCACACTCTTTCCCATTGATCGATTTGTATATTATAACCAAGATTATTAGCCCATTTTTCCAGGCTCTCTTATTTTCTTTCTTCTATTAGAACTTAGTTTATTTTTTTTATAAATAAAGTTTATTAATTTTTCATTAAAAAACAAAACAAAATCACAATAAGTATAGTAAGTAATTACGCATTGGTACATTCTTGCATATTTTTCTTTTGAGCTTCCTTACATTTTATAAACTTATATATATTTAATCGCGCTACACTTAATCTTATTTTGATAGAATAGATAATATACTTACATTTCATAATGTTATGCTAAATATTTAGCGTACATAAGGGGCGTACATAAATGCACTAGTGTGCCTTTCATCCCCTGTCCAATTGTCTTTCCTTTATCTCATATATCATGAGATATATGAGAGTCTTCGGAGAGGGGCGGCATACAAGTCCAACTAATAAATAAATAAATAAATAAATAAATAAATAAATATTTTCTTCCTTTCATATATCTTCTCCTCTATTTTTACATATTATCTTTATATATATATTACTTCATGCCTATTCTCTTCCATATGTATTGTGTATTGGACAAATGAATAAATAAAAAATAAATAAAAAATATTTGTATATTTATACATTGTAGCCTTCTATATACTTTTATTCTTATACCTTGTACATTTCTGTTGTACATATTTAAATAATATGCTCCAATTTTAGCTTTCTTTTCATTTGTTTTCCTACACCGAATCCATTGATACTATCTGTTGTGATTCAGCCTGAGGCTCCTCAGGGACCGGCTGCGTCTCTGCTGGATCCATGCCCAGAGGAGGAGGACAGTGAACAGGAGGGGGAGGACCAGGCAGACGGGGGAGAGGAAAGTCAGGAAGAGGAGGAGGGAGAGCAGCCTGAGAGCCCCCGGGGGGGGGCTCTCCCCAGGTAGTAGCCTGGACTCATTGGATGAAGAAGCACAGGCTATAATTGACATGAGAACACGACGTGCAGCTCAGAGACGGGACCAATTAGAAAGGTATTTGCATCACTGAATTGGCAATTCTCCTCAGCAGGGTTTAAAAGGCAGGCCCGCCCTTGCAGCCTTGTGGAGAGTTATCAACTGGAAGTTCTGTGACCCTGCTTTGCTTCTCGGCGTCTCTGATCTTGGCTTGTGGCCTAGAAGTCTGGAAGACTTGGGGGAGGGTGTGGGCTTGTTATCTCCAGCGTTGTTTTTGACAGCAAGAATCCTGTCTTATTTCATGGCGTTCGTGAAACCTCTGTGAAGTTCCAGCGTGTTCCTGTCTGTAAGAACAGTTTCTGTTACCTGTGTTTGCTTTGAATTATATAAACTGCCTTTGCTTTTTACCAGTGTGTCTGGCTTCTCTTTTTGGTTGGTGTTGGCTTCTGGAGGGACCCAGACAGAACACTATCTATCCCAAATTACAAAGTATTTTGAATCCTTTTGGCCTCGCAAATCAATCGTTAATCTATCCATCTTGGTGCATTTATATATTTTTCTAATTATTGTATTTTCTGGGGGAATTTCTGAATCTTTCCAGAACTGGGCCATTTTTGTGGACCTAATAACAAGATATTACCCAAGCATAGATTTTAGACAGTTTTTCATTGAACCAAATGGTTATTTATGATTGCTTCCTAAATAAATATAGACTTTTGTTTACATATTCAATTGTGCAGCTTCTCCCATAAAATTAAGACTTCCACACTTTAATTACATTTCCAGGAAAGATGACTCTGGCAATAAGCTGTTTTATGAGAGGCAAATATTCAACAGGTGCAGTAATTTCCTTGTAATTGCATCTTGGTGCCCAACAGAAAGATTTAAATCTACTGTACCTCTTCCTGAAATGAAGGTGCTAAAGAGACAGGAAGATTTAGTTGGGGGGGGGGGAAAGGTTTATAGAGGAGATAATACAGTATGCCTGGATTAAGGCACCATAGTCCCTATCAATCTTAACTGCTAGCACAATTAAACCCTCTTTATAAGGTTGATTCCCCCCCTTTTGATTATCTTTTGTTTTAATCCATCATATTCTCTTTTATCTTTCCTTCAGTCCCAAAGTTTGTGGTTATGGAATTCAGGATGTTGCATAATTTGTTTTTTTTAAAAATCCACTACAAGCTGAGAAGACGTTTTGGGGAAGGGGGCAATAGACAGCTTGTTTATGTTTGAATTTCTGTGGCTTTACAGTACAGAAACAAAGCAAAGATTTTATATGTCAGGTCATAAGCCACATTATTCTCCCAAATGTTCTAGTTGTGATGCACATGGCTGACTTGGACTTTTTCTTTCTTCTTTAAAATTAATTCTTTAGGACATGCTTATAATCAAAGCTACTGAAACATCTCCTTTTGTAAGCCAGTGCAGATTTGCTAATACAAAAAGGTGATTTGGATACAACTGTGGGCATCAGAGGAATGTATAGGTAGAAGTAATTAACCAAACACATTCCAGGTTGCATCCTCATACGGGGTGCCTATGATATTTGCTTTTTTGATATGGAACAGTGATTACCCTTCTGTAACATTTCACAACCCTTCTTGGGAATGTAAATCTATAAATCGATTATGAAAAAAAAAATCCAGCCTAAATGTTTTCAGTGTGGCATACAAAACATTGACATCTGATTAAATTACAAAAAATAACTCAAAAGTAGAGTAAATCAAAAATAAAATATATTACGACTGCCATCCTAATTGTCAAAAATTATTCTACAGTGTGAACATTTATACTTAACAGATATATTAAAATGGGGAGAAAATAGAACTCTGACATTACCTGGTACTGAAAGATAATGACATTAGCACCAAGTATACTTCCTTGGGAACAGCAATCCAGAATTACTAGAAAAGCCCATTTCCACAAGACATGCTGAACAAGCCTTATAAAATTGATTCTGGATTCCTGCAAATGCTGAGAACCCAAGCAATTGTGGGCTTTGAAAATTAACACCATCATCTAAAACTCTGTCCACCAACAAATGAGAAACGTATGAACATCCTATAAAACTGATGTAATAGTTCCTGCAAATGTTGCTTAGATTGTACTGTTCAGGGCTGCAACATTTATGACAGTTTATTATTTGTTTGTTTGTTTGTCGAACATGTATAAGATAGCAGTATAAATACTGTATAAACATAAACATAAGCAAAGTAAGTAGAGATAAATGAGAATCGGACATAAAGATAGGGATGGTAGACGCAATGGTGCGCTTATGCACACCCCCTACAGACCTTTTAGGAATGGGGTAAGGTCAACTGTAGACAGTAATCATTGATAGTTAGGATATTGTGGCTGATTATTTTATGAACTAACGTAGATCAGATCGGAGGCAACATAGTTCTAAATTGTCTAAACCCAAATTTCAAGTCTGGTAGAATAAGATATTTTGTTGCGAGCAGAGAAGTTGAGGAATCTTCTTGTGAAATATTTCTGGACTCTCTAGGTTGTATTAATGTCTGATATGCAGTGCAGGTTCCAGATAGGTGAGCTATTGGTCTAGCAAATGTTTTATATGCTCTGGTTAGCACTGTAATATTGTTTGAGTTGTGGGTTTTTAACTGAGGTTTATCATTTTAAATATTTAAATATTTGACTTATTTTTATTGTGTTTGTATTTTTTATATTGTTTTTAAGCCGCCCAGAGTCCTTCGGGATTGGGTGGCATTGAAGTCAAATAAAATAAACAAACAAACAAACACAAACAAACAAACAAATAAATTGCTAGAGAAGAAACTACACAAGATTAGATCAATAATGTCAATGTTGTTACAGTGAGCTCTGGCACTTAGGTCATTAGATATGAGTACTCCAAGGTCCTTGATAGAGTGAGGTTTGTCTACAAGGTAGTATCCTCCAAGCTTGTATTTTGTGTTCTGATTCTTTTTTATAATGTGTAAAACAGAGCATTTGGTGGTTGAGATTTAAAGCTGCTAATTGTTTGATCATTCTGATACATGGTCAAGAACTTTCTGAAGGGTAGCAGCATTGCCAGTGGTGGTGTTAAATAGTTTAGTTGGTGAAGAGAACACAGTTGTTTATGTAAGGATGAAGAGTTTTGGTCCTGGAATGCTGCCTTGAGGGACACCACTGTTGACAGGTATAGGATTTGATAGGACATTCCCTATTTTAACCACTTGTTGTCTGTTTGACAGGAACACAGTTATCCAGTCCTGTAGGGGTCTAAAGATGCCATAAGATTTAGTTTGCCATGTACCACTAGTAGTTTGTCATGTACCACTGAATCAAAGGCTTTACAAAAGTCTATGTAAATTGCGTTTATTGCTTTACCCTGATCGAGTTGCGTAGTGTAGTCCATATATTTTTGCAGTGTAGGAGTTGTAGATTGCAGGATAGTTTGTTCCTGAAACCAAATTGTTTGTTAGAGAGTAGGTTTCTAGTTTCTAAGTGGAGGGTAATGGATTGATTTATGATTGATTCCATGGCATTGCAGGTGACGCAATATAATGAGATTGGTCTGTGATTTTCAACATTACTTGGATCTTCTTTTTGAAGATAGGGATGACTAATGGTTAGTGACCATAAGTTGGGAAACAAGCTAGTCCTGAAGGATTTTTCAAAAATTATGCTTAGAGAGCTGTGGAAAACATTTTTTAAAAAAGTATGAAGATAGTCCGTCAGGTCCAATAGATAGAGATGGTTTTAGGTTGCATAATGCCTTTTTAACTTCATCTTCTGTAAAATCGGGGTGTGTTAGATCCTTACAGTTATTTATGATACAACTAGGAAATATTGGGCATGAGCCATTGCTGTTTACAAAGACTGAGCTGAATAATGTATTGAAGAGGTTGGCTTTAACAGCTTCACCATTATATTCTTTACCATTTGGTCTTTTAAGGAGTAGGGTGGACCTCTAATCTTTGAGTTGTTTGTTTACAAGGTTATAGAAGGTGCGGGTGGATTTCATGCGCATAAGGTTTTCTTCTTGGTTGATGTGATAATTGGTGCATTCAATCTTTATTTGGTGGCATAGATTTTGATACATAGATAGTGTACATTTTAATACATTGTCGGTGTACAGCAGTTTTTTCAGAGCAGGTTTGGCCTAAGACATTTTGCTATCTGAAAAAAAGCATCAAGAAATGGCTTATCTTTGTTGAAATGCAGACACTAAAACTCCCCATTGGGGCTCTTGAAGAAAGAAATCCTGGAAAAACCAATTGCCCTTGTACTTGTTTGCTAACATAAGTATATGCCAACAAACATATATTAGCCAATACCAGTCAATGAGGCAGCTGTTTTATTCTGGTCATTGGTACACCCAGCTTGTTAAGGATGTTAGTGCTATCTTATATGTAACTAAATGTATCATCATTGGTATACAGCCAGAAAATGGAATCTATATAAGTAAACATCTGGTGGACATCAGGAATACTATTTAAAAAATAGAATACATTGAACAAAACTGAACACAGCTTACTGCTGTCACACCAAGCATGGCAATTTTCATCTTTAAAGGGAAAAAAAGTAGTATATTGATGATATTACTGAATGAGAAAACTATATTTCTGTTTATTATGTGTCTATCTATAAAAGCATAACCTAATCTACCATCTTATCTACCATCACCTCAGTACAAATGGGACATAGAAACTCTGGAAAGGGTACAGAAGAGAGCAACCAAAATGATAAAGGAACTGGAAACCAAGACATGCGAAGAGAGGTTGCTGTAACTGGGCATTGATAGTCTCATGAAAAGGAGGGTCAGGGGGGACATGATAGCTGTATATAGGTACTTGAGGGGTTGCCACAGAGAAGCAGGAATTACACTATTGTCTAGGGCACCAGCGGGCCAGACCAGGAGCAATGGATTAAATTGACCAAGGAGAGATTCAACTGGAAATAAAGAAGAACTTTGTAATGGTGAGGGCAATCAATCAGTGGAACAGCCTGCCAGCGGAGGTTGCGAAAGTCCCAATACTAAAGAACTAAGACGCCTTAAACAAGATCTAAGTATTGCCCACAAGATCATATGCTGTAATGTCCTGCCTGTCGGCGACTACTTCAGCTTCAACCACAACAACACAAGAGCACACAACAGATTTAAACTTAATATTAACCGCTCCAAACGTGACTGTAAAAATATGACTTCAGTAACCGAGTTGTTGAAGCGTGGAACTCATTACCGGACTCCATAGTGTCATCCCCAAACCCCCAACACTTTACCCTTGGATTATCCATGTTTGACCTATCCAGATTCCTAAGAGGTCAGTAAGGGGCGAGTACAAGTGCACTAGAGTGCCTTCCGTCCCCTGTCCTATTGCTCTCCTATATCTCCTATACCTTTCTTCTATTCCTATATCTCTTTTTCTATTCTTTCATTGATATGTTCTATTACTATACCTTATTTTCTATTATTTCTTAGATATATTTTACTATGAGTATCTCCTCTATAACCTTCATCATGTATTTTACTATGTGTATATAGATATATACCCACTAAAACCCTCATTGTGTATTGGACAAAATAAATAAAATAAATAAATAAATAAACACATTCAAGAAGAGATTGGATTGCCATCTGAATGGGGTGTGGTTGGACTCCTGCTTGTGCAGAGGGTTGACCTAGATGACCTGCTAGGTCTCTTTCAATTCTAACAAATAAATAAATCTTCTCAATGCCCTGAAATACAGAACCCACTTGAGCCTCCTAGCTCAAGTATTAAAGGATATAACATATCCTAAATAACATCTTTTGCCATTTATGAAAAATACAGTCATACCGTTTTATTTTGCATTTTACTTGTATGAAAAGAGGACCTGACCTGTATTATTTGTCTTTTCTTCAGCTCTCCTGGTAATAATAAGAGAAAAAGGCTACATTATATTTTTATAATTGAATAATTCAGTTTAAATATTGTCATGAATATTCTACCTGTCCTATACCCGAGATGCCAAAATAGTATTCCTCTTGTTCCTGGAAATGGCTAAGAGACTTGGGTGTTTTATTTCAGTGTCATTAATAACAACATTCTCCTCTATTCAGATCAACAATTTATGTCCAACTCTCACCCAACCCTTTGCACATTTCCCTGATCCCCAGGAGATTCATAACCTGTTGCATAGCTAATGATGAGAATTAGCTGGCTTTTGTTAAAACTGACTTTCATGCAATTACCACCCCCTCACTCCCCCCCCCCAACGCCCACCTAGTATTTACAATTTCTTCTGCAAATACATCAGTCTTTAATTTCAAGTCTGCTTGTCAGCAGCAATGACTGTAACTGAATACTGAAAGACAGGGTGTGGTGATGGGGTGGGGGAGACCTTGTCATTTAGAAATAATGAGAAATTTTCAGCAAGCTTCCACGGGGCCTCTTTACAATAAATTGCTCTCCCATCTACCTATCAGTTAATTTTTACAATGTCTATAGCTTTCCTCAACCCCTTTATGATTACCAACAAACTTTGATTTCATGTAATAGTAGATTCATAATTCTGTAGACTTTAACAAATGATCAAATGGACAGCCATCTAGCAGAGAGCTTTGCCAGTTAAAATCTGCCAAGCATCTGGCAACTTTACCCTGTCATTTTGCATTTCCTAAAAGGAAATATGTATTAAAGATGTAAGGGATTTCAGTCGCCATTCTTCCTTCCTTTTGTTAGATCTATCCTATTTGTATCAACGTTATCTATTGTACTTTATTTTCTAACAGAATCTCTGTGTTTTTAATGCTTAACTTTACACTAGATCCAAGGTTCATACTTCATCAAGTTTTAACTTGCATGCCTTTAATAACTTGCAGTGAGGACAAAGAAGTTACATTACAGGTGTATAAGTAGTCCTCGATCAACAACTGAGACCAAAATTTCCATTGCTAAGCAAGGCTGTTGTTAAGTCACATCCAATTTTTGATCATTTTTTGCCATGATTGTTAAACAAAACACTGCAGATATTGAATGAATCATACAGTCATTAAGCAAATCTGGCAAGCCCTATTGACTTTGCTCATCAAAAGGCCATCTGGAAAGGTTATGTATGGTGATTAAATGATCCCAAGATTCTGCATCACAAATGCATCACAAATACATGCTGTTTGCCAAGTGCCAAAATCTGATTGTATGACTGTGAGAATGCTACAGCAATCATAGGTGTGAGGGCTGGACGTAAGTTACTTTTTTCAATGCTATTGTAACTTTGAACAGTTGTTAAATTAATAGTTTAAGCAGAAGATAAGCAATAATATCTGTTAAAGACCTTGGAGTACTCATAGCCAATGACCTAAGTCCTAGAGCCCACTGCAACAACATTGCCAAAAAGGCTTTAAGAGTTCTTAACCTAATCCTGCGCAGCTTCTTCTCTGGTAATTTTGAACTGCTAACAAGAGCTTACAAAACATTTGTCAGACCAATCCTAGAATACAGCTTGCCTGTATGGAACCCACATTGCATATCTGACATCAACACAATTGAGAGAGTCCAGAAATATTTCACAAGAAGAGTCCTTCATTCCTCTTCTCACAACAAAATACCTTGCTCCGCCAGACTTGAAATTCTTGGTTTAGACAACTTACAACTCCGTCGTCTCCGTTCCGACTTAATTATAGTTCATAAAATCATATACCAAAATGTCCTACCTGTTAACGACTACTTCACCTTCAACCGCAACAACATACGAGCACTAAATCGATTTAAACTAAATGTCAACTGCTCCAAACTTGACTGCAAAAAATACGACTTCAGCAACGGAGTAATCAACGCCTGGAATGCACTACCTGATTCTGTAGTTTCTACTCCTAACCCCAAAACCTTTAACCTTAGACTGTCTACAATTGATCTCTCCTCCTTTCTAAGAGGTCTGTAAGGGGCGTGCATAAGTGCACCATTGTGCCTACCGTCCCTATCCTATTGTCTACTTTTTATCATTACTTATCTAATGTTTAATATGTACAAATTATCACCCTGTAATTGAGAAACAAGCAAACAAACAAATAAATAAACCCTATTTAATGACAACTCTTATAACAATCATTTTAAGCTCTGACAGTGCTAATGAATGGGACTTGAATTAGTTCTTGATGTTCCAACCACCTCAGCAACTCTGCACTCACGTGCAATCCAGGAGCTTGGCAAACCAGCTCACTCTTACCATGATTGCAGCATCTCACAATCATGTGATTGTCATTTGTAAACTTCCCTCCATAACTCTCTGGGCAGCTTGTTCTAATAATAACTCCACAGAAATATGGGGAATTTAAATATTTTTAAACACACATCTTTAAGATAATAACAAAAAGCTTCCCTTGTGTTCATATAATCCATATTCAACAAGTAGGGGGCTCTAAATCCTATCACTACCAATGTTGCAATGTCCTGCCTGTCAACGACTACTTCAGCTTCAACTACAACAACACAAGAGCACACAACAGATACAAGCTTAATATTAACTGCTTCAAATTGGACTGTAAAAAATACGACTTTAGTAACTAAGTTGTCAAAGCATGGAACTCATTTCCGGACTCCGTAGTATCTTCCCCTAATGCACAACTTTTTACCCTTAGACTATCTACAGTTGACCTCTCCAGATTCCTAAGAGGTCAGTAAGGGCCGTGCATAAGTGCAATAGAGTGCCTCCCGTCCCCTGTCCTATTGCTCTCCTATATCTCCTATACCTTTCTTCTATTCCTATATCTCTTCTTCTATTCTTTCATTGATATGTTTTATCCCTATATCTTCTCTTCTATTCTTTCTTAGATATATTTTACTATGAGTATATCCTCTATAACCTTCATTCTGTATTTTACTATGTGTATACCCACTAAAACCCTCATTGTGTATTGGACAAAATCAATCAATAAATAAATACTTTCTAATGGTGAGGGCAATCAATCAGTGGAACAGCCTGTCAGCGGAGGTTGTGAAAGTCCCAATGCTAAAAAACTAAGACGCCTTAAACAAGATCTAAGTATTGCCCTCAAGATCATATGCTGCAACGTCCTGCCTGTCAGCAACTACTTCAGCTTCAACCACAACAACACAAGAGCACACAACAGATTTAAACTTAATATTAACCGCTCCAAACTTGACTGTAAAAAATATGACTTCAGTAACCAAGTTGTCGAAGCGTGGAACTCATTACCAGACTCCATAGTGTCATCCCCAAATCTCCAACACTTTACTCTTAGATTATCTACGGTTGACCTATCCAGATTCCTAAGAGGTCAGTAAGGGCGAGTACAAGTGCACTAGAGTGCCTTCCGTCCCCTGTCCTATTGCTCTCCTATATCTCCTATATCTTTCTTCTATTCCTATATCTCTTCTTCTATTCTTTCATTGATATATTTTATCCCTATATCTTCTCTTCTCTTCTTTCTTAGATATATTTTACTATGAGTATATCCTCTATAACCTTCATTCTGTATTTTACTATGTGTATACCCACTAAAACCCTCATTGTGTATTGGACAAAATCAATCAATCAATCAATAAAAAAAATAAATTATCTCTGCTGTATCTCATATATCGTATCTACTATTCTTCTATTCTTCTTATACTACTCTCATAATATCCTTCTATTCTCTAATTTATATATTCTATTCCTACGTTTTTGCTTCTATTCTATATTTTACTCGAGTATAACCTCTATAACCTTCATTGTGCATTGGACAAAATAAATAAATAAAATAAAATAAATAAACAATTTGCACACATGTGCTTCCCATCATTGCCAATACTGGTTCACCGAACTGGAAGCAACCCACTGCTGAATTAAACCCATTTTTCTTCATTTGTTTACAGTCTGATCATAGGTTGTATTTGCACAATATACTGAGTTAAAATGTGTTAATATAAGTAGTTTGTAGTGGAAACAGAGATCTTATGATGGTGGCTTCTATTTCTGACAGCTCAGATTCAATAGTGAGCAGTCATGAGTAGGAATGAGAAATAATTCAAGTAGGTTCCCCTTCAGTTGAAGAAAAGAAGAAAAAAAAGAGGGGACTTAAGGAGACAGGCGAAGGAAGGTGGCCTTTGTGAAGATGTTTTGTGTTCCAGACATAAGGAATAGACTCTGATGGCAGAGAAAACATATATCAGAATGTATCAATATCAGAAATAAGCACATAATATTGCTCATCACTGATCCTCCAGCTCCATATACATTTGATCTCAAACTCTTAAAGGGATGCATCTAAAATAACAATGCATTAATCAGGGTTCATTGATATCTCAAGGGTACTTTATATGGTACCACCATATGGTGCCATCTTCTGCCAATGCAAAGGTATGCATTTTTAGAATGTTTCAGAAGGAGGTGAGTCATTGGGACCCCTCTCCTTCAGCATCCTATACCTCCACTTCTTCAATGTGAATCTAAAATTGGGCCTGCTGGAGGTGAACCAGCATTTGGCTCTCTGGTAATAAGCCTTCTCTAATCTCAAACCAAACCATATATCCAAATAAGAAATGAGAGCTAACTGAACGTGAACCAAATCTTGCAATTAACCTGACCAGCTCATGTCTTAAAATTTATATACAAAACAGAATTTGCTTTTGTGATTAGATCTGTAGCTGGTGACCATTCAGACCAGTTCAATTTCTTATTTATATTTTGGATCTACCACCATCATAGCCTATTTCAAATGCCCCTTTATTCTTTGGATTCGTTCAAACCTGTGAAGCTGCAACACATCCTTTCAATCTTGCTGTACATCAATTTGCATGAAGAGGTAAGATAACTCACTTGCTGATTATATAAATTCTTTCACTCATTGCAGTCTATGATTTTCTACGATATGATTTTTCTGTGGAATCTCCTCCCCACCCCTCACTCCAAGTAGTATATCAAAGATTCAATCTGAAAAAGTTGGCAGGTATAGAAAGAGATAATTGGAATAAAAATCAGGATAGGGTATTGATTAACTCATATAGTCTAGCAATAGGATTTTTAAAAGGTTAGGGGCTGTGATGTAGTAGAAATAGAGAAGACATTTTTGGTTTTGTATTTCAAAACCAGAATATAAAACAAAGTTTTAGCCCAAGTAGGAAAAAGATGGGAAAGTACAGAGCTTCTGAGAATATGAAGTCTGTATCAGCTAGCAAACATTTATTGATAAAGCCAAAGGATTGCTAAAAAAACAAACAAACTTAAACAGTTCCCATAACCTTTTGCTGCCTCCCAGTATTTATGTTTGTGTATTTTCAATTGTTTTTGTTACTAACAGTGCAAAGTAACTTTTTAAAAATTCCACATTTAAGCTTGAAATCAATATCTATTCAAACAGTTGAAGGGCTACCCTGCCGAATTTATTCAGCGAAGGCAGTAGGAGAAAATAAGTCTAAATAGTAATTCAGGAAAGAAATTTGGAGAGAAATAATATTATAGAACAGCGTGATGGGGCTTGATGGCTCTTTAAGTGTCAATCTCAAGCCAGACCATAAGCTACTTGAGCACTACAATGGACAGGATGCAGCTAAGAGAAGCTGACCTTGATAAATAGAAGAGGGAAGCCAGCGGTTTGTACAAAAAAAGTGCATGAGAATGTTACTAGCAAGAAATCCTCCTTTTTAAAAAGAACTATTTAAATATACGGTCTGCAGAGACAGCAGCTTCTGCTAGCTGATATATTTTGTTTTGGGGTGACTCCTTTAAGTATTCATTTTTTAAATACTTGGATGCTTGCTACAAAGACAGTACAGTACTTAGATAAAAATATTTCTGACAAGGTCAATTGGCCAGTGGTCAATTTATTTATTGTAACAATCTTAGGCAGTTGCCAAAATTAGAGACTGCAGTATTAAAGAGGGGGAAAAAATACATATAAGCTGCCTTTCAAGGTACGTCCTTTGAAAGTGGCATACAGGAAAATAGCATTTAAACAAGACAATAGAAATGTATTTTGAATGTCTATAAACAGCAACAGAACCATTTGGGGATGGAAGAGGAAAGCAAGAGACAATTTAATGAAAGATCTGACAAAACAGTTGCTCTGTCAAGAGAACAAGGGGGTTTCAGAAACTGGGGTGAGACAGGATTTAACCCAATGTCTTTATTGGCTTTAACATGCTAACAACAACTAGGAACAACAATTCCGCTAAAAGGCAACTTCAAATAATCTGTTCCCAGTCATAAAAGCTTTAGAAAGTTAGCATGTTAAACTTAGGAAGTTAGTAAGAAAAGTTGAGATTTCTGGACAATCAACTACAATTGTTTAGCCTGGAAGATAACCATACATATATGATTACCAGGCAAACCGACGTATCCAAACAAAAGCACATTTCTAGCTATCATTATAACTTACATGGTTACAGGACCAGAAGTAACTCCAAATTATAAATTTGAGCACACCCTTCTATAATCATTTGCAAATTACCACTGAGATCAGCCATATTTTTAGCCAGTACTGCATCCCTTTTCTCGGAATTAAGTTGCTCACTTCTCATTCTCATCCATTTCACCGGCTTCTGGGCATCTTTGAAGGGTATCCAGACTTGTTTATTATTCATGTGCCTGTGTATCACAGCACATGCTTGACATACCCAATACCACTATTGTATATGTGATCTGGAGCTACATACTACAAATGCAGATTAGGATTTTAACATCTTGCATTAAGCTGCAAGAAGCACTCAGAGTAATTTCATAGCACATGCATTATTGGCCCGCTTAGCAAATCCTGTATCTATCTGTTAGCTGAATATATATCAATCAGTGCAGCATGTGTACAGTCATTTTCTATGTCAATAAATACCGTAAGTTAATTTAAAAGATGCTTGATTTCATAGACTATCCAAGCAATCTCCAAGCAACTAACATTCTCATTGCTAAGATAAACATATGGTACACACTCAAATGAACTTGTCTATGTTTTTTTTAAAAATTCTCCCTACCCCATATCTCCTGGGAAGGAGTGGACAAATTATTATCTGATAATTTTGTAATATTTTATCAAAAATATCTGAGTTAGGCTAATAAAAAGGATAACAACCTTTTTTGGTATGGGGATTTTTTTGGAAAATTGCCAGCAGTATTTTCCTAATGTAAATATTGGTTTGGTATATTAAAGAAATTCATGGTAGGAAAAGTTTCTGTTTTCTATTTCTGTTTCCAAATATATGTGTGTTCCTTGAAATTTTCTTTTATGAGGTACAGTATTCCACAGAATGAGTAAGGCACGGGGATACAACAGAAAGAGAGCATTATTGACTTGATTTCCTTTGAGAAAAAGAATATACTGTAATTGCAATAAGCAAATTCATAAAATGCATTTCAGAAATAAAAAAGACAGGTTTTACACCTTTTCCACATCTTTTTGTTATTGGGTATAAGGCCAGGCGAGTTATGACCTTTAATCCAGTCACATATAACTCTCAAAATACTTTGTTATATTTCCACAAATTTCAACAGTTAAACTCTTGTATGCTGTGTTGACTACTAAGCTATCATGTCAAATTATAGGATAACTTGCTCTTTTGGATGTAGTGTGTTGCGTGAACATATACAGTACTTTGCTATTATTAAGTGTACATATGCATTGTCATTTCCTAATTATAGTTTATTAGAGTTAGTGTGTTATGCCAATACAGCTAGTATATTCTCTAAAGTTAATGTTTGTTTGTTTGTTTGTTTATTGAGGTTTGTAGGCCGCCCAACTCCTTACAGACTCTAATATAGAATATTGATTCAATAATTGCACTAGGAATAGCAGATTCACATTCAGCACAGAATTCCCTGGTTGACTCTAAGATAGCTATTCTGTTAGCCTACTGTATAAAAACTAAGAGACATTTTGCCTGTCATGAAAACTACTTCGAGCTCTAAGAAAAAAAGGCAGAATATAAATGCTAGATATAATAATACAATTAATAAGTGCAAGAAGTGAATCAGGTGGATAATCTAACTTCTTTAGAAATGTGGGTGAAATAAGTGTGGATTTATTTGGGAAGGGAAAAGTAAAGTCCATACTTATTTTCAGAGACATCAAATGAGAGAAACCCTTTTACATGTACAGGGGAAATAAAGAAAAAAATATTATACTAAAATACCAGGGTGGTTATCAACTATGGAGGCAGTGATACAGCCAAAAGAATTGGATCTAAATAAAATTGTAAGATACAAAGAACCATTAGATGCCCAAGAAAAGTTAAAAACAAGAGTTAAAACAACAAGGAATAGATATATGAGGGCAGTTTGGTAGCTGTATTTGCAAATTCAGGCAAGATATAAAAAGGATCTAACAACAAGAGCTTGATAAAATAATACAGAGGATGGAGGATGATAACAAAGATATATAACTATTTCCTGAGATTTAAAATGGAAGAAGGAACAATGATAACCTGGGCAAAGTACTTCAGTTATAATATTGAATTAGAATATTGGGGAAAACTATGGGGAAAAAAACCCTATAAGCTAACAATGTTGGCAGCCTAGAAGGAAAATTTATATAAAATGTTCTATCGTTGGCATTTACCCCAGTTAGATTGGCGAAAATGTTTCCAAGAAGATCTGCAGAATGCTAAAAAATGCAAACACAATCAAGGTACATTTTTTCATATGCGGTGGTCGAGTCCAGAAGCCAGGAAATACTGGACCAAAATAAGAAAATGGTTAGAGGAAATCACGAGTCAACGAATTGAGTTAAAACCTAAATTATTTTTACTATTATGGTTAGACATGCATTCTTCCCCGAATCAAGCTCAGGAGAAACCGGTTCATCCTGTTTGCAGTTGGAGCTACTGATTGGCTGGAAACTGGAAAAGTTGCTAGATAAACTTCCTCCTGTTCTTTGTCAATCAATTTTGAACATCAAAAAAATTGGTCCGTTTTTCAGATAAAAAAAACAGTGGTATGCTTAATGTCTCTGTGTAGACAATCTTTTAAATGAGCAGCCTGCTTGAGTTCTGCAGAGAAGAGGGGCACAGCTGTAGAAGAAAAAAAATGGAACTGCTCCTTATTTGCACCTATTATATTTACAGTGCATGGAACTAAAGAAGCCAAATTACTATGTTCAGTGTATGTATAACTCAATTGCTGAAGTTATAAATTATTATCAATATCTTTGCACTGAGTGAAACCACTCTTGATGCTAACCAACCACGGTTAAATGAACCAAGACTTAATTGCATTTAAATATTCTAGTTTAACATATACAGGTGGAGTTTTATAATAAACCATAGTTCTCCAAACTGTTGCCTATATATAGACAGAGTCAGTATGCATTGAAAATCAGGAATTATTACAATTCTGTACTTACCTACTCTTTGGAGTAACTTTTTTCCCCATCCTGAATTTTACAGCACCAGATCAGAACTAAGGATTAACGAAAACATAATTATGCAAACTCATTAGCTGTGTTAGAATTGACTCCAAATTCAATCTGGCCAGCTCCTATAAATGATACGTCACATATGAATGCTGCATTTTCCTGATCTGGATACATTTGAAAAAATGCATCCAAGCTAGTCCTACAACAGTCTTCTAAAATTTAAAGGAATTTAAAGAAGGTGCTAAGAAACATCTATTATGAAATCCTAATGCTCTGTTTTTAGAATTAGTCTGAGAGGTTACAGATAGTACTGAAGAGAACGTATGTGAAATGGTAACATCATCATCATTTTTGGTTTTTGAGGCCTGCTTTTTTAAGGCCTGCTGGCAGAGCCTAAAAAACGTGGTTCTGCTGGCAGGCCAGGGGCCGTTGAGCTATAACACTCTGCTCCTGCCTAGAAGTGATTAATGTTTTTTCGTATTGTGGTTTTAAATTGTTGTATATCGTTTTACTGCCGTACACCGCCCAAAGTCCATCAGGAATTGGGCGGCATATAGATTTAATAAAATTCAAAGTAAGATTCTTCACCAGAAGAGCCCTTCACCCCTCCACTCGAAATAGAATACCTTATGAGACTAGACTTTCAATCCTGGGCCTAGAAAGCCTAGAACTAAGACGCCTTAAACAAGATCTAAGTATTGCCCAGAAGATCATATGCTGAAACGTCCTGCCTGTCTAGGGCACCAGTGGGCCAGACCAGGAGCAATGGATTAAATTGACCAAGGAGAGATTCAACTGGAAATAAGGAAGAACTTTCTAATGGTGAGGGCAATCAATCAGTAGAACAGCCTGCCAGCGGAGGTTGTGAAAGTCCCAATACTAAAGAACTAAGACGCCTTAAACAAGATCTAAGTATTGCCCTCAAGATCATATGCTGCAATGTCCTGCCTGTCGGCGACTACTTCAGCTTCAACCACAACAACACAACAGATTTAAACTTAATATTAACCGCTCCAAATTTGACTGTAAAAAATATGACTTCAGTAACCGAGTTGTCGAAGCGTGGCACTCATTACCGGACTCCATAGTGTCATCCCCAAACCCCCAACAATTTACCCTTAGATTATCTACGGTTGACCTATCCAGATTCCTAAGAGGTCAGTAAAGGGCGATTACAAGTGCACTAGAGTGCCTTCCATCCCCTATCTTATTGCTCTCCTATATCTCCTATACCTTTCTTCTATTCCTATATCTCTTCTTCTATTCTTTCATTGATATGTTCTATTACTATATCTTCTTTTCTATTCTTTCTTAGATATATTTTACTATGAGTATCTCCTCTATAACCTTCATCATGTATTTTACTATGTGTATATAGATATATACCCACTGAAACCCTCATTGTGTATTGGACAAAATAAATAAATAAATAAATAATAAATAAAATTCAAATTCAAATTCAAAACCAGTGAGTAGAACTGTTCTATAAACATTGTCAGATACTGGGGATCTTTCTGGGCCCAGAAACCCTGTTTGATGACCTCCAAGGTCTACTTCTGAATGACTACTGTATGACAATGTCTACTTCTGGATTATTGCTGAAACGGAACAGTACCTTTTAGCTTTGTACACCGCTCTGAGTCCATTGGAGAAGGGCGGCTTATAAATTTAATAAACTTAATCATCTCCTGACATTATGAAGCAGAAACAGATAAAAACTAATTTCTCCACTTAGCTTAAAATGAATCACATAGTGCAAACTAATCTCCACAACCTGTTCCCCTACCTGCCCCCGAAAAAGTGAAAAATTCTGGCCTTGGTCTCATGTCTATGATTCCCCTCACTCAATACCTTTTAAAGCATTTAGATTTCTCAAAGTGTTAAATGGAAACCCCCAGAAAAAATTCTGTAAAAAGATTATTTACTTACTTACTTACTTACTTACTTACTTACTTACTTACTTACTTACTTACTTACTTACTTACTTACTTACTTACTTACTTGATATATAGGGCTGCCCCTCTCTGAGGATTCTTTTATGCACCTCTCTTTTAGATTACTGATTTCTAAGAAAGAATTAAATTACTATTGAAATAACTAACTGAGGTGTCTATCGTGTATTTTTCTTTTAAGTTGGCAGGAATGGTCCAAAAATCTTACTACGTATTTCTAACATACCACTTAACTACTGTAAAAAAAGGTCTTGTTTTATTTCTGCACAGGTTTGTGTTAAACTTGTCTAGATGGGCAATATGGCATATATCGGTGTATCTAATTTTAACTTCAAACCTGGGATGCATGGGTGAGGCTGTTGAATCCTTCCCAATTCTGTCACAGTTGTCCTGGGAATTTTCCCCCACCACATTGCTTACTTTTCATGAGAAAAATGCCTGGAGCAGGACACAGCAGAGGAATGGGAAGGGTTCAGCTACTCTCCCCCACTCCCATTCAGTAAACATTATAATCCCCCCCTTCCTGCTTTCCATATGAATGAAGCAACCCCATGATTAAAGATATGTCATTTCTGCTGGCATCCAGCCGAAGATTTTTCTCAGGGAGCAGGGAGTATTATATTTTCCCTTTATAAACCTTTATACTTATATTCAGAAGATTATCCAACTTGTAGTAGATTTTGAAAATAAAAATGTTCTTCCAATGGCTTTATGAAACAGAGCTGAACTTCTAGATCAATGTTTCCTAATATTTGCATAATGGTTGTGGCAAGATTGGAGTGAAATATTAGCCATGAAAAACTAGTATAAACAAAAACTATAATGCAAGTGGCCCACAACTTATAACCATTATTTAGTGACTTTTCAAAATTAAAATGACATTGAAAAAAGTGACCTAAGACCATTTTTTACACAATTGGTGTAGATCCCATGGTTATGAGATCAAAATTAAGATGCTTGGCAATTGTCCTGTATTTATGATGGTTGCAGCATCCAGGGCTCAAGTTATCACCTTTTGCAATCTTCTGACAAGCAAAATGAATGGGGAATCCAGGTTCACTTAATAATCATGTTACTAACTTAACAATTGCAGGAATTTATTTAATTGTGACAAGAAAAGTCTAAAATGGGTCAGTTAACAACTGCCTTGCTTATCAGCAGAAATTTTGGGCTCCCTTCTGATATTAAGTTGTGCACTTACATCATTTGGGACAGACACAGTAAAATCAAGGGAGGCAGAGAATATTAGTTCTGTGTTATAAATACAGGTCTGCTGCTGCTTCTTTTTCAAAACATAGTTAAAAATCTTTAAAATTGATCTGACACTCTTCCTGGAAAATGCTAGTTCTATGTACCTAAAAACAATAACTGTGCAATGGTTAAATGGCACTTTAGGAAGTGTTGTTCAGGCACTAGGTAGACAGAAGTCATTGTAGAAGTAATTGTGTGGTCTCTCCTGAAGCTAAGGCCAAAATATCTGAGAAAACCATAGCCCAAAAAACAGAGCAAGGGAGAGGGAGTTGCATATGATAGCATCTTCAAGTGACCAGTGGCTGAGAAGATCCCAGGCCACAATCTTCTAATTTTCTCATTGACATCACAGAACGTTGTACAAAATGTCTTATACTATTGGGAGAACAGGAAAAAAATGAGTTAAAATGGAATAGCAAAGAACTAATGTAAGCTGAATCTGCAGTGAGCTGGAGATGCAATAGAAACTGAGTCACAAGGTTAGCAGAAGGTCTTTTGCCCATGTTAGCAAGGTAGAATAAATCCTTCATCAACTATGCATCCAAAACCAAAGCAGCTTAAACAAGCTAAAATCATTGATGGGACTGTGACTAAATTAGTAATTTGCTGAAGCCCATTTAAAGGAACTTGGTGAATTTTGGCTAAAACATAGATGCAATTTATAGCTGTCTCTGTTCTGAAACTCTAAAATCTTGTATAAGAAGAGTGGGAATCCTTTGATAGCCAAGATCAAACTTGAATATTTTAAATCAACGTTTTTCAAGCTTGGCAATTTCAAGCTGTATGGAATTCAACATCCAACATTCCCCAGCCAATATGCTGGCTGGGGAATTCTAGAGCTGAAGTACACACATCTTAAAATTGTCAACTTTGAAAAATACTGCTTTAAATAGTTTGGGAATACAATGAGTGGGACCAGTTAAAAACTAATTATGCCAATGGTTTTCAACATCTGGGATCAAAATCATCCTTGGAGAGTTTAGGTCTTCATCAATCTGGTGCTCTCCCTACAAGTGCTTATAATATAAAGTCCTTCAGCATTTGAGATAAAAATTTCTTTGAGTTATATAGCATATTTGTGAAGTACCAAAATGGTGAGTAACAGAATAATAGAAGAGTTGGGAGAGACCTGGGAGATCTTCAAGTCCAACACCCTGCATAAGCAGAAGTCCCATTCTAGACAAATGACTGTCCAATATATTCTTAAAAACCTCCAGTTCTGGAGCACCCACAACTTTTGAAAGCAAGCCATTCCACTGGTTAATTGTTCTTACTATCAGAGGGATGATACATAGGCCAGAGAAGAAATTTAATACAGGTATTCCTTGACTTATGACTGGTCTCTTCACAACCATTCAAAGCTACAGAGTTGAATTATGGAATATATTAGTTGAGCACTTAGGGTTAGAAGTGTAGGCAGGCCATAATTTTTACACCCCTGGAATAATACAATGTGTTAAACCATATTTAATCTGGCTTTTTTTAAAGAATTAGACATTGCCAAAATGCAATCGCTTCCCTGCTGAAATTTGGTGGCTAGCCTTAACCTGCTAGGAATTCTTGTAAAACACAAATCCCTCTACATACTATTTATATTGCTATAGTGGCACTGTACACATTTTGTTTTTTTATAAATGGCAAAATGTTTATTCAGAGGAAAACACTTGGGGCAAAGCAGAAGTGGGAAGTGGGGAAGACAATGGCATATCATTTTTATTCCTTAGATCAGTGTTTCCCAACCTTGGCAACTTCAAGATATTTGGACTTCAACTCCCAGAATTCACCAGCCAGCGGATGCTGGCTGGGGGATTCTGGGAGTTGAAGTCCAGATATCTTCAAGTTGTCAAGGTTGGGAAACACTGCCTTAGATATTAGGACTATGATGTGTTTTCAGAAATGTTCAATACTGCAAACCTCTTTGCACCCTGCCTCCTTTATCTCATCTCCTAACCTCCCACCCTGTCCAAACCAACTTCTTTGGCTTTTTTCCAACAAATTGAAGAATATTAGGCCTCAAGGTATTGGGTGGGGTCTCTAACTCACATTCCTGCTGATTAGATTCTCTCATTTCCACACCCCTGCCCATACCTGCTAAAGTAAAGCCTTCAGAATTCCTGGCCTGGATTCCATCAGCTCACCTGGAGCAAAATTTATGTTTTTTTCCAGACTAAATTTTTAATGCTTGTGGATGATCTTTGCCAGTTTTACTCTTTGCAAACATTCTTCATTTTTAAAATAATTTCCTAGCAATGACAAATCCAGCATCTGAACTTTTCCTGTCATGACAATTAATTCTTTTTCTATTGAATATCTGACTATTTTGCTGTTTTAGGGGTACAGTATAGCAAACTTCCTGGTTAGCAAAAATAAATAAATAAATCTATATTTGTTTACAAACATCTCTCCTCCCCCCCCCACTTTGGCTGCATTTGGCAGACAGAATGAATCACAACTGTATTTAGTGTAACATAGACATTTAAGGCATATTGCTAGGTTATCTTTCAAGTTCATTAAACCCAGAAAATTAGATTAATTGAATAAACCAGGCTTAATGTTTCAAGCAAACATATTTCTGATAGAGGATACTGGGAAAAATGAATTATAAATCAGTGTTCTCCTGGTATCAATCTTTCCTTTAAAAGGAATTAATTAAGTAAACTGGTTTAGACAGCTGAGTCACAATATAATATGGTTGTGTGGTTAGTTTCACTTTTTCAGCCTCTGTTTCATCTGCTTTACAGAGAGTAGGAATACGCCTAACTTTCCTGGAAGCTGGTACACTTCCAGGAAAGTTAGGTTAGGAAAGTTAGGTCAGGAAAGTTAACACTCACAATGACTTGACATACATAGACTTCACAGAAGACAAGGTTGAAAAAGCACTATGTGATCTTAAACCTTCTCTATCAATTGGGCCTGATGGTCTATGTGCATACTTCCTAAAAAAGCTCTCAACAGCCATAGCCGAACCACTAAACATAAACTTTAAAAAATCATTCAGGACCGGCTCACTATCAAAGCTATGGTTGCAAGCAACAGTCATCCCCATCTTCAAAAAAGGAGATCCCAGCCTAGTTGAAAACTAAGATTTAAGTGCCAAAGCCCACTGCAACAATATAGCCAAGAAGGCTTCAAGAGTTGTAAACCTAATCCTACGTAGCTTCTGCTCTGGCAATCTCACACTACTTACCAGAGCTTACAAAACTTTTGCCAGACCCATCCTCGAATACAGCTCATCTGTTTGGAACCCATATCGCATCTCAGACATTAACACCCTTGAAAATGTCCAAAGATACTTCACCAGAAGAGCCCTTCACTCCACTCGAAATAGAATACCCCATGAGACTAGACTTTCAATCCTGGGCCTAGAAAGTTTAGAACTAAGACGCCTTAAACAAGATCTAAGTATTGCCCACAAGATCATATGCTGCAACGTCCTGCCTGTCGGTGACTACTTCAGCTTCAACCACAACAACACAAGAGCACACAACAGATTTAAACTTAATATTAACCGCTCCAAAGTTGACTGTAAAAAATATGACTTCAGTAACTGAGTTGTCGAAGCATGGAACTCATTACCGGACTCCATAGTGCCATCCCCAAACCCCCAACACTTTACCTTTAGATTATCTACGGTTGACCTATCCAGATTCCTAAGAGGTCAGTAAGGGGCGAGTACAAGTGCACTAGAGTGCCTTCCATCCCCTGTCCTATTGCTCTCCTATATCTCCTATACCTTTCCTCTATTCCTATATCTCTTCTTCTATTCTTTCATTGATATATTCTATTCCTATATCTTCTTTTCTATTATTTCTTAGATATATTTTACTATGAGTATCTCCTCTATAACCATCATGTATTTTACTATGTGTATATTGATATATACCCACTAAAACCCTCATTGTGTATTGGACAAAATAAATAAATAAATAAATAAATAAATAAATAAATCTCTCTATGCTGCATCACATGCAAACTCATGGAATCAATCACAAGCTAATCAATTGTCCTCCGCCTAGAAATTAACAACCTACTCACAAACACTCTAGAAAATGTCCAGAGATACTTTACTAGAAGAGCCCTCCATTCCTCCACTTGTAACAGAATAATCTACACAACTAGACTTACAATCCTAGGTTTAGAAAGTTTAGAACTGCATTGCCTTAAACATGACCTAAGCATAGCCAATAAAATCATATGCTACAACATCCATTTATTTATTTGTTTGTTTGTTTGTTTATTTATTTATTTGTCAAACAATTATAGGGTGGTAATTTGTACAAATAAAACATTAGATAAGTAATGATAAAAAGTAACAAAAGAAGCCAATAGGACAGGGACAGTAGGCACAGTGGTGTGCTTATGCACGCCCCTTACAGACCTCTTAGAAAGGGGGAGAAGTCGATTGTAGATAGTCTAAGGTTAAAGGTTTTGGGGTTAGAAGTAGAAACCACAGAATCAGGTAGTGCATTCCAGGCGTTGATTACTCTGTTGCTGAAGTTGTATTTTTTGCAGTCAAGTTTGGATTAGTTTAAATTGATTTCATGCTTGTATGTTGTTGCGGTTGAAGGTGAAGTAGTCGTTAACAGGTAAGATATTTTGGTATATGATTTTATGAAATATAATTAAGTCGGAACGGAGACAACGGAGTTGTAAGTTGTCTAAACCAAGAATTTCAAGTCTGGCAGAGTAAGGTATTTTGTTGTGAGAAGAGGAGTGAAGGACTCTTTTTGTGAATTATTTCTGGACTCTCTCAATTGTGTTGATATCAGATATGCAATGTGGGTTCCATACAGGGGAGCTGTATTCTAGGATTGGTCTGACAAATGTTTTGTAAGCTCTTGTTAGCAGTTCAAAATTACCAGAGAACAAGCTGCGAAGGATTAGGTTAACAACTCTTAAAGCCTTTTTGGCAATGTTGCATTGGGCTCTAAGACTTAGGTCATTGGATATGAGTACTCCAAGGTCTTTGACAGATTGAGGGTTATCAATAAGTTCAATTCCTCCAAGTTTATATTTAGTATTCTGATTCTTTTTACCAATGTGTAAGACAGAGCATTTAGTGGTGGAGATTTGAAGTTGCCAGGTTTTAGACCATTCTGCTACGTGGTTAAGGTCTTTTTGAAGGGTAGCAGTATTGTCGGTGGTATTAAATAGTTTGACATCATTTGCAAAGAGAACGCAATTGCTAGTGATGCAATCGCAAATATCATTTATGTATAGTATGAATAATGTGGGTCCTAAAACACTACTTTGATGGACACCACTGTTAACAGGAGCAGGAAGAGAAGTGGCACTTCCTATTTTGACCACTTGTTGTCTGTTAGATAGGAATGCTGTTAATCAGTTGTGTAGTAGTCCAGAGATGCTGTAGGATTTGAGTTTCAGAAGAAGTTTGTCGTGGACAACTGAGTCAAAGGCTTTGCAAAAGTCAATATAGATTGCATCAATTGAATTACCTTGGTCAAGTTGAGTGGTACAAATGTTTTTTACAGTGTAAGAGTTGTAGATTACAGGGTTACATCCTTCCTGTCAACGACTATTTCAGCTTCAACCACAACAACATAGGAGCACCCAACAGATACAAACTTAAAGTAAACCGCTCCAAACTTGACTGCAGGAAATAAGCTTTAGTAACCAAGTAGTTAATGCATGGAACTCACTACCTGACTCTCTATTATCATCACCTAACCCCCAAGACTTTACCCTTAGGCTATTCACTGTTGACCTCTCCCGATTCCTAAGAAGGGCATGTATAAGTGCACCAGCATGCCTCCTGTCCCCTGTCCTAATGTTTCTCTCCTACTAGTATCATGTATATAAAGATTATTATATCTTTGTATACTACCAATACGTATTTGACAAAATGAACAAACAAACAAATAAATAAAATAAAGTTTAAAGATGGGATTGCCTAGTTCCTATGGCTTTTTAAATATCTTCTGAAATACAGCAAATTAACAGGTACAGCTTATTTATTTCTGTGCCTGCAAAACATGTATCAGTTAAATTCTGGGTGTGCACTTAAGGTTTCTGGTTTAATTAACATTTAAAGCTCCTTTCTTTCAAAATCATTAGAACAGTTTAGTTCTCTAAACTTGGCTACTTTCCTTGCCTGAGACACTTAAAGGCTTTTCTAAGCCTAACTGTGATATTGCAAAAACAGGGGATGATTAAAACATTGAGTTTTAATGCCTGCAAAACATACGTTGTACCAGTGGGCTGCAGACTAAATTGGGTTTATTTTTTGGTCTGTTCTGTGCTGTTATATTATGATGTCAACCCCTGCTTGTTCTCCCTCTCATCCAGTTATCCGTACATAACCCCTCCCATCACCACTATCCTTGGAAGATATTTCCATATGACAATGGGTGTTCCATCCTCATTGTATTAAAAACAGAAGTCTTCCTACATTTTTTTTTCTCTGGAACATAGAAAAATCTCCCTCCTTCTTTTGTAAATTGTAATGTTTTTCTTGATTCCTATCATGATTTTGCAACTGAGTAAACATTTTGCTTCAGTTTCAGTGAAAGGAGAGCGGTGGACTGGTCTCTTAAAATATTGTTTTCTCCTACCTAGTAATTCATAACTGTTATGGATCCTTGGCTGCTCAATATATTTTACCATTTGGAGCTGCTGAGGGAGAAGAAAGAAAGAAAAACATTAGAATTTAACCTAAGCTGTTGATTTGATTGGATGCTCAGCCAAGTATTGGATGAGATAAGGATGAGCTTTGTAAAACCAGTTTGAAACCTTTGTATTTTCTGGCTGGGTTTGATCCAACTACTAATCAAATCTATCTCTGTTTAATTCTAATGACTCTCAGAAACTTCAACTATCTCTTTTAGAGCATAGTAATTTGCCAAAATAAACAAAAGTAAAACAAAACATGGAGGCGACCCCGGGACAGGGGTTTATCCTCTGTCCTGGTGCTCCTTGACCTCTCAGTGGTTTTCGATACCATCGACCATGGTATCCTTCTGCGCTGGCTGGGGGGGTTGGGGGTGGGAGGCACTGTTCTTCAGTGGTTCTCCCCCTACCTCTCCGGTCGGTCGCACTCAGTGTTAGTGGGGGGGTCAGAGGTCGACCTCTAGGTTACTCTACATGAAACCGCTGGGTGAGATCATCCAAGGGCATGGGGTGAGGTATCATCAATACGCAGATGATACCCAGCTTTACATCTCCACCCCTTGCCCAGTCAGTGAAGCAGTGGAAGTGATGTGCCGGTGCCTGGAGGCTGTTGGGGCCTGGATGGGTGTCAACAGACTCAAACTCAACCCTGATAAGACGGAGTGGCTGTGGGTTTTGCCTCCCAAGGACAATTCCATCTGTCCATCCATTACCCTGGGGGGGGGAATTATTAACCCCCTCAGAGAGGGTCCGCAACTTGGGCGTCCTCCTCAATCCACAGCTCACATTAGAGAAACATCTTTCAGCTGTGGCGAGGGGGGCGTTTGCCCAGGTTCGCCTGGTGCACCAGTTGCGGCCCTATTTGGATCGGGAGTCACTGCTCACAGTCACTCATGCCCTCATCACCTCGAGGCTCGACTACTGTAACGGTCTCTACATGGGGCTACCTTTGAAAAGTGTTCGGAAACTTCAGATCGTGCAGAATGCAGCTGCGAGAGCAATCATGGGCTTTTCTAAATATGCCCATGTCACACCAACACTCCGCAGTCTGCATTGGTTGCCGATCAGTTTCCGGTCCCAATTCAAAGTGTTGGTTATGACCTATAAAGCCCTTCATGACATCGGACCAGGTTATCTCCGGGACCGCCTTCTGCCGCACGAATTCCAGCGACCAATTAGGTCCCACAGAGTTGGCCTTCTCTGGGTCCTGTCAACTAAACAATGTCGTTTGGCGGGACCCAGGGGAAGAGCCTTCTCTGTGGCGGCCCCGGCCCTCTGGAACCAACTCCCCCCAGAGATTAGAATAGCTCCCACCCTTCTTGCCTTTCGCAAGCTTCTTAAAACCCACCTGTGTTGTCAGGCATGGGGGAATTAAGATAATCTTTCCCCCGCGGCTTCCACAATTTATGTATGGTACGTTTGTATGTATGATTGGTTTTAAATTAAGGGTTTTTAGTTTTTAGTATTGGATTGTCGCACATTGTTTTTAATACTGTTGTGAGCTGCCCCGAGTCTACGGAGAGGGGCGGCATACAAATCCAATAAAATGAAATGAAATGAAAAATCATTAAAATCTTAATTATGGTGGAATTGGGGGGACTCACCTACAAAAAATGGGGAATGGAGTTATGAAGCTTGCAAGTTGGAGGCTGCCTATTTCAATGCTAGCACCAAAGTAATCATATGAATTTAGGCACTACAATCTTTTCCTCAAGAGGAGGAGTTCTAATCTTCTGTTTATTTAAAAGCTTCCAGAAGAGAGCTTCATTAGGGCATTTTGTTTTGGTTTTTGCAGCAAAAACAACAAACAGGTTGTGTCTACTGAATATGGTATTGCAATTTACAAATTTAGCCAGTCTGTGCTCCAATCTAAAAAGCAGATTACCAGAGTGGTGCTAATTACCTTTATCTTGGCTAGTTCTGGGAAGTGAGCTTTGAGAGACGTCGTGCATTTAGCATTGCAACTAATTTAGATTTGAGCAACTATCTGAATTGACAAGGAGCAAGCTGTTGTTTTATTTCCTACCAGTATAACTTCTTGCATGACTGCTTTGTGTGGCTTTTCTGGAATGCTCACCTGGCTTCAATCTGCTTTCTTGTCTTTGCTTTCAATTTTGCATTCTATAGAATTGCTGCCATGTGATCACTGACATCTGTCTATTTTAGTCTTAGTTGTCATTAATATTATTTTAAATAGGCATGGTTGGGGAAATTTGAGGGTGGAAGTCCAAAGGTATTAAAGTTGCCAACTAGGACAACCTGATTTAAAAGCAGAATAGTTGACCTTTGTTTTTGTGCTTTGAATAGGGTTAAAGGCAGCTTAGAACAGGAGATGGGTTTTTTTTCCTGTCGATAAGGAAAGAAGTAACTGGAAAACCATCAATCAATTTATTTTCTACACATCAAATTAGATATTCAAAGTAGTCCAGACCAGGAAACAAGAATAAAAACACGTTTATTGTAAAGTGGCAATAGCAGTACCTTGGAATCCAAAAATATGTTTCCTCTTCCCTGCCTTTAAGTTGGTTTGTTTATTTGTTTATTTGTTTATTTGTGTATTTGTGTATTTGTGTATTTGTTTATTTGCTTATTTGCTTATTTACTTATTTGCTTATTTGCTTATTTACTTACTTACTTACTTTCTTACTTATTTATTTAGATTTGATTTGTATGCCGCCCTTCTCCAAGGACTCCAAAGTTCCAGAACAATAGGGAAAATGATTTCTGAGATATTTTTTCCACCTCCCATTTCTGCTTTGGACTCATACTCTTATCAGACTGATGTCTAGGCTGCGGCTCTTCCTTCTGTCTCTCTAGATTATTCTTGTAACTCACTGCATGCGCTATGCATGTGCTCCCCATTATTTTGATATTATTCAGCAGCACATTCCAAAAATGCAATGTCAGACTTTGTCACCCATTACCGCAGACACCCTGGAGCAATCTTTCCTTTATTTCTCAAAACCACTTATCAGAAATCCCTTCTTACCCAATATAGATAAAACACTAAATCAATTTAAAAGCTCCTATTATGATTGGTGTGTATGTCCTTACCCAAAGAAAAACCATTTTTACCCAATTTGGGATACGGTAATTTACCCAGGTTTGGAAAGCGATGCCCTAGAGCCGTGATGGCAAACCTATGGCACGTGTGCCACAGGTGGCACGGAAGCCATATCAGCACTGGTCAGCTGATTTTCAGTCTTGGGGAAGACACTGGCTAGCTGATCTTTGGTCTTGCTCTCTGGACGTTTCAGGGAAGCTCCCCTGAAACCCTGGAGTGCAAAAATCCACCCAACAGGAAAACTGGAAGTTTGGAAAAATGGACTTCTGGTTTGCCCGTTTTGCTGTTTTTCACACTCCAGGGCTTCAGGAAGCTTCCCTGAACCCTCCAGAGTGCAGAAACCAGCATAACGGGCAAACCGGAAGTCCATTTCCTGGTTTGCCTGTTTGGATGTTTTTTCACTGTCCCAGGCTTCAGTGAGGTCTGTGTGCATGCACGGGGATGGGGGGGATTGTGCGCATGTGTGGGGGCAGCACAGGGGGAGGGAAGGGGTGTGGGCATGTGTACGCATGCTAGCGCCCCCACCTACCCTTTTGGCACACAAACCAAAAATGGATTGCCTTTACTGCCCTAGAGGGGATTCGAAGATCTAGGAGTGACTAGGAATAAACACATTGGTATTCCTTGAGATACGAACACTATAAGGATTGGAAGATTTATTTTACAGTTCTTCAGTTGTTAAATAAAATATCCTGTGAACACAATTTATTACTTTTCCTAGCAGATTCCTTTTGGACTTAGCTTGTCTCAAGCCAGCTAGGAAGGTTTCAAACTGCTATCATGTGACTATGGAATACTGTGACCGTTATAGATGTGCTGTAGTTTCCAAACCACAGAAATCATCATAACTGCAGTCATAAATCCCTAAATCCCCCTTTTCATCTGATCACTAAAATGGAACTATGATTATAGTTCAAGGTCCATTTGTTGAGAAAGAAAGAGGGCCTGCAATGGGGATAGCAAAGCCATGCTGGTATAGATAGATAGAATAGACAATGAATAGACAGACAGACAGACAGACAGACAGACAGACAGACAGACAGACAGACAGACAGACAGACAGAATTCTTTTTTGGCTAGGTCTTTGGTGCATATGCTCTCAGTGTACATAAAAGAAAAGATACACTTGTCAAGAATCATGAGGTAGAACACTTAATGATTGTCATAGGGTACAAATAAGCAATCATGAAACAATATTAATATAAATCGTAAAGATATAAGCAACAAGTTACAGTCATTAATGGGAGGAGATGGGTGATGGGAACAATGAGAAGATTAATAGTGATAATAATGCAGCCAGTCAATAGCTACATGCATACCATTCAATACAATTCGGCCATGACAGATGTAAATGTTTATGGCCCCCAGACCTGCTGGCAAAGCCAGGTCTTTGCAGCCTTTTGGAAGGCCAGTAGGGTGGGTGCAATATGGACATCAGGGGGGAGTTGGTTCCATAGAGCCGGGGCGGCCACAGAGAAGACTCTCCTCCATGGCTCTGCAACCTGCATTGCTTAGTTGACAGGACCTGGAGAAGGTCAATACTGTGCGATTTTATTGTTCACTGGGAGGTATGTGATAAGAGATGGTCCTATAGATAGTCTGTCCCTAAGCCATTTATGGGTAATATGAAGTCATTGGAGAGGGGCAGCATAAAAATACAATCAATCAATCAATGTCTAATACTTTTGATTTTGGTAAAAAAAATTGGCAAAATAAATATAGTCATGCTCAAGGCAAGACTCAGTGTAGCAAAGAATATATAGTTCCTGCCATTTCCGATTAGCACTAACATCTAAAATCTACTAATAAAACATTTTTATATATACTCTCCATTTTAGCTCACTTTTAGAACTGAAACTGCTTTAACTAACTGCTAGTGGTAATTGTGTGGATGTGAAACAGCAACTGAAGCTCAGTTCCGATAAGATGAAAATTCATATTTCATTTAACTAATGAAGGTGACGATTTTCAACTAGCATAGGATAATATTATATGTTTGCATAGCATTTTTCAGTCAGTCTGGTGTGAGCCAGGTATACA
This sequence comes from Erythrolamprus reginae, assembly GCF_031021105.1. NCBI lineage: Eukaryota > Metazoa > Chordata > Lepidosauria > Squamata > Dipsadidae > Erythrolamprus > Erythrolamprus reginae. The sequence goes on along the minus strand of NW_027248473.1, from coordinate 491,429 downwards.
TTACTTTCCTGGTCATCCAATGTCAGATGATCAAGAAATCCATAACTGCCCTAATCAAACCTGGAGTAGCTATCTTTAATAACATGTCAGGCATTCTTACAGTGGTCATTATGTCATGTATTTTTTAAAAAAATTTACCATTGTAAAGATGGTATATAAATTTCAGTGCTATTGCATATTGCTATTATGATTAGATTAGAATTGGACTGTATGACTGTAGCTTGTTGCTTGTATCCTAAGATTTTTATTAATATTGATTGTTTCTTCATTGCTTATTTGACCCCTATGACAATCATTAAGCGTTGTACCACATGTTTCTTGACAAATGTATCTTTTTCTTTTATGTACAATGAGAGCATATGCACCAAGACAAATTCCTTGTGTGTCCAATCACACTTGGCCAATAAAGAATCCTATTCTGTGCTATTCTATTCTATTCTATTCTATGCCATTTGTCTTCCTGTTTCATCTTCCCATACTTCCACCAGTAGCAATAAAAAAAAGAAAAAAATAAGCCTCGAGATATTACCCTAATCTCCTGACTCAATGAACAGAGGAGTAACCTCAACCCTCCCCTTCCCGATCTGGATAAGAGCAGAAGCTCAGGACAAAGTTCATTTAAGAAAATTGTTTTACAATATCTGAATACATTAGTGACAACAGAATTTTCTCTATTTGAACGTCTGTTCTGGCTCCTGGATTTTAACTTCAGTAGTAAAAATGAGGCACTAAAGAATGCAATAAAATTCTGAGAAACAAGATTAAATATAATTAAGCACACTCATAAACATGCTTTCCTAGTTTCTGAAAAATAAAGCATAATCTCAGGCTATGAAATTAATGTTTTAGTGATCTTCTTTGTAATAATGTAATATGTATGTATGTATAGGCAGAAATAAATTCCATCTTCCCTGACCATTTGAGCTTAATATATACGTTAAACAATTGTCACTTTCGAACTACAACTCCCAACAGCCTTTGCACTGCAGAAGTTTGTTCTAGCCAATCCGGGGGAGGTTCTTTCTAAGGTACGAAGATGGCGGATCCCAGGAGGTAAAAGCTGTGTGTTCCCTTTATATGTGAATGGGAGCTGGTAAGTCTAATGTAGGATGTTCATCTTTGTCTTTTCGGTATCATAAATGAGCTTTAGGGTCTCTGTCGCTGTTTAATTTTTCTGCTTTAGTGCATCACATTTCATGTCCCAAAACCGGTAACAGAAACTAAGTGATGATAATGTATTTTAGTTCTGGAACTTTATTAATTTGTTTCCGGAGTTGGCCCATTTGCTTGAAATTTAATATCGTAGTGTTATTAAGGGATTCCAAGGCATCCGTAAAAGGGGGGATTTTAGTGATATATATGACTGCTTGGCAGTAAGTATTCTAAATTACTTCAATGTATGTTTTTAAAATTATCATTGTTAGCACTCATCCTTGAACCATGCGATTTCGATTCAAATCAAGATTTATCGTAATATAAATTGTTTGTGTTTTGACAATTCCAGTACATCATAATCTGTAATGCAGATTTGCACATTAGCAGGCATATGAAAAATTTGAGGAGATTTAAGGATCTTATTAGAGATCATGTTAAAATTCAAGAAGTGTAAAGAATGTAATATTTATAACTGAATAAAAGGATCTTAACTTGCTTGCTTGTTAATAAGTGAGCAAAATATACTTTTTCTGATTTCTGAATTTAAAGTTAATGACCCTAAGAGGCTTGTAATCAAGGCTTTGTGCTTCCCAATTGCTTAATCATGAAAAGAAATGATTATTGACAGTAGTTTTTAAAAAGTGAACAGAAAATATTTTTCCTGATTTCAGTTAAGTTGCATTAATTTGGTATGTTTTTATACATACCATAGTATTTATTTTCAATTTTTTATACAAATAAAGGTACATTTCTATAATATTTAAGCAGTGTAAGATCTATTCAAAGTGTTCTCATGATGTTCCAAGCTGAAGAGTATAAATAAGCATATACATACATATACAAATAGATATTGTTTAGGATTGGGTCTTGTATCAAATTTTTTTTGTAGACTGCAAGCCTCAACTTTTGCGAACCAATACGGTAAGCCACAGTGCTTGATTAAAAAGCTGTATATATTATTTGTGTGTGTGTATGTGTGTGTGTGTATATATACATATGCATGTACGTACGTACGTACGTATATGCATACATACATACATACATACAAACATACATACATATTCGGTTGAATAACCCTGGTATACCCAAATATGGGAGGGAGTACAGTATATTGCTTCCTTTTTGCTTCCCTTCATTTTCATTATCAGCAAAAATATGTTTCACACACACGTATATGTGTGTGTGTGTGTGTGTGTGTGTGTGTATGTATGTAATGTATTTGCACACACAAAATAGTAGCTTCGGCCTCACAAGTGGTATTAATAAAACTTTTTAAATTAGTGTGTAACTATACTGTAAACTGAATTCAATGGGTCTTATTTCCAAGTAAATGTGATGGAAAGGATTCATTCTCAAAACATAACATACATTTTGAAATGTAAAGCAAAACAAGTGGGGACATGTTTTTAATAAAGGTATCACTGATCCAATATATTTTATATAGAATGAATCTCTGCCCCACAAGCTTACATTTCAAAATATGTACTGGTGTATGGTCCTCCACTTGCAACCATTTGTTTAGTGACTGTTCAAAATTACAACAGCACTGAAAAAGCTGGCACTTGATTTTACACTTAGGATCTCAGCAGCATCCCCTTGGTCATGTGATAAAAATTTGGAGGTTTGGCAAATGGCATTTATTTTTGACAGTTGCACTGTCCCTGGGTCATGTGATCAGAATTTGTAATCTTCCCAGCTGGCTTCCGACAAGCAATGTCAATGGGGAAGCATGACTCACTTAACGACTGCATAATTTGTTTAACAACTGCAATGATTTGCTGAAAAATGGGAAAAAGTATGTAAAATGATACAAACCTCACTTAACAGCTGCCTTGCTCAGCAACAGATATGCTGGGCTCAGTTGGGGTCATAAGTAGAGGATTATCTGTATTTTAAACTGTCTCTGTTTAAAATGCAGGTAGTCCTCTATTTATGACAATTTTTACAAGTGTTATTGTTTCTCCTCAGAGCAATGTGTGAAATGATTCTTTGTTTTCTGATCTGACATATTAATGTTTTTTCTTTTCACTTTTTCTTTGAGAATTGCTTCCTGAATATTCTGGCCATATGTATCCTAGTCTGGACAAAAAGTCATGGGAGTAGATATTTTTTTGTTTATAACATACAATATTACACTGTTTATTTATAATGCAATGTTATATAGTTATATAGTTCTGAAACCAGAAACCTGATGAAGATATGAGAGAGATACTGTAAACCATGTGGGTCCAACTTTGACTTGAAGAGGAATTGTCTTTAGCTGCATATAAAATATATAGTAATGCTAAAAATATTGGTAAAAATCACGTAATAATTTTAAAAGGTTACAATCTTGTCAGCCTGCTTTATTAGCTGTCCAAATGGTCCATGGGTTGGACATACATACTATAAACATTTTCTCTATTCCTTTCAGGAAAGGAAGATGATGAAAGTAGTCAATCTCAAACAGGCCATCCTCCAGGCATGGAAGGAAAGGTGGAGTGATTATCAATGGGCCATAAATATGAAGAAATTTTTCCCCAAGGGGACTACCTGGGACATCCTGAACTTAGCAGGTGTGGTTCATAACTTTTGTACATCATAAATGTTAAACTCTGGGTTGATCCTAAACGATGTGGTCTTCAGTGAAAAACAAATTAATATGAATGATAAATACTTCTTGTTTAGCAGCACATGCATTAGTATTTGACCACTCTGGTACTTTAGACCAGTGTTTCCCAACCTTGGCAACTTGAAGATATTTGGACTTCAGCTCCCAGAATTCCCCAGCCAGCGAATGCTGGCTGGGGAATACTGGGAGTTGAAGTCCAAATATCTTCAAGTTGCCAAGGTTGGGAAACACTGCTTTAGACAACCCAAGTCTTACAGTGGATTCCAGAGGCTAGTAAGTGCAGTGCTAAATCAAGCTTAGTTACTATAAGACAAAGGGTCATTATGCGGGTGCTGCCAAGTATTCAAAGTAGCTATTATTTTCCTTTGAAAAAGAAATCTTTGTCCTATAATCTCCTTATGCCTACTACCTAGAGTTTTGGGTAAGTAGATTTCTATGAATTATGAAGCAGATCAATTAAAAAATGGGGGTTGCAGTCTTTTAAAATGTTTGTCTTTTTCCTCATGGTATGTGAAGAAATCAATACATTTTGATTTATAAACCTGAACCACTATGGAAATATGCCTCTGGGTAATTAAATATGGTCAAACATTTTAAACGTTATAAAAACTACCCCAAATTAAGGGATTACAGGTGTCCAAAAGCAAAAGATGTAGTTAAACATAGTTGGACTTGTAACAGTGTGCTATGTAAATGAATATCCTGAATTTACTACCATGTTTCCTCGAAAATAAGACTCTGTCTTATATTTTTTTGAACCCTGAAATAAGCACTAGGCCCTTTTGCCATGCACTCAAAATCCCAATTGGGCTTATTATTAAGAGATGCCTTATTTTGGGGGAAACGGTAATTATTTTAATATTTTACATTTGGAGCTTTAAAAGTCCCACTAAAGCATAATATTAAGGCACCACACTAAGAGTCTGTATGAAGCAAAATAGGAAACACTGCTTTTCACTTTCATAGTGTATGAATAAATGCAATCCATGCTGGCTGAAGCACTCAGGTAGTGCTTCATACCTCATCTTCCATTATGTAACTTTCACGGAATGGGAAATGTGTGAAACAGCTAATAGACCAGCATTTCTGAAGATTTACACAGTGAAACACCTTCAACCAATTTAAACAACAACAACCATCATCATCATCATTAGGGTGTCAAATTCTGATTGCTCAGTATCTTGTAGAAAGTGTGGTATCTTATTTCAGGCTGTATACACTAAATTATATGTAACAAGTATAGAGTGCAGCAAATAGAATAGCAAGTAAACACAAGACAAAGAGCAAGAAATATAGGTCTTGCCAGAAATCTGAATGGTTAGAAACTTTAGTAGAGAGCCAGTGAAGCACTGGTTCAGAGACTCAAATTCTGATAGAATTCAGAATGTCAGATAGCCTGCCAGTCAGATCAAAGAATCACAGTTCAGATAACAAGGAGCGATGCAGGACACAGGAGGACACATTCTGAGTTGGTGTGGTTTTTCTCAAAAAGAGACTAATAGTTGCTGTGGCAGATGTAACACAGTTACAGACAATTTGCTAGAGGCCCCTGCAGGGTTGTCGGTAAAGTTCACTAGACTTATGGTTCTCAGTGACTTCAATCTGCCTTCCTGAGTTTGGCCTCAGAAGTGGTTCAAGAGAGCATGACAGCCAAGATTTTATTCCAGATTGTCACTGGTCTGACTTCGGATACAAGCCAGACCTGATATTCTTATTGGAATTGGAGCAATATCAGTGTGACTTGGTGAGGAATCTGTGATGATCAGATCACCCACTTGGGTTCTTGAGGCTCTCTTAAACCACTCTACTCTGCAGGGAGACTGGACTCATTTGTACGATCTGCTCCAGAGGCCTATGTACCCAAGTGGGTTCCAGAAGGAACTGGAGGATATCCTAAAGGCCCTGCCAAAGCCTTAGTAATAAACTGGAATCAAAAGGCCATTGAGATTCTGGACAGGTTTGTGTCTATGGAGTTCTCTTTCCCCATGGTTTACAGAGGCACTATAACATGGCATGGGACCAGATTACGTATGGGACTGTCTTCCAAGCGGTCGGTCAGGTCCCATAGAGTCAGCCTTCTCTAGGTCCTGTCAGCCAGACAATGTCATCTGGCGGGACCTAGGGGAAGAGCCTTCTCTGTGGCGGCCCCAGCCCTCTGAAATGAGCTTTCCTCGGAGATCTGTACTGCCCCCACTCTCCCTGCCTTCCTTAAACTTTAAAAGACCCACCTCTGCCGGCAGGCCTGGGGCCATTGAAATTTTAACACCTTGCCCCACTCAATGAATTGATGGATGATGGATGAATCTGTTGTTAACTTTTTAATTACGGGGATTTTAATCTGTAAATTTTATTTACATTTCTACATGTTGTGAGCCGCCCTGAGTCTCAGGAGAAGAAATCAAATAAATAAATAAACTGGGGTTTAAAACAAGTTAAAAGATGCCTACATGACATTGGATAAAAACAAAATATGACTTTAAAAATTTATTATTTAACGTATGTTTTCTACGGAGGTCAAAAGGATGACCTAGATGGTGCATGATTTAAAGCTATTGTTAAGGCCCTTATCATGGCAATAAGAGCAGCAAAACATTTCTCTGCCCTTATTACAGAGAGTTGGATATAACACTATAATTTACTATACTAAAGCCATATTTTTTTCCACTGACACGCCATTTGAACACATCCAATTAATCTAAAATTAAACACTTCAGAACAGCAGAATGTATAATTTCTATTTATTTTTGCCATTGAAGAAACTGTTAAACAGAAATACAAAACTATATTTCTTAAATAATAGTTGGTATAGGAAATTGACTAATTTTTACTCTTGCTTAGATATTGTGAATCAACTTTTTCTGCAATTAGCCCCATTCCTGGCTTTGGGATTCTTTTGAGAAAGGGTGGCTAGAAATGTCTTGACCAACACTTCAGCTACATCTAGTGACATTTTCTTACCTTGGAATTATTTTAGCATCTTTTTTTGTACTCAGAGTCCATATAAGCTTCTACATATTGCAATTGCCTACTTGGGTTTGAAAAAGCAGGAGACAGTTTGTCAGGAAACACATAAGAATGTGTGTCTTTGTGATTGAAAACAGCTCAGCTGCCAATCTGAGATGCCCAAAGAAAAATTTCTTACTGCTTTGCTGAATATGTGTGCAAAATCTGGCTTGAAGCCTGGCTGCCCAACTATAAACATTTTCTGGCTCTGCCCCAATGTTTTATTCAGATTTAGTATAAAAGCACTCTAGTTTGGAGATAAGTTATAGTTTATGCAAAGCTTTCTTCTCTCATTTAGAGAAAGCCATATGACTTAATACATTAATGGAAATCTTCTAATCTACAGAATTGATTTGGAACAAGTTCATTTTTGTACTATAGATAGGTTCTTAGTATGTCTTTCTATCTTTCACACTTCTTACAAATCCTCAATATGTTCTATTTTCCTGCCACACATTTTTCCCCTTAAGATTGTTTTAGCTTTAGCAATAAAAGGCTAAGAGGTCCTGGAACAAATATGTAGTTAAGAAGAATTTAACTTTCTCATAAAATTATAGTTCTTGATAGGTTTTTAGGAGATATAGCCAGAGCTTGTAGCTTCCAATTTCTTTCTTAGTTTCTTGTATTAAAAATATATTAAAAGCTTCTACTTCTGTTTAATAAATTTTAGATTCAGCTAAAGACAGATAAAACATAATTATCTCAAAGTGCTATTAGAGAAACAATATAATTAATGATTATTTGAAATAATTGTCATTAATGAAATAGATTTCTGTCTCATCATAGTTAGGACCCATTGTGGTTTACTCCTTTGGAGAAATAAAACAGTGCTTATTTTAAAATGGAGCTACGATACTTAAAATGTTCATATAGAAAGTTGGGAAAAGGAAATTATATGACTAATTTATGCAACGAAAAGTGCCATTTCAGTGAAAATTAAGATGGTTTAATTGTTCAGTGAAGGTATTCCTTCTTGTTACTCATTGCCTTGTGATATTCTTCTTTACAAGACTTCAAAAAAGCATTAGAAATTTCAGGTAATGCTCGACCACAATTGAGCCCAAAATTTCTATTGCTAAGATGAGTGAAGTCCTAGATTATGACTTTTCTTGCCATAGTTGCTGAATCGTTCACAGCATTTATTAAATTAGTCAAATTGTTAAGTGAACCTGGCTTTCCCACTGACTTCGCTTGTCAGAACATTACAAAAGGAGATAACTTGAGCCCTGGACACTACAACCAGGAATTATACCATTTGCCAAGTGTCTAGGTTTTTATCATGTGATCACAGGGATGTTGCAATGGTCATAAGTATGAAAAAGTCATAAATCACTTTTTCCAAAGTTGTAACTTTGAAGAGTCACAAAACTAATGGTTGTAAGTTGTGGAAGTTCTGGAACTCTGCATTAAATATTGTGTTATCCCTATAATAATAATAAGACTGATGCTGGCAGTAGGGGAGGACGAGGAAGATCCACTGGGCTGGTCCGAGGAACTGATTCAGAGGAACATGGCAAGACTCACCTGCCTTTTGGGTTTGCATCCGGCCTGCGCGACCATCCCCAAAACAAAGCTTGCTTCCTCTTCCTCATACGCGCGGTGAAAGGGGCTGGGCTCGGCGATATAATTCGAGCTGCCCAAGAGGCTCAGAGGAAGCACCAGTTGCAATGGCAATGGCACCTCGCTCTGAAGTGTTGTGGCCAGGTCCTAGCACTCAAGAGGCATTGTTCCGCAGGCCAGATGCACGTTGGACTCGCCAAAGCTGAATTTGCTAGATGTTTTCTTTCCAGAATGTGGTGGGCGAGAAAAAGAGCAGGGCGGTGTCTGGGAGGCTGGCGAGTGAAGAGCTGGAGAAGCCCACCTGCGAGGCTTGTGGAGGGAGTTATCTTCCCGCGAGGCTGCTAACCCCTAACCTGGGGAAGCATCAGTTGATCGTTGTAACTGTTTTTTTTAATTTTTTTTTAGTTAAAAGTGCTAGTTTTTTTTCCTAAGTTCATGCCCATCCAGTCACATGACCCCACCAACAAGCCATGCCTACTAAGCCACGCCCAGAGAACCAGTGGCAAAAAAAAAGTACATTTCACCACTGATCCTAGTATAATTTCTTGTATGGTGCAAGCTTGGAATTCAAAGTCTGCTCAACATTTTTAAGGCTATAAAGCTTTTAAAGCTCTGTACTGTTCTGTTTAATTTTGCAACATACCATCTGGATTAATATTGAAATCTAAACAAACATGGTCATTATTAATTTTAGCTCTTTGTTTATACAGAATACTTTTTTTCTGCATAATTATGCAAACAATCCATCCTGTAAAAACCATGGGTAATTATCAAAAGTGTGAATTTGTAGAAATGGGAGATTAAGTATGGAGTTAACATGGGAATGTCTTAAGAACTAAAGGAATGGATATCACAAGTATGTTTCCTGGTACCAGAAGGCAGTAATAAGGTTGTCAAAATTGGTTTCCTGTCTTTTGATTGATTACCCTCTAAAAGTATTAAGATAAATTATATGTATTTTTTGAGAAGTTGCCTATAAAACCAGGCTATGTTATTAGCCCATCCTAATTTCAATTGGCACCATACATTGACAGAATGCATCTATGAACACTAATTGGCAGTCAGAAGACATGATGAAAATGCTTTAATTTTACAACATATAGACAAATTTAACCATAGTTTTAATTAGGGGGCTTTAGCACAGGTTTGCCTAGGCTTCTACAATTTATGCATGGTATGTTTGTATGTATGATTGGTTTTATAACAAAGGTTTTTTAGCTGTTTTAGTATTGGATTTTCACATTCTGTTTTTATCACTGTTGTTAGTCGCCCCGAGTCCACGGAGAGGGGCTGCATACAAATCCAATAAATAAATAAATAAATAAATAAATAAATAAATAAATAAATAAATAAATAATCAATTACAATCATATCTGGATCAGGAGGCTCTTCTCACGGTCCCTCATGCCTTTATCACCCCATGCAATTGGCTCTAGATGGGGCTACCCTTGAAGAGTGGTTGGAGACTGACTGATTTCCGGATTGCCCCAACCCTACTGGCCTTCCGAAAAGCCGTAAAGACCTGGCTTTTCCAGCAGGCCTGGGGTCGTTGATCGGATGACATGCGATCAAGATCCGACTTGGAAAGATATACAGAGTTTTTAAAAACTGTTTTGGTTGTTCGTCACAGGTTTTAAATTGTTTTATACTGTTTTTTAATGGGGTTTTATATTGTATTTTCTGTCCGTTTGGTTGTGAGCCTCCCAGAGTCCTCTGGGAGTAGGGCAGCATATAAGCCTGCCTAAATAAAGAGAGAGAGATGGAGGGAGGGAAGGAGGGAGGGAGGGAGGGAGGAAGGAAGAGGGAGATAGGAAAGTGTAGGAAAATGTGACAAGCCTAGACCAGGCCAACCCCCAAAATGTCAGAGAATTTCTAGAAGTCCAGCCCTCTGACAACTCAGCCATCAATAGGCCTATAAATATTAACGAGATCTATAGACTATGCAAAAGAGACAATCAACCAGCCCCCCAAAAATTGCAGCACCTCTTCACCAGTAATCAGCACTCAGATCAACATAGATTGATCTGTGGTCAACTTCTGACCAACAATCAAGTAAACAATACCCCAATCAAAGAACTGCCAAAGAGACATTGGTAAACAGCCCAACCAAAACATCTCTAAGACTACCCACATCCACACAAAACAGGCAAGACATAAAAATATAAACTGGCAGCAAACAGCACTTCTTGCTACCACTGATGGTCTTACCTAGTTAGGAAAATGAAACATCTTCAAGAAAGCAAGAAAGCTCAGAGAGCATCAAGGACCATAAATTTTCCTAATTTAAATGACATTGTGCAAATATATCTAATTTACATAGAAAGAATGTGCATAATAACACATAATATAGATTTAAAACAGTAGAAACTTTATTGGGACTACAATCTGAAGTTAGTTGGGGGAAAGATCAAAAGCGGCATGAGAAAATATTATTTTACTGAAAGAGTAGTAGATCCTTGGAACAAACTTCCAGTAGACGTGGTAGATAAATCCACAGTAACTGAATTTAAACATGCCTGGGATAAACATATATCCATCCTAAGATAAAATACAGAAAATAGTATAAGGGCAGACTAGATGGACCATGAGGTCTTTTTCTGCCGTCAGACTTCTATGTTTCTATGTAACTGCCAGAATTCACAGCAAGTATGGCTTCTCTGAAAGTGCTTTCGAGGCAATCCAGCATACATCGTATAAGAAGTGGGATTTTTCGAGCTGAATGGCTGCTAAATATAGCACCCTTGGCAAGGCCTATTGATTACTGAAAATTTGAAATTCTTAACAGTTGGAGTTGGAAAAATGACAGATAGATGCATGGAATAATCCATTGGAACAATTGTTAGGGGAGTCACTAACTCTCAGAAAGATTTAGAGTTTGAAATACCCGTTCCCATGTGCAGAGGTTCTTTCTTTTTTTCTATGCTATGATGTTCGTTATTTTTATACCAGAGAAAACTTTCTGGGTGCTACTTTTTCCTTTGTTATTCCAATAACTAAAGCTAATGCACAAGATGTACATATAAAAAGGAAAGACACTTGGATGTTAGGGTTGTTTGGTATTCTGGTAACTTCTTTTTATTGAGACCTTGTCCTGAAGAATGTTAACATCTGTTCGCATTCTCCTTAAAAGATTGATGAGGAAGACATGCAAATTATTGGTGTATGTGTGTGAGTGGTGGAAAGAACAATGGAATAGATATTAAAACCACATTGTAATTATACAATGGTGGCGTATGTGGTGAAAGAATTGTCAGCAGAAGAAAAGGCAATGTCCAGTATTTACAGGAAAATAGAAGTAAGAGACTGAAAAAGTCATGCAGTATGGATGCATGACTTGTAAGAAACATGTTAAGTGGACAAAGTAGAATGTCATAGGCTATAATAACACAGTTGTTATTATACTACATCATTGTGTAGTTGAAAAGAATGTGCATAACAAGGAAAGTAGCTGATTTGTGAAGGATATGGATTGGCGCATTCCAACCACAATAGTATTTGTTCATTTTTTGATTTGTGGAACTGGCAGGAAAGAATGCTTAGTTGATTGGGTTTTCAGCTATGAGTTGGGAATTAATGGTGCAAATAGCAATTTTATGGCGATTATTAAGATTTCTTTGGAACTGTTCACATATTATTTACAAAATATATTTACTGTTTATGTTTAAAAACTTTAGAATTTTATGCCATTTTAAATCTGTATTGTCTTTGTTACTGCCATGACTAGAATATAATATGGTATACTATTGACATATAACTTCTTGTAGGGAAAAAACAGTTGTCACCAAGGTTATTCTCATGCTGTCATTAACTCTTTTCTTTGCTATTTGGGTAAAGTAATTTTAGGTAGTTTTTTCACTGGTTTTGTAAATAGGATTTGAATTGATATTTAAGATGTTGAGCTGGTGCTTTTATATTTGGGTGGGATTTTGTAGAGTTGCTTCATTTTATCAAATAGGATTTGCATTTGGAGAAGGAATGGTTGATTATCAGCTTCTGGAGTAGATGGTAGTTCCATAATTGGACTAGAAATGGTTCCTTCAAGAAATAAAAAATCAAGAAGATTGTTCCTGTTCTTTCATTTGGCCTGATTTCCAGCTAAATGGAAAGATACATCCATCCCTCCTTTTCTTAACTTCTTTTGAATTCTAGCTCAACTTTTAAAAAGGTCATCGTCTAGAAGATCAAGGCTAGGCAAAGTTGGGTCTTCTATGACATGTTGACTTCAACTCCCAGAATTCTTGAGCTTCCATGATTGGCCCAGGAATTCTGGGAGTTGAAGTTCACAAGTCATAAAAGAGCCAATTTTGTCTACCTCTGATCTAGATGATTTGATCCTCGATTGTGAGACTGATCTTATTTGTATGCCAGAAACCCAGTTGGAGAAACTGAGTGATGTCACCTGGATGCAGCTGTTCATCCAATATCTCAATTCAGAAGTAGAAATAGGAAGTGGGATGGGAAGAAGGTGTGGCCATATCATTGCTAAATACTGTATTCTGTTCACTTTGCAACGTTTTGAAGAAGCTAAGAATTCAATATAGGTTTATCTGGAATTGTGTGAGACGTATTGTTTATAGGCATTATAAAACATTTGGGTAAACTTTCAGGTTATTCTGTTAATTTTAATAAACTTAATATACTGCCTACTAGTACTAAAATATTCATAGATTTATTTAAACATCTTGAAATGTATACCTGAAAAATGTCTTCATTGCTGGAAGCTAATAATCTTTTTTCAGATTAAGACTGGTATAATATATGGCTAAAAATCCCCATATATAGAGAAGAATAAATATAGTTTACAGCTAATTTTTCTTGAAATTTGATATATCTTCTTGGATGGGTTACCATATTATTATCTATAAAGCTTTAAATTTATAAGTTATGGTACTAAGAAAGGTTTTATGGAATTTAGTTGCTCCTAAATTATAGTATTTATATGAATTGGGATTGATAAATTATTTTTTCAATTGATTTGGGGACTAATGTGGCCCTTTTAGATAATGAAGTCCTGTTGAATCTTTGGTAGCAAATTGTGATATCTTTATATACAATACTGTGTTTATAGACAAAGTTGCTAGAATTCTTGCCCATATTCACCATTAACCATGAATATAAGCATCAGCTTATATTCACAACACCATTGAATGATGTTGCATTGATTAGTCCTGGATTGTTGGATCAGTTTCAGTCTATGGACATGGTGCTTTGATGAGCCTATGCAAACACATATCCTCGAGAGATCAAATAGGGATCCTTAATATTTATCTCAGCAGTTTGGAAGTACTAGTGGTATGCCATCTTTTACAAAATCAATAATAGATTGTTTGCTTTTTAATTATTTCAGGCCAGTTTTGAATTTTCAATTTCCTAGAGGATGAATAACTTCAAGTTCAAATTATCTAAATCTATTTCAGGGCAGGCAATGACATAGAAATGGTATGGGTTACCTGATGGATTATTTATTAACAGAGCCTGATAAGGACAACTTGTCTCTTCTTGTGAATGCCTTGATAGCTTCTGACATTATTAACTTCTGAACCACCTTGAGACTTGGGAGTTATATGTTGTGGACCTGCTCCCAAGTTAAGAGTAGGTGTGACACAGTAGTACTAGGGGACTTTCATTTCACTCTTTTTTTTTAAGGGTATAACTGTTACAAGAGTTAGTTCTATTCTCCAGGTTAGTTACCATATTTACGAGACTGCTGGGAGAGTAGTAAAAAGTGTAAAAAGTGGTAAAATTCAGTGGTACTTTTATGCACCTTCCTTTTCAGTTTTTACCAGATTTGATTGCTTCCTGCCAAGACTGCTACAGACAGCTTGAGATTAAAATTAAATCCAGACAAGCCTGAAGATTTGATGGTTGGAGAAAGGGGTTGATTAATTTGAAGGAATACTTTGAATCCCAAAAGAGGGTATTTTCCCTCTTAAACATCTGGTCCACAATTTGGGGGTGATCTGAGACATGGTTTGTTTGTTTGTTTGTTTATTAGAGTTGAAAGATCTTGCAGGTCATCAAGTCCAACCCCCTGCTCAAGCAGAAGTTATATGTGCCCACACATAAGTTAATGCATTGGTTAATGACTATATCTACATAAGGTAGCTGGGCCCTTTTGTTGGGAATGACTTAGCCATATTTACCCATGTAATCGTAAATTCCTGATTAAACCATTATACTTAGGTCTTCAATAAACCTTCTTAAAGAAATTATGGAAATTAGCCCCAAACCTGGCAGCTAGTTTTCTGGTTTAAATTTATTCTTCACTCCTGGCTAGCGCATGCATATATTTAAAAAAACTTTCGGTTTGCCCATAGGGCTGTTTTTTTGCATTCTGGAGGCTTCAGGGAAGCTTCCTGAAGCCTCCAGAATGCGAAAACGGTCTTCTTCAAGGCCAAAAATCAGCTGGCCAGCGCATGCATGTGCACAGGAAAACGCATCATGTGCCCTCAGATATGGCTCCGTGTGCCATCATCGCTCTAGCATGTGAGGAGAGAATGGTGGCAGCAGGGTCCATTTCCTTCTCAGAAGTGTTAGTTGAACAAAGGATACTATACTTTCCTTTTCTCCCTTGAATTACAGTGTTCCCTCGATTTTCGCGGGGGATGCATTCTGAGACCACCCGCGAAAGTCAAATTTCCGCGAAGTAGAGATGCGGAAGTAAATACACTATTTTTGGCTATGAACAGTATCATAAGCCTTCCTTAACACTTTAAACCCCTAAATTGCAATTTCCCATTCCCTTAGCAACCATTTAGATTATTACTCACCATGTTTATTTATTAAAGTTTATTAAAAAAATATTTATTAAAGGCGGATGAAAGTTTGGCGATGACGTATGATGTCATCGGGCAGGAAAAACCATGGTATAGGGGAAAAAACAGCAAAATATTTTTTAATTAATATTTTTGAAAAACCGTGGTATAGCCATTTCGCGAAGTTCGAACCCGCGAAAATTGAGGGACCACTGTATTTGCTTCTATTAACACAAAACACTGCAAAAGTATAGGAATTTGGTGATTCTTGAAAGTGATCCAATTTCATGAGCAATGTTAGTGGACTAAATTATGGCTGTTATTATTCTTTGTGAAAATGATTGTACTTTTCTAGAAATAATTTCCTTTTTTTTTTAAATTACAGAAGCACTTCTTGAACAGGCTATGATTGGCCCATCGCCAAATCCATTACTCCTATCCTATCTGAAATATGCCATCAGTTCTCAGGTAATAACCCCATCATAAATCTTTCAATTTCAGAGGATGTAAATTAATGTTAATGGATTAAATATCATTTTAGCTATAGGACTGAAGTATCTTTGAAGTATCTGAAAGATTGAAGTATCTTTGAAAAAATTGGAAAAAGTCTGCGCTAATCTAGTCTTAAATAGCTCATGGAGCAGTTTTAAAATAATCTTTCAATTTTAATCTTTTTAAATTTGTGTATTTTCATTTTGCTAAATTGTAAGAAAGGTTTGTGTAGGGCACTGAAACTCTATCCCTGATTTTCCCAAAGGTGCTTTTTCAAGAGGCAACTGGATCTTCAGATAATGCACTTGGGGAAAAGGAATCCTCAGTCTGAGTATTGCATTGGCAGTTCTGTGTTAGCAAAAACTTCACAAGAGAAGGATTTAGGGGTAGTTATTTCTGACAGTCTCAAAATGGGTGAGCAGTGTGGTCGGGCAGTAGGAAAAGCAAGTAGGATGCTTGGCTGCATAGCTAGAGGTATAACAAGCAGGAAGAGGGAGATTGTGATCCCTTTATATAGAGCACTGGTGAGACCACATTTGGAATACTGTGTTCAGTTCTGGAGACCTCACCTACAAAAAGATATTGACAAAATTGAACGGGTCCAAAGACGGGCTACAAGAATGGTGGAAGGTCTTAAGCATAAAACGTATCAGGAAAGACTTAATGAACTCAATCTGTATAGTCTGGAGGACAGAAGGAAAAGGGGGGACATGATCGAAACATTTAAAATTGTTAAAGGGTTAAATAAGGTTCAGGAGGGAAGTGTTTTTAATAGGAAAGTGAACAGAAGAACAAGGGGACACAATCTGAAGTTAGTTGGGGGAAAGATCAAAAGCAACATGAGAAAATATTATTTTACTGAAAAGTAGTAGATCCTTGGAACAAACTTCCAGCAGACGTGGTTGGTAAATCCACAGTAACTGAATTTAAACATGCCTGGGATAAACATATATCCATCCTAAGATAAAATACAGGAAATAGTATAAGGGCAGACTGGAGGGACCATGAGGTCTTTTTCTGCCGTCAGTCTTCTATGTTTCTATGTTTCTTTGAAGACGTTTGGCTTCTCATCCAAGAGGTTTTTTTCAGTTCTGAGATCGGATTAGAACTAAAGAAGCTTTTTGGAGGAGAAGTAAAACATCTTCAAAGAAAAACCAGAAAGTTCAGTTTCCTCTTGAAAAAGCACCTTTGGGAAAATCATGACCTGGATGACTGAGAATCTCCATAGACATTTATTCCCTTGATTTTATTCACATGCCCACTTTAACTTTTGAAAATATTTCTTTAAGTGAAATTAATGAATCTCATTGTCCATTGTTTCCTGCTGATATGCAGAACTGCCGCAGATATTTGGCTTTATTGTGGGGAGTGGGTTCAAATATTTGAGAATGAATTAAATATTAATACTTAATTCATTATTTTGCAGCCAATTTTTTTTAAAAAAAATCTTCTATGACCAAAAGAATAAAATTTATTGTGAAATCCTATGCCTTAAAATAGAAATTGTCTTAAAAGGTGCTAATCAATTGATTTTGGGCTAACATGGATCCCCTGCCCCTATAATGGATGCATCTGTTACTTTGAAAAAGGATGTTAGATATCCTGTACAAGTTTTATGATGAGGGTGGTGGTGATTATTATCATTATTCCCAAAACGAAACAAGTGACTGTTTTTCTGTTGCTATCAATTGCCTCATTGCTATGAGATTCTTGGTAAAAATTGCCATAAGAAAAGCTTTTTGGTTTCATTTTAAACTCTCTCTTTTTTTTCTTGGGCTGCTCACTCTAATGTTGATGTGAAACTACACCATTGCCTAAAAATGTCTGTTTAAATTTGTGCCAGGCCAGTGCATCAGCAAAGCTGTATTGCTGATAGGTGACCTTGCTGTCCCTCACTCTTTTCACATAGCAGTTGAAATGGCAGGCCTTGTTTGTCGGTTTGATTAAATATTAGCTTTAGCTTGTAACCGTCTCCTCCTTTCTCTTGTTTACAGATGGTGTCATATTCTACTGTTCTGATGGCCATCAGCAAGGTAGTATTCAAACATTTCTCTGTATTCCTCCTCTGAATTTTGTCATTCTGCCCTTTGCAAGCTTGGCTCATATAGAGGGCACCAGTGTATGTTCAGAGTCCCCAGAAACCTTTTCAGATATGACACCAGGTGTGCAATTTAGCAGATTTTGTGAGCCAGGAAAAAGTGTTAGCTTCCCTTAGAGCTTTGCAGCAAATTCTAGCCCATATGATTGAGTGCAACATTTTACCACTGTTTCTATTATTCAAGCTTCAAAATATAATACCATGAATATTGAGTCTATATATATGTACTTTGACAAGTTTTGTAAAAGAAGAAAAAGAGGAAGATTTAAAGGTATAAGTTATTCACTTGGCACCATTGCCTAGTTGCAATCTGCTTGGTTTTGTAGACCTGACTTCAACAAACTTTTTGTTTCTTCAGCCATTTAACAAAAAAACCCCAAATACTGTAAATATGCATTTCACTTTAAAAAAATCATAGAAATAAGTGCATATGCAGTGATACCTCGTCTTACAAACGCCTCGTCATACAAACTTTTCAAGATACAAACCCGGGGTTTAAGATTTTTTTGCCTCTTCTTATAAACTATTTTCACCTTACAAACCTACTGCCACCGCTGGGATGCCCCGCCTCCGGACTTCCATTGCCAGCGAACCCCCCTTTTTTTGCTGCTGGGATTCCCATGAAGCTCCCCTCCATGGGAAACCCCACCTCCAAACTTCCGTGCTTTTGTGATGCTGCAGGGGAATCCCAGCAGCGCAAAAATGGGCGCTTTGCTGGCAACGGAAGTCCGGAGGTGGGGTTTCTCAGCGGGGAGAGCCTCAGTGAAATCGCAGCATCGCAAAAACACAGAGGTCCGGAGGTGGGGTTTCGAGGACTTCGGTGTTTTTGCGATGCTGCAATTTCACTGAGGTTCCTTTCGCTGGGAAACCCCACCTCCAGACTTCCGTTGCCAGCAAAGCGCTCGTTTTTGCGATGCTGGGATTCCCCTGCAGCATCACAAAAACACAGAAGTCTAGAGGTGGGGTTTCCCATGGAGGGGAGCCTCAGGGGGGATCCCAGCAGCGCAAAAACGGGCACTTTGGCTGGCAAAAGGGATGAATTTTGGGCTTGCACGCATTAATCATTTTTCCATTGATTCCTATGGGAAACATTGTTTCGTCTTACAAACTTTTCACCTTAAGAACCTCGACCCGGAACCAATTAAGTTTGTAAGACAAGGTATCACTGTATATTTCATTAGCCTGATTGATTTTCATGTCATAGTCTTGGAACCCTTGCAGAACTGGGCATGTGAAAATAGAGACCTCACATGCCATAATCATTATAGTTTTTCCTCTTCCTTTCCTGAGAAATACATAGTGCTTACAGTGTCCAACGCCCAGCAATTCTGGTCAGCTTATGCTGGGCAAATCCCCTATTTGTGCCATTTCCCAGAATTAAATGTTGAATTTTAAACCTAGAATCATATTTTTAAATATATTTTAAAGCTGCATTCATACACTCTGGCAAGTTTATTTATTTCTTGATTGATTGATTTGTATGCTGCCTTTATTATTCTTCCAAATAACTCAAGGCGGCAAACATAGCCAACATGCTTTCTTCCTCCTATTTTCCCCATATCAGCAACCCTATGAGGTGAATAGCAAAGCTCACCCAGCTGGCTTTCATGCCTAATCCTGATCCTAATACAGTTTATACACTTCATCTTATATTATTATATAGACTTGGTCATTATAGTTTTCAAGTCACAGTACAATACAGTGGTCCCTCGATTTTCACGGGTTCGAACTTCACGAAATGGCTATACCACGGTTTTTCAAAAATATTAATTAAAAAATACTTTGCTGTTTTTTTCCCTATACCATGGTTTTTCCCGCCCGATGACGTCATACGTCATCGCCAAACTTTTGTCCGCCTTTAATAAATATTTTTTTTAATAAACTTTAATAAATAAACATGGTGAGTAATAATCTAAATGGTTGCTAAGGGAATGAGAAATTGCAGTTTAGGGGTTTTAAGTGTTAAGGGAAGGATTGTGATACTGTTCATAGCCAAAAATAGTGTATTTACTTCCGCATCTCTACTTCGCGGAAATTCGACTTTCGCGGGTGGCCTCGGAACGCATCCCCCGCGAAAATCGAGGGAACACTGTATATGTTTAGCAATTAACCCAGTTAATTGTGAGTTATTAAAGCATAGCAACATTACCTACACAATGATATAACAAAATGAGGGAACCTTATCCTAAGTGTAACTGACTAGCAGTTGGCTGTCAAAATCAAAATACTGTATGTAGAGTGTAACCCTCAATTTACAACCATTTGTTTAATGACTGTTCAGAGTTACAATGATACTGAGAAAGATGATTTATGATCAGTTCCCACACTTATGTCCATTGTAGCATAGCCATGTGATTGCTTGGCAACTGGCATGTATTTATAAGGGTTGTGTCAAGGATCCAAGTAATACATCCCAATAAGAACTCCAAGACAGGCATATTCTTCAAAGAAAATTTATTGGGGCATATAAAATTGGCTCTCAAATTGATGGAAAACCGACTCTAAGTTTCCGTTGGATTTATTTATTTATTTATTTATTTGGATTTGTATGCCGCCCCTCTCCGAGGACTCGGGGCGGCTCACAGCATATATAAAAACAGAACAATAATGTAATCCAATTAATACTACAATTTAAAAACAATTAAAAGAAAAAAATTCACCAAACAATTAACTTATTAACCAAACATTCAGCAGTCATACTTAAAGCATTCAGTGGTCAGGGGAAGATCTAAAAGTCCCAAGCCTGGTGGCAAAGATGAGTTTTTAAGCTCTTTCGGAAGGCAAGGAGGGAGGGGGCACTGCGAATCTCTGGGGGGAGTTGATTCCAGAGGACTGGGGCTCCCACAGAGACGGCTCTACCCCTAGGTCCCGCCAACCGACATTGCTTGGTCGACGGGACCCTAAGGAGGCCAACTCTCTGGGACCTCACCGGTTGCTGGGATTCGTGCGGCAGAAGGCGGTCTCGGAGATAATCTGGTCCTGTGCCATGTAGGGCTTTATAGGTCATAACCAACACTTTGAATTGTTCCCGGAAACTAATTGATAGCCAATGCAGTCCGCGGAGTAATGGTGAGATGTGGGCATTTCTTGGAAGGCCCAAGACTGCTTGTGCGGCTGCATTTTGGACAAGTTGAAGTTTCCAAACACTCTTCAAAGGTAGCCCCATGTAGAGAGCATTGCAGTAGTCGAACCTCGAGGTGATAAAGACATTTACACCCTATTAAAAGTAAAACTTTGTCACTTCCTCTCAGAGTCTCCAGTCACATGGTCCATTCAGCATATAGTCGAGTTGCTAGGTGATCTCAGTCTCCACCTTTTGAATACCTGGACAAACGTTCTTGATTCCCAGGATAAATAATTTTATTTTGGCTACAACACCCCCTCTCCTGGTCCTTTAGCTCCAGACTGTGTTAACCCTGAAGCAATGTGAAAAGAAACTTTAGAGGAAAGCTACAGAAAAGAAAATGGCCATACTTAGGTCAGCTTCGTTGTAGCATCTTGGGGTCCTTGGATTATCACTTGCAAACCTTTCCAGAAGGTTTCTGACAAGCAAAGTCAATGTGGGAGCCAGATTCCCTTCACTGCATAATTCACTTAACTGATGTAGTGATTCAGTTAGTAACAATGGCAAAAAACCCTTCTAAAATGGGACATGATTGACTTAACAATGAAAACATTACTTAGCAAAGCAAATTTTGGGCTCAATTATAGTTGTAAGTTGAGGACTGCCTCTATATTTCCTCTAGGATTTATTTTCAGAATTTCTAATTTGCTAGTTAGCACCTAATTCAAAATTTTGCATTGAAGGCTGGAGGCAAGGCTTGGTTAAAATTACTAGTCTGCTTCCCTGTTGTCTGAGATCATCCATTTTGCAGGAAGATTTAAAATCAGATGTGGCTGAAATTTTAAAATAATACACCAGGTAGAATGAATTTAAAAATATATAAAAGGTAAAGAATCGGTAGGTGGTAATCTTCGAATTTTAGACTGGACTACATCTCCATTTAAGAAGGCCATACTTGATATTTTGTTAAATCAGAAAACATATTTCCATTGGAGACTTAATTGTAAAATATAAAAGTATGAGACATTTTTATAAAATATAATGAGAACATAATTATCTATTGATAATGTTTGGTATAAGGCTCTTGAAACATCAAAGTGCTTTAGAAAAAATGGTAGGAAATATCAATCTTGCAAGATTCAAGCCCATGCCTGCCTTAATTTTTGTGTTATTTAAAATCAGTTACAATTTCTTTGTGGCCATTGTTTTAGTTTGATGACTTCTCCCGAGAGCTATGTGTCCAGTCATTACTCGAAATTATGGACATGTTCTGTGATCGTCTCAGGTAGGGAATGAATTGTATGTTCAGGTGTCTGTGTGTTGAACAGTTGAGACACTGGTATTAGCTGGCAGTGGCTTATCAAATGCCTGCTGGTTGCTAGGATCAGTCTTTTAACTATGATATTACAGTCACAAAATGTATTTATGTATGAGTATTTGCACTGAGTTCAGTTCCCAGATGGTGTGGTCTCTTTGGTCCTTCCTATTCACAGTATAAACTCTTGATAAAACTCAGCGTCTCAAAAGCAAAATCCTTTTTGCAATCTTTGAAGCCAAGAAAGTTATTTTTGTTAACAATAAAATGTCTGCAAGAAAACAAGCAATTTCAGAGAGCACCAAGAACCCCTCATGTCAATCCTGAGTTACAAAATTCTCCTTTATTAGTGATCCATTTAATATTCTAGTAAATGACTTGCATGTAAGTAAACTGTTCAATTTCTGCTTAGTTGCCATAATCTGAGCAAGAGATTTCTTATGTTCTGAAATAAGGCCATATATTTTAGATCACTCAAATCCTATTAATGATATTTTAATAACACACAGTCATACATTCTTGTAACTTTTCAAAAATTATTGAAATTTCAATACAAATAAATGGAATTCATAACTCTAAAAATCATGTACTTCTAACACATGAATCCCAAACTATATGTACCTTAGAACATACAGTGACATTTTGCCCATAACTTTGCTCAAGCACATTCTTGATCCATCTGAGAGATTGTGATAGCATATCTGAATAAAAGGAAGCTACCTAGCTAGTCAGGTCCAATGTTCAAGCATTTATAAAGCCACTAACTTACCAGCAATATATATATTCAACAATTAACTAAGCTAGTGAGTTAGATTAAAAAAACATTTAATATACAAAAAAGAGAAGAAATAAGATAAATATGTTTCTATGCTGTGTATGTAAAGAGAAGCATTTGGATTTTTTAAAAAGCCAGACAATTAGCAACTGAATATATATAGAATTATCATGTACTCTAATTTCTTCTACATTATTTTCAATATTCCTGGGAGAACCATACTTGTTAGATAAGGCACTTTTTAAATATTTTATTTTTAATTTAAAAAAAATTAAAACTCTGTAAAAATCTTACCTTTCTAAATTCAGATTAAATGTGTTATATAGAGGTAACAGGTGAGGGTGCTGAAGTGGATTGAAATGTGAGGAAACAGAAATTTTCTCTTCCTATAAGAAAATACAATGAATATTTAATTGTTACCAGAACACTGATAAACACCTGTTACAGCCAGGTACAAAGCCCAATGCTTAATCCTCTCTCTGCTTAATTCAATGTTCTGCTTTTTAATTTGATCAGAACCCTTCAGCTCCGAGATTATTGTTGCTTGTTGAAAAAGTACTTGTCCCATCAACAAGATTTTTCTCTCAGTCCCCATCTGCTTTTTGGGCCCAGTTATGTTAATCACTGAATAATTGAATATTTTCTCTTTTTAATTTGTTTAAATAAAGACATGAATTGTAATGAAAGCTACAGCCTGCACTGTGGTACCGCATTATGCAAGATGTTTGATGTCACTACTTTGATATCCCTGGTTGATAACATAAACCTCCTGATTTTTTGCTCTTTCCTGAGAAATCCCCCCCAAAAAGCAATGGACAGGAAGTTGGTTAGAAAAATCAAGTACCATAATAGCGTTTTGCATTATATTATATTTTGGACTATTCAGATTACACCTATGCTGTAACAATACTATGCTAATATTGTAGATGGAAGGCTAAGATTAAGCACAGAAGTAAGATTTGAAATAGAAACATAGAAGACTGACGGCAGAAAAAGACCTCATGGTCTAACTAGTCTGCCCTTATACTATTTCTTGAATATTATCTTACAATGGATATACAGTATGTTTATCCCAGGCATGTTTAAATTCAGTTACTGTGGATTTACCAACCACGTCTGCTGGAAGTTTGTTCCAAGGATCTACTACTCTTTCAGTAAAATAATATTTTCTCACGTTGCTTTTGATCTTTCCCCCAACTAGCTTCAGATTGTGTCCCCTTGTTCTTGTGTTTACTTTCCTATTAAAAACACTTCCCCCCTGAACCTTATTTAACCCTTTGACATATTTAAATGTTTCGATCATGTCCCCCCTTTTCCTTCTGTCCTCCAGAGTATATAGATTGAGTTCATTAAGTCTTTACTGATACATTTTATGCTTAAGACCTTCCACCATTCTTGTAGCCCGTCTTTGGACCTGTTCAATTTTGTCAATATCTTTTTGTAGGTGAGGTCTCCAGAACTGAACAGAGTATTCCAAATGTGGTCTCACCAGCGCTTTATATAAATGAATGAAATGGTCATTTTCTAATTGGAAGTTATTCTCATAGTAGGGTGCTTACAGGTCTTTGTGGCTTAAACTATTGTGTTGAATGCGATGTTGCTGCATGTACTCTTGCACCATTTTGCTCTACTGCTTTCACTATGGGCTCATCATTTCCATAAAGGGAGTTTATTCTTGCTAAATTACAACTGTGGTGTAGCTAGAGGAAACTATGTCCATTACTAAACTTGATTGGACTCAATAGCCAGAAGACGTAATGCAGCAATATGGCCTTTCAGTAGCCATTCCGGCCTTTCATAGCCATTGCAGCGGCTATGAAACTGGGAAGTCAGTAATAGGCAGGCAAATGGAAAGAAGGTTATAAAAACCAGTTGGAGCTTTCAGAAATAAAATCACCTGTCTTTTCTCCTTCACAGTTGAGATCTATCTGGCCACCATGACAATTGAATAATGATGAGAACCTGGGCTTGCTTTCAGTTCCTCTTCCTATTGTCTCCTATTTTTTCTTTTTTTCTTTCAATTACAGCCCATGTTCAAATAGGGGAAATCTTTCCCTGATATTTTTAATGAGATTTTCCATTTCTCTCTCATCTCTCCAAAGAAGCTAGGATTATGTTTATGTTTCTTAAGATCATGGAAATTCTGCAGTAAATGTCTGCATTACAAGCAAGATAGTCTTTTTCCTAGGCACGACTTATTTTCTCCCTTCCGTACTCCACTTGCAGCTGCCATGGCAAGGCAGAAGAATGCATTGGCCTCTGTCGTGCCCTGATGAGTGTTCTCATTTGGATGCTGCGGTGTGCTGCCTTCTATACAGAAAAGCTGAAAGAACTGTTGGAACAGGGGGCTGCAGAGAACCAGCTCAACATGTGCTTGGAGCGTCTGATGAAAATCTTGGGGAGCACCAAAAACCGGGCCCTGGTTCACATTGCCAAGCTGGAAGATACATGTATGTGGCCAGTGTTGTTTGGAAGAGATTATCTTTTAAAATTATGAAAAGAAAATTTTACTGTAGATTTTAACACAAAACGTTTAGTCTCTAGGCTTCAAACTCACGTGTGCACTCGTTTGAATTAAATTGATGGTAGAAGTATTTTGTTGAGGTTCTTTATATAAGGCTTGAAACAATACAAGTTTCTTAGTGATCCTCTTTTTTGTGTTGTTTTAGGTGGTGGATCCACAAAACTTTATAAACTTAACCATTATTCCCATCCTTTCTCTGAAAATCAAGGAAGCAATAGCATACTTAATATAGATGCATATGCTTGGTTAGATTAAGATGAAGTTAGGACTTTAGATAGCAGCTGTAGATGAGTAGGCTGAATTGATATAAAACAGATCTTTATATGATGTTTTAAAATCGAGTAAAATTGCATATGCCTGCAAATAGGTGAGGTTATTAGTAAAACCAGGAAGACTAGAAATCTTATCCTTGTCCCTGATCGTGTTCATCACTATTCATGGCTAAGAAGCAATAAATATACTTAATAAAATTCACATTTATTACTGAGCCTTTTTTCCACCTAGGTTGCAGTCTGCCAAATTTCAAGCCATTTTCTAACTGCCCATGTGTGAGAAACTGAGTGTAGATATACAGTGGTCCCTCGATCATCGCGAGGGTTCCGTTCCAGGACCCCTCGCGATGATCGATTTTTCGCGAAGTAGCGGTGCGGAAGTAAAAACACCATCTGCGCATGCGCAGATGGTGTTTTTACTTCCACCGCAGCAGCGAGGAGCCGAAGATTGGGGTTTCCCCGCCGCCTCGCTGCTGCCGCTTATCCGCACGCGCGCCGCCCGGCCTTCCCCCACCCACCCGGTTGGTGTTGTTGCTTCCCAGCTGGGAAGCGGGCTCTGCGCGCGCGCCGCCGGGGCTTCCCCCACCCACTCCGTTGTTGTTGCTTCGCGCCACTTACCGGGGCAAGAGGGGGAAGACCCAGGGGAAGCCGCTCAGCCCGGCGGGGAAACTCCACCATCTACGCATGCGTGGCCATAGAAAAAAAAGGGCACGCATGCGCAGATGGTGTTGTTTACTTCCGGGTTGAAAACTCGCGATATAGCGTTTCGCAATACTCGAGATCGCGAAACTCGAGGGATCACTGTATATATAAATAATTTTCTAGAAGAAAAATAAACAAGATACATTTTATGTTGTTGGGCAAAGTAAGTGATTAAAATGTAACCTTTATGGTGTTTTGTTTAGCTTCCTGGAGTGCAATTGAACAGTCCCTTGCCAAATTAGCAGACAATGTGGGACATATTAACAATAATCAGTTGCGGAATCAATTGGAAGAGTGCATTAATCTTGTCAAAAGGTGAGCAAACAACAGCCACGGGTTAAGGAATAAATAGTTTTCTTCTCCATAGGCAAGTAAAGTTAAACTAACCTCTTCTTTCTTTGTTTACACAATTCTCTATACAGTATCCCTACCATGCTCTCAATTCATTCAGAACAGTTAAACAAAACAGGCTTCCCCACCATACATGCTGTGGTGCTACTAGAAGGGACCATGAATCTGACTGGAGAGCCACAGCCTCTAGTCGAACAGCTGATGATGGTGAAAAGGATGCAGGTAATGGGTGGATCATGGAAGAATTCTCAGTAACTCTGTACTTGTCTTTCTGTTTGGCCTCCTATGAAGAAAATACCTTTGCGGCACCAGCGTGAGCATGGCCTGCGTGGGCCCTATCCAGCCCATGGGCCAGTAGTTTGACAGGCCTGATGTAGCATATGTTGAACCCAACCAAATGGCACATCATCATGTGTGAGCCTATTGTTTCGTTTTGTTCAACAATATACAGCACCTAAATAGCTTGATTGATTGATTGATAGATTAGATTAGACTAGACTAGACTAGACTAGACTAGACTAGACTAGACTAGACTAGACTAGATTAGATTTATATGCCGCCCTTCTCGAGGCGACTCAGGGCAGTGTACAACATTAAATATAACAATATATACGAAATCTAATAACTATAAAATATGAAAATTTACTAAAACATTTTAAAAGACCCCACGTACACTCACACACATTCTTCCAGTCCAATCATATCTCATATCGACCGGAGACAGTCTCATCACTCACGGCCCCAATGCCCGCCGGCAAAGGTAGGTTTTTAAAGCTTTACAAAAAACTAAGGGGGAGTGGGTGGTATGTATCTCTGGAGGGAGTTCGTTCCAGAGGGCCAGGGCCACCACAGAGAAGGCTCTTCCTGTAGGCCTCACCAGTCGACATTGTCTGACCAATGGGACCTGGGGAAGGCCGACTATGGGACCTAACTGGCCACTGGGATACATGAGGCAAAAGACAGTCCCGAAGACAATCTGGTCCTAAGCCATGTAGGGGTTTGTAGGTCATAACCAGCACTTTGAATTGGGCCCGGAGACCAATTGGCAAGCAGTGCAGCTCACGGAGTGATGTTGAAATGTAGGCAGATCTTGGCAGTCCCACTATAGCTTGCGTGGCTGCAATCTACGGAGAGGAGCGGCATACAAATCATGAATGAATGAATGAATGAATGAATGAAGTTTGCACAATTTGTAGTCTCTGAACACTCTTCAAAGGCAGCCCCATGTAGAGAGCATTGCAGTAATCGAGGTGATAAGGGCATGAGTGATTGTGAAAAGTGACTCCCTATCCAGGTAGGGCTGGAACTGGCGCACAAGACGCACAATATGATATAGCCATAGTCTTTTATATGCAGAACATATTCATATCAGAGTTGGCCTTCTCTGGGTCCCGTCGACCAAACAATGTCGTTTGGTGGGCCCCAGGGGAAGAGCCTTCTCTGTGGCAGCCCCGGCCCTCAGGAATCAACTCCCCCCGGAGATTAGAACTGCCCCCATACTCCTTGCCTTTCGTAAATAAGTCAAGACCCATCCATACCGCCAGGCATGGGGGAGTTGAAACACCTTTCCCCCAGGCTTTTTAATATTTATATTTGGGTATGTATATGTTGTTTGCTTTTTTAAATATGATAGGGTTTTATGTGCTTTTTAATATTTAATATTAAATTTGTTTTTGCTGGAATATTGTTTTTATTATTGTTGTGAGCCGCCCCGAGTTTTGAATTGAATTGAATATCAAGTTAGGATATTTTACTAGTATTCATTCTGAGCTGGTACAGCCCAATATGATTTTACTATATAATAACTATCTAGACTAGAGTGACCCACCATTTTGAGTGGGACTACAATGACATGTAATTATTTAAGGAATTTCTTAGTAGATATGCTGATGAATATGACCATGGCACAATCATGTATCTGTTTATGTCTCCATTCTGCATCTGGTATCTCAGATATCCAATCTCCTTTCCAGAAATGGAGAAATATTAGATACTTGACCTTGATCTTCCATTTTTTTGAAGTTACAGTAGTCCCTCACCTATCGCTGGTGTTACGTTCCAGACCCGGCCGCGATAGGTGAAATCCACGATGGGGAATTTATCGACTGATAGTACTTATTTAAGTATTTATATTGTAATTGTTTGGTAAGTTTTCATTGTTTTAAGTGTTTATAAACCCTTCCCACACAGTATTTATTTTAGATACAGTATTTAAATACAGTATTTACAATTTTAGATATATATATTTTTAAAAACCTGCCGATCGAGTTTGGCGGGTTGTTTAAATCTGCCGATCGACTTCCTCAGAAACCCGCGAACCAGCGAAGATCCGCGAATGATTTTTCTGATTAATATTTCTTGAAACCCGCGATGAAGTGAAGCTGCAGTAGGTGAAGCGCGGTATAGCGAGGGACTACTGTACCTTTCTTCCAACAAATTAGGAAAGCTTGGCTACTACATACTATTGATTCTCTTGGGTTTCCATGTTCTGTCTCCTTTTTGGGAATAGTGGTGGTATGGAACTTGCCATTTTATCATTTCAGCTGGAGTTTTTTAAACGGTAAAGGTTTTCTTTACCTTTTTTTGCAAGCCCTCAAATGTTGGAGACCTAACAGAAAGTTTTCCTACTGTGGAATGAAAGAGGTATAATTGGCTTAATAAAAAGAAAATAAAAATGCTTCTCTTTTCAGAAACTGTTACATATCATTGTTTATCAAGTAATTTGGGGATTGTTGGCAGTAGGAAACATTTTCATAGAGCAGGAATCTGCACTGTTTGGTTGAGGTTGGGATGTAATGAAATTTCTAGAAAAACTGTGGATAGACTATACATGTACATATTTAGTTTATGATGAAGCTTAGATCATTTTGTATTCTAGGTTTTTTCCATTTGATCAGTTTTCTGTTATTCCTTTTCTCTGTTCTTGGTTAGCGTATCCCAACCCCACTCTTTATTTTGGAGATCTGGAAAGCTTGCTTTGTGGGACTGATTGAATCTCCCGAAGGGACGGAAGAGCTGAAATGGACAGCCTTCACTTTCCTCAAGGTAAGCTTAAATGTCAGGGAAAGACAGCTGGGCTTTGCTGCCTTCAGTAGGATTCTGACCGGAAGGCTATCATGAAGGCGTATTCATGATAAATATCTGGTTTTCAAACGTCAGAGAAGACAATATGCAAGAAGTCCTTGGTTCAATTCCTGATATTTCCACACACGCAATGGCAAAAAACTATTTATGAAATTTGTAATTATTACAGGCAAATACAAATTGGATAGACCAATTGTCTGAAATGATACAAAGCAATTTCTTTCACTCCTAATAGAGAGCATTGTTTATCACTTGTCTTTGTTTATCCCAATGGTATGATTTAGGTGAACAGAAATAATTTAATAAGAACTCTTTTTAAAATCTGCATTACTGCTTTACAAATATGGTTTCAGTGCTGTTTGCTTTTTCTACATCTTCTGCAAGCTGTCTTACATTCTCTGGCATTGCACAAATCTGAACAAATACCCAGGGAATCTTTTTTGCATTTTAACCCATTCATACCCATTCAGCTATGGACGTATATACATCTTTTCTTTTTGTTTAGTTACTTTTGTGGATTTTTTTCTCTCTCCTTACTTGTAGAGTGTAGAAGAAATTCATTGTAGAATGATAGCAGTGTTGGGAATGCATTCAAATGGCTCTTTAGTTTTCTGTATGGCCTATGGGAGTGTTTGTAAGTTTGGGTTTTTTTCCTTTTTCTGCAACTGAAAATAAGTTACTTTTAGAGGAATAAGAATGAAAATGGAGAACGGCTCAAGTACATGATCATTCCGTGCTAGCTTCTATACCAGGAGGGTCTGCAATTTGATTTCCTCTGGCCTTCAGTGGGAATTTAAAAAATTGCTGCAAGTTGTCTGTTCTAAGGAAATATTTTTTGTTCTCTGTGAGGAGTAGTGCGTGGGTGCAGAAAGGTGAGGGGAAAAGGGGATGATATGAAGAGAGAAGGAACATGGAATTATCTACTTATTTTGTCTATGACCCTAATCATTGATTGCGTGAATTCCCCAACACAGGAGGAATTATTTACTTCTCTTGGCAACTTCAGGTCAAATTGTTCTGGGTACCTTGGTCAGGATTAGCTGCTCCTGGGGCAGTATACCAAAGATTAGATGTTCTCTTTAAAATATAAAGATATTTACAGACCTATCTAATCCACGTGGAAAACCTTTCTTCAGATATTTTGGCATAAATTGTGGCAGAAAACTACAGCCATGTTAATTCTTGATTTCGACTCTGGATAAATACATGTTTATCATATCTATTCTTTCTCTGTTTAGCTGGTGACGTTTGTTGACATAATAGTGACCTGAAGCCCAGGTTATTCTTTGTACTTTCTTTTGGGCTGGTGTCTTTTGGTAGAGTATGGAAAAGTCTGCATTTAGCTGCATAATATTTTTTTTGTAATATAAACATAAGCCAGATGGCTGTGTCTTTCTTCTTCCTGGCTTTCTTGGTAAACACACCATGACGCTACTAGATTCCCCAAAAGAGACTCAACAAATTGCAATTTAACATTCCCAGCTTGTTCAATAAATCACTACTGCAGCTCAAGGACATCATGTATCCAATTGTCCATGCAGAGATGAATACATTAAGCATGAAAAAGACAAAACAGATATACACAGGCTCAGCCCGTGGACAAATTGGAATATTGTGGAATAAAAGATTGGATAGTTAACTTGTGAAACAGCATGAAAATCAGATTAAAAACATCAAAGCTTTCCTTAATTTTTTTGGATCTTCTCCACAGTGTCACTGCTGTGTCTTCAAATGATTACAGTGATCCCTCGTTTTTCATGGGGGATGCATTCCAAGACCACCCGCGAAAAATGAATTTCCGTGAAGTAGAGGAAAGATATATTTAACGAGTATTTGGACTTTTAAACCCACCACTGCTGACTGCTGAGAAAGATCAGCTTCTCTCAGCTACCGCATGGACTGAAGGAGGTCGCCGCTGCAGTTCCCCCCCACACACACAAACCGTCCTTGCCCAGCGTTCTTTTCCTTCTGAAAAAACCTGCGAAACAGCAAATCTGCGAAAGATGAATCGCGAAGTAGCGAGGGATTACTGTATTCACATTCAGCCAATGTCATAGCTAAGCAGAGATATTAAATCTGCCCTTTCTACCTGAATCTTATCAGAAGAACTTCAGATTTCTTCCAAGAATATGGACATTTACAATTGCATGGCGTATAATAGAGTTCTAATTGAGGCATTAGCTATTTTAATGTCACAAAATGTTCACAAATATTGTCATTTTGCCCAGGTCTTTTGTGAGTGGCTGAAACTCTCTTTAGATTGTGTGCAGTGTTTTCTTTATTCCCCATCTGGTTTTGTCATTTTGCCATCTTTACTCTTCATTTGTTGTTGTAGTTCTTTTCTTCTTTTAAATGTTTTTAATAATTTGTAAATCACCCAGAATTGCTGGGAGTCAGGCAGCATATAAATTTGATGAAGGAAGAAAAGGAACAGTTTTATTTTAGTCTTGATCACCAAAAGTCCATTAAGGGTTACTAGAGAGAACATCATATCTGTTTTAACCTTGATCACATAAATAAATTTTATGTGATCTTTTTACTTCTAACAGTCTTAATCTTTAATTCCTTCAAATAATCTTCTCAAATTTGATTTATTTTAATTTTTTTTCTTTGTTCTTCTCACAAAAGGAACTTTGACAAACCTCTTTTGCAAATCCAATATAGGAAAATTAGGCAAATTTTGGTCTGTTATTTATATATCCCTTTTAATTGCTAAAACATCAGCTGCCTCTTTTTACTTGTGCATCATTCTTGTAGCCTATCTTTTTTAATCCACTTTCGTATTTTGTCACATATAACATATCCTATTTATTGACATCTTTTAAGCATAGTCTGTCTATAAAGGCAGATACTATTAAAATCAATTTCTGAACTTATTATTCAAAAATTGTCATTCAGTATGTCCAATATTAAAATATTGTGCATCCTTCTGTATTAAATAAGTCAAATTTAAATATTCTTATTTTTTAGTTGTAATCTTTAATGCCTTTTGATTCCCTCCAAAGTACTACTTTCAAAGTTTATCCTATTTTATTTTTAAAAAGTAGTTCAAAACACAAGCATTTCCCCAAAGGCAGGATTATCTGAATGAATTCCAAAATCTTAGTTCAAATCCATTTGGATCTTTAGTCCATTTGTAACTTTCCAAAATCTAAGATCCAATCACTCTTTCTGTGCTTATTCCAAACCAAGGATTTCCTAATAGCTGTTATCAATAGCACTTAACAATGTCCAAAGTGATTTTGCCAGAGAGAAATTATAAATTCCTTACTAAATTATTTTTTCTTTGATTTTTATTTTGCTTTCTATTTTTGTTTTCTGTGTTTTCTATTTTTTATTTTTTCTATTTTGCATTAGTTTTTATCTTTTTAATTGCAGTTTTTAATAAAAATTGCTATGAGAGGAATCTTGAAAAATGAGGCTATCTTTATGGGAGGAATCAGAATAGATTTATATGGAAGAAACTATGTTAAATGGACATGAATATCTTTGTATTGTTAGGAGGACAGAGGAGTAAAGACTAGGAACAAAGATTCCTAAATGGTTAATTTTATTTCTTTTCTTTTTTTTAGATACCACAAGTTTTGGTGAAATTGAAAAAGTATTCTCCAGGAGAAAAGGTAAAAATATATCAGAGTGACATTTGAGCATTATTTTAATGCTCTGCTTCTTATATTTGCTTTTTTAAATTATGGAAAACAAATAAAACAAATCATGGGAAACAGAAACAAATAGAAAATTATTAATTAGGCTAGTGGTGATCATATAAACAGTGAAAGTACCCATGTCAGTGATAATGAAGAGTAAAGTCCCTATACTGACAAGCAGTATAGTTTTGAATAAATTTATTTTAAGAAATTTAAAAGAAAATTAAATGTTTACTAACAGCTATTATTTGACTTCTTAAGATTCTCCCTTTTGAAATTGGAAGTCATTATAATTGGCTGTTATATCTGTTCCTCCTCCTCCAGACATAAAACCCACCCTACCTTTCGTAATTAAATTCCACTGAAAGCTAGAAACCATTAAAAGTGCCTTTCCCAAAGCAGCAATCGTTTTTTAATCCAAGGTAATTGCATAAAATATAGGTAACAATTTACCACATACAAAGGTATGGGAAAATAAGAAACCCCTTTATAAAATTTCACTCTGTGCACTTCAAATAGACACAGAAAATGTTACCAGGGGATCAAATGTGCAATAATTATTTTTAACCTTGTTAAGCATTAAAAATTGCATATTCCAGTTATTCTAAAATACTCAGCGCTATACCTTACTGAAATGCACTGCCTTAGCTTAAAATTTATAACAAATTAGGAGTAGAGTTACCAGGGCTCAATTCCTAGATTTTTAAAGATCTAAGGGAGAATATGCTGTCCTATTTTGCTGTTGCAGGATTTCACAGAAGATGTGAATTGTGCCTTTGAATTCCTACTGAAGCTGACCCCCCTCCTGGATAAAGCTGACCAACGGTGCAAGTAAGTCCCTTTTGTGGCAACATCACAAATAAAAGACAGAGAACTTTCTGCAGCCAATTCAGGTTATGAGCATTGATTTAGTGCCCATTCAAAATTACGAGATAAGCCTCCACTCCCTTGTTTATAAGCAAGCCCCAAAATTACGAATGTTGCAGCACCACAGCACCCTATTCCCCCGCTTCCGCTCCCCACAACTGCTTCCCTCTCCCATCCTGCCACGTTAGTCTCCCTTACTTTAGAAGATCTGTCTTCTCTTTGCTACGGTTTATTTATTTATTTATTTTTATTTATTACTTAGATTTGTATGCCGCCCCTCTCCGAAGACTCGGGGCGGCTCACAACACGTGGAACAAATCATAAATAATCTGACAATTTAAAATACTGTATTAAAGGTTTCTTTTCTTTTGAGGGAAAAGAGAGTTGAGGGAACCTCCTGGGTGCTGTAATGTTGTGCGATTTCAGGCACCCATCTTTTGCAGAGATTTGATGCCTGAACCCTCGCAAGGTCATGGACCTCAGAAACTTTCATTGTTGGCATGAAAAGTGTTTGCTGTCTCTTGAGCTCCTTTCTGCCACCACCAGGAGACTTTGGTCAAAAAGTCTATGTCTGGTCAAATAGACCTGGCAGAGATTGGAAGCTTCATCTGCATGCAAATGGGGCCTTTGAAAATGGAGGAATATGCTCCGTTTTCAAAGGCCTTGTTTCAAAATGGAGAAAATCCCTCCATTTTCAAAGGCTCCATTTGCATGTTGCAGATGCAAAGTGCCTGAATGGTGATCACATAAATGCAGGACACTAGAGGCCCAAATTGTGAGGATTGGTTGCAAAGCTCTATTTATAAGAGCCTCAGTGGTGCAGTGGTTAGAGTGCAGAACTGCAAGCTTCTTCTGCTGATCACCAGCTGCCAGCAGTTTGGCAAATCAAATCTCAGTAGGCTCAACGTTGACTCATCCTTCCACTCTTCCAAGGTTGATAAAATGAGGATCCAGATTGTCGTGGGCAATATACTTACTTTCTGTAAACTGCTTAGAGAGGGCTGTAAAGCACTGTGAAGTGGTATATAAGTCTAAATGCTATTGCTATTTTGTAACACCATCATAACTTTATATAGTCATTAAAAAGGCATCCAGTAAGCAAGGAATACTGTATCTAAAGCAAGCACACAATACAAATATACCTTGTTTATATAATATAATAGACAGATTGGCAATTTGGGTATCCAACGATAGAGTTTTCAGTATATACATTTAGAAAGCATTAGGAAAGATGAAAATCGTAGATAAGCTTAGCATTTGGAAGATTGGACAGGCAAGAATACATGTCCTTGTGAGTCAGAAAACATTGAATTAGCTTGGCTGTGTCATATCTCAACCTAACTGCACAAGGCATTTTTGGAGGTTACTTTGACATTATCTCTGGATTAGCCACCTGGAAAGACAGGAAGCAACTGAACATCATAAAGTCAATTTAAACTTTTGTTGACTCAATTTCCACCAAGTGCTGGAAGCTGGCTATAAAATTGGTTCTTTCCAGCCCTTTCATTTTCAACAAGAGGATTGAAATCCTCTGGATTTATTGTTATTGTTGTTGACAATGAAAGAACTGGAAAAAAACCATTTTATATCTAGTCCTTTGTATCAGGAAAAGATTAAAGTATAAATAAAAATTTGAAGCAACAAGTAGAACAGCACAGCAATATTTACTGCATGAAATATTTTCATAGTTGAAAGGCCGTGGAAAATAACATAAGTCTTTTCCTGTTGTTAAAAAGCATTAATGGCGACTTTCTCTCCATGGCTCTTAAAGCATTTCCATAGAGAGTTTATTATTATCTTTTTGCCACTTCTTTTCAGGTATTGGGGCACACTGTGAAAAGGTTATGTGAGGTTGTGGTCATAGGTACAAGAAACAGATGAATGGATTAATAACAATAACAGAAGTTTGCAAAACTATATATAAAAAAGACTAAAATAGGAAAGGTGCCTAGAACAGAAGACTACTGACTTCTTGCCAGAAATGCTAGGAAGATGAATTTTTACGATCGCTACAAAATACAATGAATCCTTTTTTACGGAGGAGAAAGAAGTTATAAAGGAGGAAAGTGGGTAATACATCTTCAATAACAAAGGAGGGAGACGATTTGTCTTTAACAACAAATGATTGCCCAATATCATTATTGAATAATAACTGTAAGCTCTTTACAATAATTTTGGAAATATTTTGCAAAATAATTTTGTAATTTTGGAAAACAATTTAATTCATAATATATTATCAATATTATGTTTCTTTTTCAGGCTTAGAAAAATTCCCTTAGAAAAGGGAATAAAAAAATAGATATTTTTTGCTCGGTACAACTTTCTCCTTGTTTTTCTATTTTTATATTTGTGGAGGTTGTTTAGTCCTGGCAAATTCCTTGTTGTGCAAAGTTTGTCTTTCTTAATCCAAGGCTATTTCTTGTTGATGTTTTCCATCTGTTTGGGATATCTCCCCCATTGTGAAGGTTGAAGTGACACAGCTTTGATATTATATCTTTTGTTTGGGTTTCAGCATTTACCCAAACCTTGAAAATTTTAATTACAGACTAAAATAATTGCATTCAGATAAAGGCCTTTTACAGATAGCTCTTAAAGGTAGTCTACATAATTCCTTAAAAGGCCACGTTTTATGTTGAATCCCTAAACCTCTACATTTTTTTATCCCAACACTGTTGATTGTGATTGGGCATAGAACAAGAGTGACTAAAATTATTTCAGTTGCTAATGAGATAATAGCGTAGTAGGTACCACATTTCTCCAAAAATAAGACCCTGTCTTTTATTTTTTTTTAACCCTGAAATACGTGCTTGGCCTTATTGCCATGCATTTGAAAGCCCAATTTGAGCTTATTATCAGGGAATGTCTTATTTTGGGGGAAACAGGGTATGTGTAAAACTACCGTATTTTTCGGTGTATAAGACGCACCGGTGTATAGGACGCACCTAGATTTTAGAGGAGGAAAACAAGGAAAAAAGTATTCTGAACCAAATGGTGCAGTATTAAATAGTAGTAATAGAATAGAATAGAATAGAATTCTTTATTGGCCAAGTGGACACACAAGAATTTATCTTGATGCAGATGCTCTCAGTGTACATAAAAAGAAAATATAGATTTGTCAAGAATCATGTAGTACAACATTTAATAATTGTCATAGGGTCAAATAAGCAATGAAGAAACAATATTAATAAAATCTTAGGATAGAAGCAACAAGTTACAGTCATACAGTCCTAAGTGGGGGGAAATGGGTGATAGGAATGATGAGAAAAAAACTAGTAGTAATAGTATTGCAGACTTAGTAAAAAGTTTGACAGTGTTGAGAGAATTATTTGTTTAGTAGAGTGATGGTGTTCGGGAAAAAACTGTTCTTGTGTCTAGTTGTCTTGGTGTAAAGTGTAATAATAACCTCTCCAGCCACAAGGGGGTGAGCTTGTGGCTCCTGGTGTTTTCTCCCTTCCTTCCTTCTTTCCTTGCTTCCTTCCCTCTCTTCCTCCTTCCTTCCTTCTTCTCTTTCCCTCCCTTTCTCTTTCCCTTTTCTTTCTTTCTCTCCACTTTTCTCTCTTTCCCCTCTCTCTCATTTCTGTATACCTCTCCCCCTCTCTCTCCCTTTTTGTCCTCATTTCTCTCACTTTCATTTCTGTTTTTCTCTCTTTCCTCTTCCTCTCCCATTCTCTTTCTCTCCCCTTCTCTCTCTCATTTGTTTCCCTCTTCTCCCTCTCTCATTCTCTCTCAATCTTTCCCTCATTTCTCTCTCACTCTCTTCCTTTAATTTCTGTTTTTCTATTCCCTTTCCCTCTTTTTCCTTTTCATCCCTTCTCTCTCAATCAATCAATATCAACTTTATTTTATTAGTCAATCGACCATATCAAAGTCCCTTCTCTCTTATTTGTTTGTTCATCCTGTTCCCCGTTCTTTCCCTCCATCAATTTCTCATTTTTCTCTTTTTCCTTTTCTTTCACATTCTGTCCCCCTCTCACTTCCCTCCCCCCTCTCTTTCCCATCTCCGGGGACAAGCCAACAGCCAACCTCATTTCTTAGCTTATCCTCCGGTTTCAAGCAGAACTGCACCATTTCCGGGTTTTACTGCCGGCCAAACAGGTTCGCCTCTTCTGCACTGCTATCTGTCTCTGGCCGGGCTCTGCCCCCAAGATGCAATGAGGGGACGCTTTGTCCAGTTCTCTGTAGCTTAAGAATATTGTGAGGCAGCCCGGTAGCCCCTGGGGGAGGCGGGAAGCTCAGCCCTGGGAATGCCCCCAAAGGCGGAAGATTGGGGTGGGGGCTGAAGGAGCCAAGCCCCCTCCCGTGGGAAAATCAGCGCCGCACCACGGGCAATGTTCCCTCTAATTTTTTTTTGGTGTGGGCGGAAAAGTATAATGTCTGAGTGGCACATTTAAGCGAATCTGGCATCTCCACCCCCCTCCCCCATTGTCTTTGCTTCTGAGACGGTCGCAAAAGGAGGTCACGTGAGCTCAGGACACACATCAATGGTCATAAATATGAAACAGCGGCCAGGTTTTGATCACACGATCATGGGGCTGCTGCGAAGGTCGTAAGTGTGAAAAAGGGGCATAAGTCACTTTTTTGAGGGCCGTTGTGACTTTGAACCGTCAGTAAATGAACTGTTGTAAGTCAAGGACAACCTGCCTTGTCCCCTGGATGTTTTCTGTGGAGCTTCAAATTGGACTCCTGATCTGCTTCTAAAAGAGTGCACTGGTCAGATAATCCTCAACTTCTGTTCTGACTCCAATGGGAGCAAATGTTTCTATCTCCTGAGTAAGACGGTTATTAAGTGAGTTCTGCCTCACTTTACCACCTTTCTTGCCACAGTCGTTAAGTGAATCCCTGCAGTTGCTGTCAGAAGACCCCAAAAAATGTTCACATAACCCTGGGGCGTGGCCCTCATCATAACTACGGACCAGTTGTCAAGTGTCCAAAGTTTGATCCAATAACTCCTTTATTTTTCTAACAAAGTCCTTCCTTCCTAGAAGGAAGAATAGAAAGAATAAATTGGGATTAAAAGGCGATTCAAAAAAAAAAAAAGGGTTCGGTTCAAAGTTCTGTTCAGATTAAAGAAATTGGAATTTGAGAAGGGTTGATTAAGCTTGGAGTATTGTTTTGTTTGCTCTTTTTAAACTTCAATTATTTTTTCTATTTGGATATATGAATTTAGGAATTGCTGATCTGTTTTAATAAAGTTAGAAGTATTAAATATAATAAGATATGTAGTAGGTGATACTGATTTGGATTAATGCATAAATGGAATTGAATTAAGAATTGTTGGGGAGATTAATGACGTTAATGATTTTTAATTGATTGAAAATAGAGAATATGTAGACATTTTTTTCCGTTTTTTTTCTTTTCTTAAATTGACTGAAATTTAAGTTTAGTAATTAAGTAAGAAATGTAGATAATTATTAATTGGCTAAATGTTAGATGGGCTGAAATAATTCTTAAATTTGGGATTATGTAAATGTACTGTTTAGAGGGGGGAAGAAGTCTGAAATTCGTATGTCTATGTTGTGTTTTTAATTTTCTTTTGTTAACATCTGATTGGCTATGCAAGATTTTCTTGGTTTATAGGAAAATGTATAAAAAAAGAAGGAAGCACTTTGGAATAATGGTTAATAAGTTAGAAATATAATTGGCATTGTACTTTTTGAAGGAACATTAAGGAGGAAATTTAATAAAAAGAAAATGTATGTAACTGGATGACAAAATTAGGAAAAAAAACTTTTGCAACTTTTTTGATGATTCATATTAGTTGCTAACAAAATACTGCATTTTATTCATGGAAAATTAGATGGTACACTGTATTGTTTAAATGTATGTTGGGAGAAAAATAAAAAAAATTATCCCCCCCCCCCCCCAAAATGCCCTTCCTTCCTTCCTCCCTCCCTCCCTCCCTCCCTCCCTCCCTCCCTGCCTCCCTCCCTGCCTCCCTCCCTTCTCAAAAGCTGCTGCCACGCGCCCCACTCATCCCCGGGGCCGAGCCGCCGGCCTCCAGCTGACAACTGCTGGGCGGCCTTGGGGATAGCCGTGGCAGCAGCTGACCACCGCCCAACATCCGGTGTATAAGACGCACTCAATTTTTTGACGTACCATTAGAGGTAAAAAGGTGCATCTTATACACCGAAAAATATGGCGCTCTTTAACATCTGAAAAGGCAGTATTGTATATTATGCATTTTTGAAGAGACAGGATATCAGTCTCCGGAGAGGGACGGCATACAAATCTAATAAATAAAAATAAATAAATAATAATTATTATTAATAATAATAATCATCATCAACAGCTGCCTGAGATCAGAGGAAGATTTGCTACTCCACATGTCCCCTTCTTTTCCCCTTTTCCCCAAGATAAGTGTACACCCACTCACTGTCTGGCCAGCTGCTCTCTAGATAAATCATTTTGAGTTGGTCTTTAAAATAATATATTGTGAAGTTGCTGCAGCATTTACCTGAGCAGGCAAATGCCACGGAAACTTTATAATGTATTGAAATTCAGACTCCCTCAGATTGATGCTTAGAGTGGGATGATGTAGCATCAAGCTGTGGATAATGGTATGTGAATGGGTATTAAATATCAATCACAACACGTCTTCTCAGTTGATATTCTGGAGGGAGGAACAACTAAGGGGAGAGGGATTTGGCAAGGTCAGTGATGGCTAATCTTTTTTAGACCAAGTGCCCAAAGCGTGCATGAATGTACATGTCCCCTGCATGCGCCCAGCCCCCTGTGCATGCACACATGAACCCCTGCATGTGCCAGCATGCGCCCAGCCCCTGCGCATGCACAAACTACCTTCTACACGTATCCTGCCCCCGTGCATGCGTGGCAGAGACCCAAAGATCAGCTGGGAAGCGTGTACATATGGGTTGGAGCTCAACTGGGATGACATCTTGCATGCCCACAGAGAGGGTGCTGCGTGTTACTTATGGCACGTTGCCATTGGTTCTCCATCATGGGGCTAGGTAAAGGACTGATTTAAAGGAAACTTGGACTCCAAACCTATGTATCATGGTGAGGGGCTTATGAATATATACAGTGGTACCTCGGTTCTCCAACGTCTTGGTTTTCGTACCTTTCGGCTACCGAACAAAATTTTCGGCAAAAATTTGCTTTGGTACCCGAACAAAAATTCAGATACCGAACAGCCACAGAAAATTTTGTTTATTATCCAAAATTGCCAATGTCTATGCCTCCTGCATGTTACACCCCCTCTCTGCAACATGGGGTGGGCGCTGAGTCCAATGAGTCCCAGGGCGACTTGGCAAAACAGCTGCCACAAGATCTGAGGGGACGGGGTAAGACGGAATGGGAGTCGGAATCCGACATGCTCATTCTGTCCGCCTGCTTAACAGCCTCCCTGTCTCTATAGTCTAACCGCTCCAAGCTGCAGGAAGGGTGGGGACGGCTGCAATACTGGCAGCTTCAGGGGACTCCTTTTCTCAGTGCTTCCTCTTGTTACCTGCAGGCAGCTGCACTAACTTTTTCTTTCCCAGCGGCAGCAGCGGTGATGGCGGCGGCTTCCCTTCGAGGAGCAGCAGCGCCAGGAACGTCATGTGATGAAGGGAAGCCGCCGGAGCCATCTCAGCAGTTGCCGCCGCTCCAGAGGCTTCCCTTCATTACGTAACTTCCCGGCGCTGCTGCTCCTCGAAGGGAAGCTGCCGCCACCGCCTCCAGGAAGGAGAAAGTTGGTGCAGCTGCCTACAGGTAACAAGACGAAGCACTGCGGAAAGGAACCTCCCGAAGCTGCCGGTATTGCAGCCACCCCCACCCTTCCTACACCTTGGAGCAGTTAGAGCAGAGGTCCCAAACCTTTTTTGCACCAGGGACCGGCTTTAAGCTAGACCAGTTTTCCATGGCCCGGTGGGGGGGGGGAGCTAGCTGTCAGCGGCGCCGTAAAAGGGGCGATCAAGAGAGGAATGGGTGAATGAATGGACGGAGGATGGGAAGGAAGGAAGGAAAGAGGGAAGGGACAGGAACAGAAGAAGGGTGCAAAGGAAGCAAGGAAAGGTGTGAAAGGGGAGAGTAAGAGAGGAAGGAGTGAAAGAAGGGAATGAGGGAGGAAAGAAGGGAGGAAGGAAAAGGAAAGCAAGAAATGGAGGGAGGAAAGGAAGGAAGGAAAGAAAGAAAGAAGGGGGGAAGGGACAGGAACAGAGGAAGGAAGCAAGGAAACTTATGAAAGGGGAGAGTAAAGGAAGAAGGTAGGAAGGAGAAAGAAAAGAAGAAATAGAGGAAGGGAAGGTAAAAGAGAGAAAGAAAAAGAGCAAGAAAGAAAGCAAGAAAGAGAAAGAAAGAAAGGCAACTTCAAAGAAAGGCTCACTGCGCATCTCTCACTCTCTCTCTCTTTCTATCCTTCTTTCTTTCTCTTCCTTTCTCTCTCTCCTCTTCCTTTATCTCCTCTCTCTCTCCCTCTCTCTTTCTCTCCCCCCTCTCTCGCCTTTCCCTCTCTCCCTCTCTTGCTATCTCTCCCCCCTTTCCCTCTCTCTTTCTCTCTCTCCCTCTCTTGCTATCTCTCCCCCCTCTCCCTCTCTCTTTCTCCCTCTCCCTCTCTTTCTCTCTCTCCCCCCTCTCTCTTTCTCTCTCTCTCCCCCCTTTCTCTCTCTTCTTCTCACTTTCTCTCTCTTGTTTTCTTTCTGTCTCTTTTGCTTTCTCTCTCTCTCACTCTTTCTTGTTTTCTTTCTCAGGCTCTTTCTCTCTCTTGTTCTCTCTCTTGCTATCTCTTTCTCTCCCCCCCTTTCTCTAACTCTTTCTCACTTTCTCTCTATCTTGCTGTCTGTTGCTCTCACTGTCGTTCTCTCTCCGTTCTTCTCAGCGGTGACGC
Organism: Erythrolamprus reginae; assembly: GCF_031021105.1. NCBI lineage: Eukaryota > Metazoa > Chordata > Lepidosauria > Squamata > Dipsadidae > Erythrolamprus > Erythrolamprus reginae. The sequence continues at coordinate 448,330 of NW_027248473.1, read as the reverse complement.
GCGCATGCCCTGCCCGCCTCACCTTTGCGAGAGCACTTTCGTCCCGGGCTCTCAGCAAGGGGGTTGCATGAGAGGTGGGGCCGGCGAAGGTAATGTTCAATGGCGGGGGCGCACGGGCGGTTGCGCGCGCTCCCTATCCCCCTGCTAGCCCACTCGGAATATTCAAAATAAGAAAAGCCTTCGCCGGCAAAGGTTTTTCTTATTTTGAATACTCCGAGTGGGCTAGCAGGGAGATAGGGAGCGCGCGCAACCGCCCGTGCGCCCCCGACATTGAAGACCTCCGCTGAGAAGAACCTTTGCCAGCATTTCCCCTCGGCGTCAAGGAGGCGCAGCGGCGGGCGGAGAGAGGGAAGGGGGGGCAGCGGCGTCCCTCCCGGCCTTGGCGGGCCGCCCGACTCTCCCCACCTCCTGCAAACGCGGCGGGCGGCGGGGGGAGAGTGAGGAGCCGGTTCCGGCGGGCGTGGGGCTTGGCTGGCTGGCGGGGGGAGCACCGCTGGTGGTGTGGAAAGGCCGAGGGGGCCCTGGCGCCGCGGACCGGCTGAAAACCCCCGACGGCCCGGTCCTGGTCCGCGGACCGGCGGTTGGGGACCTCTGGGTTAGACTATAGAGCTCCTCAGATTTTTATCCCATAGGAAATAAAGAAAATAGATTTAATTGGTTTCCAGCGAGTCAACAGGGGCTGGGAACCAATTAAATCCATTTCCATTACTTCCTATGGGATAAATTAATCCGGTACTCAACCAAATTGGTTCTCGACCATACTTCTGGAACGAATTGTGGTCGAGAACCGAGGTACCACTGTATTTAATACTAGGTAAGGCAGAAATTCATATTTTACAGATATATTAAGAAAGTCAGTCTACAAAGCATCAAACTGTACCAACCTCCAGGAACTTCTTTTGCATTGTCTACTTGGTCCAGAACAGAAATATACAAAAATATAGTGTTAGTGTATTTTTGATACTTCGTTTGATGCCAGCAGACTTAATGTAGATGGGGCTAAGCAGATTGGGCAGTCCACCAAATAGAACCAATTGCTGTATGGTTCAACTGCCAACTCCCAGGTTTTGCACTTTACCTGGAAGAATTCCAGAATTGATGTATCAGAAACTTTTGACAGATTTAGTAGAACCAAGGCATGTGCATGTCCCCCCCGTACTTCTCTGTCCCCTGTGCATATGCACTTAACCCCCTCGCCTGTTTGTCCACTTCCAGTGGGCCTGGTACACGGTCTTCCCCACTCCCTGAAAACCCTCCAGAGGCTGGCCGGAAACGTCCCATTTCCTGTCTTCCAGAGGGCCCAGTAGGTCCATTTTTCACCCTCCCCAGGCTCCAGAGGCTTTTTTGGAGCCTGAGGAAGGTGAAAACAGCCTCCCCCACCTTCCTGAAGGCCAGAAACCCAACTTCTGGTGGGCTGATAGGCTTGTTTTTCACCCCCTTATCCACCCCCGGATGCCCTCCAGAGTGCGAAAACACCTTCCCAGAGCCTCTGTGCGAACTGAAAATCAGCTGGTCGGTGCACATATTTGTGCAGGAGCTGAGCCAGGGCAACAGCTCGCATGCCAGCAGATATGGCTGTGCGTACCTGTTGTGGTTGGCTCTGGCCCAGCTCCTGCCCCAGGGAATGGGGAGGTGGATGTAGGGGAAAATTCAACATGTCACAAGCCTGTGTTATTGCCGACAGAATCAGATCAGAGTTTAGTTTCCTCGGACGAAGAAGAAGGTGGGAGTGATTCGGCAGAGGAGGGCTTGGCACACAGCCCAGGCAGTCAATCTCCCTTATCTTCCCTTGATTCAGATGATGACGTTTTGGACCCACGCAAGCGCAGAATTATGCGTAGAAGAGACCAAATAAGAACATATTACAGCAAATAAGGGAGGCCACCTGTGTTTGGGTGGGGCTCCAGTAATTAGGGCTGCTGCTATAAATAGCAGCATGTGGGTTTGGCCGTTGTGGAAGAATATCTGATTGGAGTTCGTCAGGAATCTTGTGTTCCTGGACTTTATTGCTTTTTCACGCCTTTGAAACCAAAGCAGAGTGTGTGTGTGTGTGTGTCTCACTTCCTTGGAAGAAGAAGGGGTGTGAAGTGTCTTCACAGCTGCTAGCTAAGTACTTAATGACCGCTTAAGGGAAATTGTACAGACTACTGGGTTGTTTTGGGAAGAGTGCTCTTTGCAATACAAAAAGAGTGCTTTGTTTATTTTGAATTTTGTGATAAAGAACATTGTTTTCAATTTTCAAACATGTGTTTGTTTGTTTGTTTGTTTGTGTGTGTGTGTGTGTCTAAAATTTGTACTCTTGAATTTTCGGGAGGCTCCTATAAGATAGCCCGGCAGAACAGTACCTAAGTTTGCAATCACAGGCTTAAGGCAAGCAGTGAGTGAAGATAGAACTTGAATGGGTCTGTTACTCTCTCAACTCCATTCCATCATTTCCCCCCACTTTTTCCTCCAAAGACAGGCTGCTGGAAGAAGTATAGTTAAGTTTTACCAACAATCTGGAATGTTTGCAAATGGCTTTTAAATATTGATGGAAGGTGTAAGATCACACATTCTTATAACCTTGTTTAAAGCAAGTGGAGCTATTTTCTTAAGAAAATTCATAAGGATGTGCAAAACTGTCTATTACGGGAGGCAGTTAAGCCTGATGACATTTACCTGTCTTTGCCATATTCCTTCAGAAATTTGTACATCAGTTTCTTCTGTTGTTCTAGCTGCGACTGCACAAACTTCCTCCTCCAGGAATGTAGCAAGCAAGGCCTGCTGTCTGAAATCAACATGAATAATCTCATAGCAAAAAGGTATGGTTGTTTGAAAAACTTTTCATGAAAAGAACAAGAGCAAGTTCAAGTAAAAAGACAACATTGATGGTCATCAAAAATGTATTAGGTTTCCATCATGAATTGGAATAGAATTAGAAACTAAGTTGGGTCTGCGTTGCTAGAGCCCAAGGCCATTCCTCAGGCTTTCAGGAATCATATATTTTCCCCAAATTTCTTAATATTAGTGTGTTCTCATATTCTTGACTGTGTAATCACAGCAATATTAATCTTTGAAAACAATATCTTCTTTTGAATATTTCTGCTTCAGGAATAAAATCTTCAAAGCAAATTGCTCTGTTTTAATCCAGTAGTGTTCATGTTTTTCATGTTTTTGAGACTATTAAGGTATTTATTATATGAAAGTGCAAGTTCAAATAAAATACCTTTCTGTGTAAAATCTCATTCTAAATCTGTCATGTGATTTTTGTTTTGTGTAATAAAAATGTAGAAATATGATTAAGGTTAACCACAATTATTCTATCTATCTATCTATCTATCTATCTATCTATCTATCTATCTATCTATCTATCTATCTATCTACCTACCTACCATCTACCTACTTACCTTCTACCTACCTACCTACCTACCTACCTACCTACCTACCTATCTATCTATCTATCTATCTATCTATCTATTTATCTATTAGATTTATAAGCCGCCCTTCTCCTTGTGGACTCAGGGCGGCTCACAAGAATATTAATACTATGAACCAGTATAAGTAATGATTTTGAAAGATGGTCCAAATTACCCATATTCCTTATGGGTAAAATTGCAACAATTAAAATGAATGGGCTATTGAATATATTATTCTTATTCTAAACAGCCCCAAAACATTTTTTTGCCAATTTAAACAAAATAATTCACAAATTCATCTGGGCAAAAAAGAAAAGCGAGAATCAAACTCAAACTGGCTACATTATCTGCAGGTCAAATCTAAATATATTGAGGATAAAACTAAATACGGTTTTCATGAAACAAATATTTTCGATAAATTGTTTTTGGGTGTCAATGAAAAAATAATTTCCAAATTATATAATCTTATGTTACAACATGAAATGTTAAAGGAGGAAGTAAAAGGTACCATGATTGCATGGGCCCAAAATTTTGGCTACTCTATAAATCTATCAGAATGGGGTAAAATTTTGACCACTAATTACAAATTAACACTGGCAACAACATGCAAGGAAAACATCTACAAAATGTTTTACCGGTGGTACCTCCCCCAGCACACCTGGCGAAAATGTTCCCAAATGTTTCACCAAAATGTGGAAATGTAGAGAGGATGTAGGAACCTACTATCATTTATGGTGGACGTGTCCAAAAGTGAAAATTTCTGGACAAAGATTAAAAATTGCCTCGAACAAGTTATTTCCAAACCGATCCCCTTTAAATTGGAACTTTTCCTTCTGGACATATTTATACAAAAAATAGAAAAAGAAGATAGATACCTAGTTCTTCACATACTAACAGCGGCCAGAATAACTTATGCTCAAAATTGGAAAATGGATTCAACCCCTTCAATGTTAAATTTAATCAGTAAGATATTAGAATGCACAGAAATGACAAAGATGACGCTAGAATTACAAGATAAAGAAACAATATGTGTGTTGAGTTTTACTAATGCATTGAAAAGTGTCAAATTCACCACACTTATAAAACCTTGTATGCCTTTCCTTCTTTCCTAACCAGGGCTGCCGATCGAGAACACGCACCATGTTTAAAATCTGCAGAAAATGCTAATATTCAACCCAACCCAGGCCTTATCTTGCGAGCAGAACCTACTGTTACCAATATCTTAAAAGTAGGTCCTGTTTTGATCCTGATCCTGTGCATGTTTTCCGTGGATTAAAGTATTTTAAACACAGGCATGTTTTTGAGTAGACATAGCTAGGACGTGCAATTCTTTGGCTTTATTTCAAGAAGTTTAATGCAATTTTTATAGGGTTATTTTTGGATTGTTATATGGTTGTGATTAATAGTAGGCCTATTAGTTAAAAGGAGTCCAAACCAAAGTTTTCCAAGTAAAGAAATTGTTTCAGCTATCCTTGGACATTGTCTCTTTAAAAAAAATAAAGTCAGCAGTTTTTGGTATAATAGGATTACATTAATGTTTGGTATATATCACTGCAAAGTGATTGATTGTGATTTTACTAGATGGTTTATAACATTATGTTAATTTACATTAAAAGTTTATTTGTTTTAATTACTCTTTTGCTCGGTTCATGATTTTTCAAAATGGATATTTGAGGTTTGTTTTGATTGTGTATTAATTGTAAAGTAGAGTTAATTCTAGACATAGAAACATTTTAGCAATTTCTGAGAATGAAGCAATTGATTCATTTTATCCGCTCAACAAACATGCTGAAGCTTGCTTGGACAGATCACCTGTAGATTATAAAATAATCTGAAATTGTAGTTTATAATTCTTAATTAATCAATTTACAATAATACCAGGATAGTATTGGTACTTGTGAGAAAAGCCATGGTGGCTTGGTTTTCCCATAGAATTAAACCAAAATTACAGGACATTATCACTTAGCACTGTGAGCAGTTCAGACAAACATAGTCCAAATTCCTGAATGTGATGATATAAATTGGGAGTCTGCAACTTGCGGCTCCGGAGACAAATGTGGCTCTTTGGGCCCTCTGCTATTGCTTCCTGTTGGGTGATCCCATCCTTGGCTGGGCCCTCCCTTTGCAGGCACTCCTTGCCTAGTCTGAGAAGATAAGGATAACGGTGGGAGATGGGGAAGCAACTGGGGCTGTTTCTCTGGTGCCTCATTCTTTCTGGAGGTTCTTTCCAGCTCTTATTGATGCTGGGCATGCTTGAGTAGATGCAGAGCTTGCTCGCCAGCTTGAGACACTCGGCTGACCCAGCCTCCACTGACACCAGCCTCACTATTGCAAGGGCTGGTGTGGTAGGAATGGGAATTGGGATGTGGGGATGACAGAAAGGGGGATGGCCTGCGGCGCCCACTTCCGGCTTTAAAACGTGCATGGGGAACTTAAAGCTATGTGTGTGTATCTCTCTTTCTCTGTGTCTCTTCTCTCTCGGAAACCTGACGAGCTCTCCTTGGGGCTCTTTTGTACTCCTTTTCTTTCTTCTTGGCAACTTTTGGAAATCTGGGCTGGCTGAGGAATGAGTGCAAGCTATGGTGGAGGCTTCTCTCTAGCTACAAAATTCATATCATTGCAAGTGTAGTCAAAGATAAGGTAAAATTGGTCCCCAGACCTAACAATATTAGATTACAATATTTTAAAGAAGAAAGGAATCTGGGCTGGATACCAGCTTCCAGTGCTTGTTTCCTGGTTACACATAGCTATAGTCATTTTATTAAAGATTTGGAAACTGATTTTTCTTTTAGTCAAATCTCTATGCTTTGTGCATCTAGATCCACCACCTTTATTTTATTTCTTTTTATACCAGACTATGGATTCAGATCACTCAAAATCCCCCGAAGGACTACTTGGAGTCTTGGGCCATATGCTTTCAGGAAAGAGCTTGGACCTATTATTGGCAGCTGCAGCAGCTACAGGAAAGCTGAAATCCTTTGCTCGAAAATTCATCAAGTGAGTATATATGACGAATTGTTGAAAGTCAGGGTTGTCTGTTATTCCCCCATCTTGCGATAAACTAAAGAATGTGGAGTAATACAGTGTTCCCTCGATTTTCGCGGGGGATGCGTTCCAAGATCACCTGCGAAAGTCGAATTTCCGCGAAGTAGAGATGCGGAAGTAAATACACTATTTTTGGCTATGAACAGTATCACAAGCCTTCCCTTAACACTTTAAACCCCTAAACTGCAATTTCCCATTCCCTTAGCAACCATTTAGATCATTACTCACCATGTTTATTTATTAAAGTTTATTAAAAATAATATCTATTAAAGGCGGACAAAAGTTTGGCGATAACATATGACGTCGTCGGACAGGAAAAACAGTGGTATAGGGAAAAACCCATGAAGTATTTTTTTTAATTAATATTTTTGAAAAACCGTGGTACAGACTTTTCGCGAAGTTTGAACCTGCGAAAATCGAGGGAACACTGTACTCTCATTTGGTGAGGTTGTTTGCTCCTGGCTGTGGAGTTGCCTATGGAAATTACAATGCAACAATTTCATTTTGCTTGAGTAAGTGGCAACCTTTTGGGGATTCAGGATTGCATTTTCAAAAATTATTGCTGAGAGCAGCTACAACTACTGCTACTTTAAGGGCTATAGTGGTTAAACAGCAGCATTACTGAATGGGAAGAGGACACAATTTTTTGTTTACTTCTTTCCCCTCCTCCTTTTAATGAGGTTTTAAGTAACATTGGCCTAATTATTAGAAAGTTAAGAATGTACTTTACCTAAGGATTTCCCCCCCTGAAAATCATAAGAGTTAAAACCCTCATTGGTATTCAAAGGTACAAAATATTTGGGAACTGCGAAAATGGGGCTGCTTCTTGCTCATTCCTGCCAGGCTTAGAGCAGTGTTTTTCAACCAGTGTGCTGTGAGACATGGTCAGGTGTGCCGTGGGGAAATTAAACATGGGTCCCCAAACTACGGCCCGCGAAGCCCATTTATCTGGCCCGTCGCCAGCCGCCTCCATCCAAACATAAACATTCCCCTCACAATCCCTCCAGCTATCAGCGACAGGAAGAGTGGAGGCACAGGGAACGCTCACTGACCAATCATCTTCTAGGATTCATCCCGACCACTACCGATGAACCAATAGCAGGTTGCCTCTCATCCACACCCAGGAAGGTCCCCACTCAGGCTGCTGCACACTTGTCTATTGTGTGGCCGTGGCGAGTAGTTGAAGCTGCTACTCCTCCCCATGGTCCCGATTTCTAATCCTGGTCAGGACCGGAGGTAAATGTTGCCACCACTAGATGAAGCCTCAGCCTCAGCTGGTTATGTCTATCCTGATGATGTATATAGATATTTGACCTTTTTCTTTTTATAAAAGGCCCCCGCAGAGGGTGATATACAATGCATCACAATGTGTTTTTTGTGTCATTTTGGTTGGTGGTGTGCCTCAGGATTTTGTAAATGTAAAAAATGTGCTGCAGCTCAAAAAAGGTTGAAAAATCACTGCCTTAGAGCAGATGTCTCCAACCGCTGGTCCGCGGACCAGGACCGGGCCTTTGAGGTTTTTCAGCCGGTCCGCGGCGCCACTGACAGCTAGCTCTGCGGCCCTGCGCCTGGTCAGAGCTCGCGTGGAGGCTGCCTCTCTCCTCCTCCCATATTTCGCCCCCCTCCCAGCCTCCTGGCCGCATTCACCTTCCTCCGCCACCTCCAGCATCCAGCTTTTCCTCCGCTTCTCGCTTCTCTGACAGCCGAGCGGCGGCCCGGAGGCTGGGAGGGGGGCGGAGCACTTTGAATCCTGGCAGAAGCTGCTGCCCGAGTGCTCTTGGCCGGAGGGATTCAAAGTGCTGGGGTGGGGGGGTGTCCCGACAGCCCCCCCACCCCAGTGCTTCGCCTCCCGCTGGGCAAGAGCACTCGGGCAGCAGCTGCTGGATACGGGCGATGGGTGGGACGAGCGGCGCGGAAGCTGGTGGCTGTGGCAGCTGCTGCAAGAGGCTTCCGCGCCGCTCTGTCCCACTCATCGGCCGTATCCAGCAGATAGGCTTTGAGTTTTTGGCTGGGGGGGGAGAAGTAGGACCTTCCTAACTCCCCCCCCAGCCAAAATCACAAAGCCAGGCAGCCCCCAGCCGCCAAAGGAGCCTCCTGATTCTCCCCGCCCTTCTGTCCCGCTCATTGCCCATGTCTGGCAGAAGCTGCTGCCCGAGTGCTCTTGGCCAGCGGGATTCAAAGTGCTGGGGTGGGGGTGTCCCAGCGGGAGGCGAAGCACTGGGGTGGGGGGGCTGTCGGGACACCCCCCACCCCAGCACTTTGAATCCCGCCGGCCAAGAGCACTCGGGCAGCAGCTTCTGCCAGACACGGGCAATGAGCGGGACAGAAGGGCAGGGAGAATCAGGAGGCTCCTTTGGCGGCTGGGGGCTGCCTGGCGTTGTGATTTTGGCTGGGGGGGAGTTAGGAAGGTCCTACTTCTCCCCCCCCCACCCCCCCCGGGCCATGGAAAACTGGTCTAGCTTAAAGCCGGTCTCTGGTGCAAAAAAGGTTGGGGACCTCTGCCTTAGAGCCTTAACTGAAAGGCTATAATGTTGTGAGCAAAACAGCTACAGGTCTATGTGTCATCCTCAAAGATTACACTGTGACCTACACTGTGATTAGAATTTTATCTAAGATATTCCAGTTAAATAAACAACAGCTGGAACAGGTTGCTGTGTTCTCAGCTTTATTGAATGTATTCAGGCCAACATTAACCGTCCTTATGTAAAGCCTTAAATAATCAGCTCTCTTGAGAGTGTAAGATGAATTAGATTTCCAATCAAAGAGATAACAATCAGATCTGAACATGAGGAGATAGTCCATAATTAAAAAAATCACCATCATCATAAGAGTCTTTTTCCTAAGGTATGTTTATGGAAGCCATCAATACTCCATATGGAAGAGATCTCTGTAGATCTTTAGAAAAAGAATGTCAGTGCTCAAGAATATGGATAGAGTTTAAGAACTCTTGCTAGAGCATTTGGCTTTCAGCAATTCATCACCAGACCAAAAAGAAAAAGCATCATTGATATTCTTTCTATGGATGGCCATACGATACAGTGATCCCTCGAGTTTCGCGATCTCGACTATTGCGAAACGCTATATCGCGATTTTTCAACCCGGAAGTAAACAACACCATCTACGCATGCGCGCCCTTTTCTTTCTATGGCCACGCATGCGTAGATGGTGGAGTTTGCCGGGCAGATCAGCTGCTGTGCGGCTTCCCTGGGTCTTCCCCCTCTTGCCGGGGTTTCCCCTTTGCGTGGGCGGCGGGGAAACCCCAGCGCTGCTTCCCATCCGAGTCCGCAGGAAAAAAGCCGCGGGCGACCGAGCGGATCCTGCCGTTTGGGGCACTCGGCGGGCAGGGGCATGAAGGATCTCCCCGCCGGCCTCGGGAGCGCGTGGGAGGGTGGCGAGCCTAGGAAGACGAGGCGACGCCGGCCGCCGTCGAGGTAGAGGAGGAAGCGGATCGGCGCTCCGCCCCACCAGGGTTCCTCTTCATGAGGGCGTCCGCCGAGCTGCCCGTCTTCAATTCACCCGGGCTCCCGATCCTGCTGGGCGGCTGGGAGACTCGGCGGGGAGCGCGCGCGTCCGGGACCCAGAGTGCCCTTGTGGCCGCCCATTCATGCCGCTCCGTCGCTGCCATGCTGGCTTCCCCTCAGGAGACACGCCTGAGTGGCCTTTTTGCTGTTCCTCTCAAGAGTTCTTGCGGGGGAAAAGCCGCTAGCCGGCTTTCGGAGCTCCTCCGGCGTCACCCGGCTTCTGGCAGAAGCCTTCCCTCTTTTTTTTCATGTGCTTGGTGAGGAAAACAGGCGGGGAGGAGGCGACGGGGCCAAAGGGAGCCGAGGGAAGCTCGGCTGCAGTCGAGAGAGGAATGGCTCGGGCTCACCGCAAGAAAAAAAAGAGAGAAGGCTTCTCTCGACCGCAGCCGAGCTTCCTTTGGCCCCGTCGCCTCCTCCCCGCCTGCGAGACACTTCTTCTCCGGCTTTCGGAGCTCCTCCGCCATCACCCGGCTTCTGGCAGAAGCCTTCTCTCTTTTTTTTCATGTGCTTGGCGAGGAAAAGCAGGCGGGGAGGAGGCGACGGGGCCAAAGGGAGCCGAGGGAAGCTCGGCTGCAGTCGAGAGAGGAATGGCTCGGGCTCGCCGCAAGAAAAAAAATAGAGAAGGCTTCTCTCGACCGCAGCCGAGCTTCCCTCGGCCCCCTTTGGCCCCGTCGCCTCCTCCCCGCCTGCGAGACACTTCTTCTCCGGCTTTCGGAGCTCCTCCGCCGTCACCCCGGCTTCTGGCAGAAGCCTTCCCTCTTTTTTTTCGTGCGCTTGGCGAGGAAAAGCAGGCGGGGAGGAGGCGACGGGGCCAAAGGGAGCCGAGGGAAGCTCGGCTGCAGTCGAGAGAGGAATGGCTCGGGCTCGCCGCAAGAAAAAAAAGAGAGAAGGCTTCTCTCGACTGCAGCCGAGCTTCCCTCGGCCCCCTTTGGCCCCGTCGCCTCCTCCCCGCCTGCTTTTCCTCGCCAAGCGCACGAAAAAAAAGAGGGAAGGCTTCTGCCAGAAGCCGGGTGACGGCGGAGGAGCTCCGAAAGCCGGAGAAGAAGTGTCTCGCAGGCGGGGAGGAGGCGACGGGGCCAAAGGGGGCCGAGGGAAGCCTTCTCTCTTTTTTTTCTTGCGGCGAGCCCGAGCCATTCCTCTCTCGACTGCAGCCGAGCTTCCCTCGGCTCCCTTTGGCCCCGTCGCCTCCTCCCCGCCTGTTTTCCTCACCAAGCACATGAAAAAAAAGAGAGAAGGCTTCTGCCAGAAGCCGGGTGACGGCGGAGGAGCTCCGAAAGCCGGAGAAGAAGTGTCTCGCAGGCGGGGAGGAGGCGACGGGGCCAAAGGGGGCCGAGGGAAGCTCGGCTGCGGTCGAGAGAAGCCTTCTCTCTTTTTTTTCTTGCCGCGAGCCCGAGCCATTCCTCTCTCGACCGCAGCCGAGCTTCCCTTGGCCCCCTTTGAATCCCGCCGCTTCTGCTGGATACGGGCGTTCCACTTTCCCTCCAAGGCAAAAAGATTCCGGCATTCTGGGTTGATGGGACCGGACTTCCCAGGCGGAAGGCGTGCCCCTCTCCCCGGCAACTTTTTGCCTGAGAGGAACGGTGAAATGCCCCTCGTAGCAGCTGCTACGAGTGGCGTTCCACTTTCCCTCCAAGGCAAAAAGATTCCGGCATTCTGGGTTGATGGGACCGGACTTCCCAGGCGGAAGGCGTGCCCCTCTCCCCGGCAACTTTTTGCCTGAGAGGAACGGTGAAATGCCCCTTGTAGCAGCTGCTACGAGTGGCGTTCCACTTTCCCTCCAAGGCAAAAAGATTCCGGCATTCTGGGTTGATGGGACCGGACTTCCCAGGCGGAAGGCGTGCCCCTCTCCCCGGCAACTTTTTGCCTGAGAGGAACGGTGAAATGCCCCTCGTAGCAGCTGCTACGAGTGGCGTTCCACTTTCCCTCCAAGGCAAAAAGATTCCGGCATTCTGGGTTGATGGGACCGGACTTCCCAGGCGGAAGGCGTGCCCCTCTCCCCGGCAACTTTTTGCCTGAGAGGAACGGTGAAATGCCCCTCGTAGCAGCTGCTACGAGTGGCGTTCCACTTTCCCTCCAAGGCAAAAAGATTCCGGCATTCTGGGTTGATGGGACCGGACTTCCCAGGCGGAAGGCGTGCCCCTCTCCCCGGCAACTTTTTGCCTGAGAGGAACGGTGAAATGCCCCTCGTAGCAGCTGCTACGAGTGGCGTTCCACTTTCCCTCCAAGGCAAAAAGATTCCGGCATTCTGGGTTGATGGGACCGGACTTCCCAGGCAGAAGGCGTGCCCCTCTCCCCGGCAACTTTTTGCCTGAGAGGAACGGTGAAATGCCCCTCGTAGCAGCTGCTACGAGTGGCGTTCCACTTTCCCTCCAAGGCAAAAAGATTCCGGCATTCTGGGTTGATGGGACCGGACTTCCCAGGCGGAAGGCGTGCCCCTCTCCCCGGCAACTTTTTGCCTGAGTTGAACGGTGAAATGCCCCTCGTAGCAGCTGCTACGAGTGGCGTTCCACTTTCCCTCCAAGGCAAAAAGATTCCGACATTCTGGGTTGATGGGACCGGACTTCCCAGGCGGAAGGCGTGCCCCTCTCCCCGGCAACTTTTTGCCTGAGAGGAACGGTGAAATGCCCCTCGTAGCAGCTGCTACGAGTGGCGTTCCACTTTCCCTCCAAGGCAAAAAGATTCCGGCATTCTGGGTTGATGGGGCCGGACTTCCCAGGCGGAAGGCGTGCCCCTCTCCCCGGCAACTTTTTGCCTGAGAGGAACGGTGAAATGCCCCTCGTAGCAGCTGCTACGAGTGGCGTTCCACTTTCCCTCCAAGGCAAAAAGATTCCGACATTCTGGGTTGATGGGACCGGACTTCCCAGGCGGAAGGCGTGCCCCTCTCCCCGGCAACTTTTTGCCTGAGAGGAACGGTGAAATGCCCCTCGTAGCAGCTGCTACGAGTGGCGTTCCACTTTCCCTCCAAGGCAAAAAGATTCCGGCATTCTGGGTTGATGGGGCCGGACTTCCCAGGCGGAAGGCGTGCCCCTCTCCCCGGCAACTTTTTGCCTGAGAGGAACGGTGAAATGCCCCTCGTAGCAGCTGCTACGAGTGGCGTTCCACTTTCCCTCCAAGGCAAAAAGATTCCGACATTCTGGGATGATGGGGCCGGACTTCCCAGGCGGAAGGCGTGCCCCTCTCCCCGGCAACTTTTTGCCTGAGAGGGAAGGTGAAATGCCACTCGTAGCAGCTGCTACGAGTGGCGTTCCGCTTTCCCTCCAAGGCAAAAAGATTCCGGCATTCTGGGATGATGGGGCCGGACTTCCCAGGCGGAAGGCGTGCCCCTCTCCCCGGCAACTTTTTGCGCGCGCGAGCGCGGGGATACCCGAGCTCTGCTTCCCAGCTGAGAAGCGGAGCTAGGGTGTCCGCAAGCGCGCGCGCGCTTCGGGACACCCCCGGCTCCGCTTCTCAGCTGGGAAGCGGAGCTGGCAATGGCGGACGCCGCGCGCGAGCACGGGGATACCCCAGCTCTGCTTCCCAGCTGAGAAGCGGAGCTAGGGTGTCCCCAAGCGCGCGCGCGCTTCGGGACACCCCCGGCTCCGCTTCTCAGCTGGGAAGCGGAGCTGGCAATGGCGGGCGAAGGGCGGGCGGCGGTGGAAGTAAAAACACCATCTGCGCATGCGCAGATGGTGTTTTTACTTCCGCACCGCTACTTCGCGAAAAATCGATCATCGCGAGGGGTCCTGGAACGGAACCCTCGCGATGATCGAGGGATCACTGTACCATAAAAGTCAACCCAAGAACAAAGTATGGGAGACTGAGAAATAGCAAAGCTTCTGCAGTTCTTTCATTCACAATAAATTAAAGATTGAATAAGAGTGTTTATGTGTCTACATATATAAGAAGGTCTAGCCAAAAAAGCCAGTTTGGCATTGTGATCAAGGCACCAGGTAAAAACCATGAGACCGCAAGTTCTAATTCCACCTTAGACACAAAGGTACCTGGGTGACTTTGGACTAGTAACTTTCTCTCAGCCCTAGGGAGGAGACATTAGAAAGCTACTTCTGAAAAATCTTACCAAGACTTTCCCAGAACTGGGAAAGAACTGCAGAAGCTTGAGAGTCACTGAGAATCAGACATAATTGAGCAGAAGAAAACAAAACGGAAACCACTATTTTCCAGAAAGAAGATTGCTGCCTGTCTCAAATATCATTCTAGATAGAGGAGTTGAACTTTTGGAAAGTAATGAAAAACGTGATGTTGGAAGAAACAAAGATGCTGTAATTCCGATAAGAACCTCATCTCAGCTGTGAAGTATGAGAATATTATGGTTTGGGGCTGCTTTACAGCCTTGGGGTGATTTGAGTGAATAATAGATTCTAGAATGAATCAGCAAATTGTGTCAGGGTATTGAATTCATTTGTGAGCTGAAGTTTAAATAAATGTGGGTCGTGTAGCCCACAAAAATAAATCTTTAATCAAATGGCTGAAGCAGAATCAATTTAATATTTTGGAATGGCTGAATCAAAGTTCTGAATATTACTGATTAGAAATGTTCAATATCTGAGAAGTGCTGCTTATGCAAGATAGCCAAACATATTAATGAGTTGAAGCAGTTCTGTAAAGGGCAGTGGGCCAAAATACTTCAAATTTCATATGTTCAAAAGGTACTGGAAATGCTTGTTTTAAAGGATTGCTGCTAGTGTCATAAGTTAATAAATCTAGAATGTTCCATATGTTTTCCAAGAAGTCAGTGAATGTTGGTTTAATATATTCCATAACGACATGACATTCTTTCATGTGCCATCTGTTTAACCAAGTCTTTTTATTTAGTAATAGGTCATAGATGGAACTCAGATAACACTGTAGGTCATAGTGTTCCAGGTTTACAGAAGCTTCAAAAAGATTCACAAGCATTCTATTACCATATGGATAATATAGAAATCATTAAATAAATGTAGAGTTTATTTGCTTCTCCCATTTTTGCTAAAGAAGGTAGAATAATTCTGCTGTCAAGGTTCCAGGTAGCATCCAAACTAAATCAGAGTCCAAATCAAAGTATTCCTCAAAGTTCCAATTTATTACTGGAGCCATGCTGGCACCTACAGCTGGGAAACCCAAATCTGAGCTTCCCACCCAGTTGAAATTTCACATCTCTTTCCCCCACCCACAAACCTGTCATGTTGCCTACTCAGATTGTGCAACTTTTCTTTCCTCTTCCGCCCAGGTGGTGGACACAGTATGGCCTTGAACTTCTCGAAATAATGCTTTGTCAACTCTTGAGTAACTTTATTACCAGATTAATTGGCTTTAGAGATGCCTTTAAAAAATGTATTGGTGAATTATAATTACCAGATGATATGATAAAGTACAACCAAAAATATAATGCTAATACAATCAGAAAATAATGCATCGATACTGTATTTAATTTAATACAATCAGAAAAGAATATAATGAATAATAATTAAAGGAGTAACATTTTGAAGAAACCAAAGAGAATATTCATAAAGAATCCATAAGAAAAGTACCTTAATCAAATTTCTTTATTTCATAGGGCATGCATTCTGATGTCCTTTCTCAGAGCAGTGTAAGAGCAAAATTTTATTAGCTAATCCATTTTCTCTTACTTATCCTGCGTAGAGCACATTAAAGATCTGGGGAATTATTGGTTTGATCAGTGCTATAATCTTGCCACCATTTGTGTCTTTGGTAATTTACAATATTGGTGAAGATTAGTTTCAGGAAGAGGCCAAAGAATGATCTAATGAAGGGCTTCTTTTTT
Source organism: Erythrolamprus reginae (assembly GCF_031021105.1). Classification (NCBI taxonomy): domain Eukaryota; kingdom Metazoa; phylum Chordata; class Lepidosauria; order Squamata; family Dipsadidae; genus Erythrolamprus; species Erythrolamprus reginae. Next base: position 432,608 of record NW_027248473.1, on the reverse strand, counting down.
TTTTTTTTACCAAGCCAGGATTTTCCCAATTTTAGAAAAGAAAAGTCCAGAGGCCCCTATACAATTGTGACATTGCAGCTTACTAGGGGTTGGGAAGATTTTACTTTAGTATAATTGTTATAGGGTAGAGCAGTGTTTCCCAGCCTTTTCCTCTTGAAGATATTTGGACTTCAACTCTCAGAATTCCCCAGCCAGCGAATGCTGGCTGAGGAATTCTGGGAGTTGATGTCCAGATACTTTCAAGTGGCCAAGGTTGGGAAACACTGGGGTAGAGGATAACTACAGCAAAATAATGTCTAATAATGGTCTACTAAAGCCTGAAGATGCAGAATTCCTGTATTCTGATTTTACTTTTGCCTCATCTGGAAGGTGGGAATAATTATGATCTACCTGATTTTTAAATGTTATTTTGCACATTAAAGATACCAGCTTTAAAAAAGAAATTTAATTGGTTAAAGAACAGTTTAAGTGAAATTTTCGTATTTTTTTTGTTTACCCATTTCAGGCTCAATGAATTTACCAAACATATCAGTGGAGAAAGCTGTAAGTCCCTCTTACCTTTTGTCTTTTATTCCCCCCCCCCCGCCATCAAGTGTGCGTAGCTAGCCCTGGGAATACAGGCTTTCATGGGTTAACCTTAAAAGGCTGCCAGGGAAGGGGCCTGGGTCAGGGAAGAGTTGAAAGTGAGCATGGTGCCTGGCAGCGTAGGCTGGCCCAGCTCAGCATTCCTGATGCAATAAGGGGGACATTCAAGTTATGACTGGGGTCTCTTTGTCTTTTTGGCTACCACGTGCACCAGCGTTTCCTCCGATCCCAAGAATAGTGACTTTGTGTGCTTTGGGTGGGGTGTTCAACCCTGAAGAAAAAGGGTTAATTTGCAGCTGTGTGTCTGCTTCCTTCTCGCCCCCCTCCCAATCTTGCTTTGTGCACCCATGTAGTTCAAGTCCTTTGGAAGGAGTGATGTTTTGAATCCCACTCAGCCCAAGATAAGGAGTCTGAATATGTTTGCATATGATTACACAGGCAAAAGCTCTCTGACTTTCCACTGGACAAATCAGGAAGAAGTTTTCAGTTGCTGAAAGAGTTGTTTTGTTTTCGTTTGTGTGAATGTTGCAGTTTTGCTCAGACTAGATTTATCTTCAAGATAAATTGGATTTCAGTTCTTATAATCCTCCAGCCAAGTATTATGGAAGTAGAAATCCAACAGACTTTGGGGAAGGCTGTTTTAGAATTATAATTTCATCATAAACCATTCCAGAGAGGTTGATAAAATTTCAGAATCCAGAAAAATAGAACTGAGCATGATTTCCCTGTCTTTTTAAAGTAATTTTTTATTGAATAAACAATTAAAAACATTGGACATAGTGCAACATTTCTATATTTGGAGTCTCTTCTCACAGTCACTCATATCCTCATCACCTCGAGGCTTGATTACTGCAATGCACTCTACATGGGGCTACCTTTAAAGAATGTTCGGAGACTTCAATTAGTCCAGAATGCAACTGCGCAAGCTGTTATGGATTTACCCAGATACACCCATAACTCCATCACTCTACGAGCTGCACTGGCTTCTGATCAGTCTCTGAACGCAATTTAAAGTGTTGGTTATTACCTATAAAGCCTTACCTAGCTTAGGACCAGATTATTTACCATTTTCTGCTTCACACATCCCAGAGACTGATTAAATCCCTCAGAGTTGGACTTCTCTGGGTCCCATCAGCCAAGCAATGCTGGCTGGTGGAACCACGCGGAAGGGCCTTTTCTGTGATGGTGCCGGTCCTCTGGAATCAATTCCCCCTAGAGATCCGCACTGCCCCCATCCTCCTGGGCTTTTGAAAGGCTTTAAAACACGACTTTGCCGGCAGGCCTGGGGCTGTTGAGCAATAACACTCTACTCCGGCCAGTAGTATACTAGTAGTAATGGATGACTGATGGATGAATGTTTTTTTAAATATATATTGGGTTTTAAATTTTGTATCTTTGTTTTATTTCTGTACACTGCCCTGAGTCCAGTAGGAGAAGGGCAGCCTACAAATTTAAATAATAAATAAATTTCTGGTTCAAACATTTTTTACCTAACGACAAATACCATTCATACCTGCTATTTAAATATGTATAATCTATCAAGCTTCAAACACAAATATCCCTTCGTCTATAAGAGTTATGTTCAATGGGTCTACAATTCCTACATATCACACAATGCTACAATATTTTTCTACTCTCAACTTATCAATGTTTCTCTGTCCCCACATTTCTTCTTCACTACTAACCACTGATACATTTTATTTCAGATTTTGTAATATTCCATCTCACCCTTGTCTTTGAGTTCTAAAGTCAGCCTGTCCATTTCTGCACAAATCAACATTTTCTTTATTATGTCTTCTTCAGGGGAAATTGCTTTGCTTTTCCAATTTTCCATGTATTTTAATAGCACTTATTTCCTTTGTCACTTAGCATAATGATATAATTTAATACTTGTTTTGGGATTACACAAATTAGAGCAAAAGATACCAACTTTATTATTTATATTATTAAAAATTACTTGAAATCTGGGGGAAGGGATGGATGGAAGTGTTTAACTGTTTGTTTCCAAAAATGTTTGGTGCCCTATGCTTTAGAATCCTTTTTCCTTTGGTAGAATTAGATGCAAAATTTCAATGTTTTGTTATAGAACAGTGATGGCGAACCTTTTTTTCCTCGGGTGCCGAAAGAGCATAGGCGAGCACTATTGTGCATGTGTGAGTGCCCACACCCATAATCCAATGCCTGTGGAAGGCGAAAACAGCTTCCCCCGCCCCCTAGAGGCTCTCTGGAGGCCAGAAATGGCCTGTTTACCAACTTCTGGTGGGCCCAATAGGCTACTGCTTTGCTGTCCCCAGGTTCCAAAGACTTCCCTGGAGGTGGGGGAGAGTAAAAACGCTCTCCCCAGCCCCCTGGAGGCTCTTTGGAAACTAAAAATGCCCTCCCAGCGCCTCTGTGAGCCAAAAATCAGCTGGCTGGCACACGCATGCACCTTGGAGCTAAGCTAGGGCAACAGCTTGGGTGCCAGCAGATATGGCTCTGCATTCCACTTGTGGCATCCATGCCATAGGTTCGCCATCACTGTTATAGATGAATAAATAAATGAAGTTATATGCAGAGTGTGAACTGTGATGGCTAAATTTTTTGGAAATCAAATTTCCATTTATTTGAAGGACCATTGTTGCTGAGATGTTGATTTATTTAAATAAATAAATAAAAACGAGTGGGTTGGCATATTACATTAATGCTACTGTTTAGTGTGGTGGTGACTACAATACACCTCTAGCCCATCTTGATACATGTTGATTTACATATGACAATTGCTCTGATTTTTATTTCTTCCTTCTCCATCTGAAACCAAGCTAAGGGAGCCTCAGTCCGAGCACTTCTCTTCGACATCTCATTTCTTATGCTGTGTCATGTAGCCCAGACCTATGGCTCTGAGGTAGGAACATTTTGACTTTTGTATTACATCACATAGAGAAAATAATGAGATCATGCTCAGATATTTGTCCTTGAACATGCATTGCTGAGAATATTATTTACCATTCTTCCTTACATGCTGGCTGAGATTTTGGGATTTATATTCCAAAACCTCTGCACAGTACCAGATTGAAATGGCTGACTACTACTTCTTCTTCTTCTTCTTCTTCTTATTATTATTATTATTATTATTATTATTATTATTATTATTATTATTATTATTATTTAGATTTGTATGCCGCCCCTCTCCGAAGACTCGGAGCGGCTCACAATATTTTTTTTAAAAGAATAAAAATTAGAGCGTAGTGTTTTGTGCCCATCAGTTTAGAAAAACTTGTACAATTTCTAAAATTCTGGAATTCTACCAATCCACTGTCAGACAGCCTTAAATTGAAGATAACTTGGGGCAGTAGTGAATTTTCTCCAAAATGTCATCAAAATTATTCCAAGAGAGAAATATAAAATTGTTCAGGAAATCATAAAGAACCACCTGCAGACCTCAAGCACTTTGTATACAATCAATATTCATAATTATGTCATCTGGCTTAAAATGGGCTTCCTAGGAGAGGGTATGGACATGTGGAAGAGAACATTTTTACAAATTATCAAGGTCCCTGACACAAATGAACTTTTGGAGTAGATAACTTTATTTAAAATTGCAAAATGAAGCATTACCCAGAAGTTTCATCTTCGTGTATTTGCAGAATGGTATAATCAAAGTGTGTAATCAAAGGTTTGTTGTCCTCTCTGCTGTCTTCTAGACTTAGGGAATTAGGGAATTAAATTATCTCTGGGATTCTCTTCTTGTCCATAAAATTGGCAAGGAAATAATAAAGCAAAAATTGCAATTGCAAAACCTCTGATATTGAGATTGACCCTCAGACAAACAAAATAGGAAAGCAGATGATAATGCCTTCTCTGCCTCCCTTTTCCAAACTATTGTCACCCCAAAATTATTAATCTGTAGTGGGCATTGTACCAGGCAACAATATAAAGTTCTGTTGTTCATGACTGTACTATTTTTTTCACTGAATGTTTCATTTATTTTATTCAATAAAAGTTAAATTTCTTGTTTGCTGTTAGTGAGTCACATTTCCAAATAGACTGCTCAAGGAAATTTATTATGCATACTAATAAAAGCAATTGTAAACGTAAAAGCCATTAAAGAGAAATAAAGTCCATAGCAATAAAATGTTACAGACATAGAGATAGTTTAATTACTGCATGTGGTTAACTCTAAATTGGTCCCACAAATTATGTTCATTTGGGGAATTCTTTTATATATGCGTCTTAAAGCCTCTTCCCTTTTTTTCTAAAATGAAATAAATTTTTCTTTTATTTCCATGTGCTATTTGTACAATGCAGTCTAATTAGCATACTGTGAAAATATTTTCAGAATTATCCTATGGTTGTCCAACTATTCGCTAGAGGGTGCTATTGTCCTTAGTTAAGAATTTTATGCTATATTATTTCTTGCTTGGCTGCTTTCAGGTAATACTGTCAGAAGCTAGCCCTCCAGGAGAAGTGCCTTTCTTTGAGACCTGGATGCAGACCTGCATGCCAGAAGAAGGGAAAATTCTCAACCCTGACCACCCTTGCTTCCGACCAGATTCCACCAAAGTGGAAACACTGGTTGCTTTGCTGAATAATTCTTCAGAAATGAAGTTGGTGTAAGTATTTAGTGAGGACATCCTAGGCTTTGGAAAAAAAAAACCCAATTTGAAAATAAAATAATGTGAAACAAAATAAGGGTAAGTGGGGAGCTGAATAAGGGAGAACAATGCCTTGGATTGTACTCATTCTTATATTTATTTTGCTTTTTTGCCTCCTCCTATAATGTCGTTACTACTGAGAAGGCAGATGAAATGGCAAGAAGCATGTCTAAGCATCTCTGCTGCCATCTTGGAGATTCTGAATGCCTGGGAGAACGGAGTTCTCACCTTTGAATCTGTCCAGGTATCTTTGTTACCCAGAAATTGTATCAACACACATATATGACACTCCAGAGCAGTGGTTCTCAAACCTGGGAGTCAGGATCTCTTGGGGGTCGAATGACCATTTCATAGGGGTCGCCTAAGACCATGGGAAAAGACAAATGTAAAGCTTCTATTGTGGCACCTTGGAACATATTTTTACAATCTGACCAATCAGGCGTTTACAGGAGGGATGTCCCTCTAATTTTCCTGTCAATCAGCTTAAAGCTCTGTTGGGAGAATTGGCTCTAGACTTATGGTTGGGGGTCACCACAACATGAGGAACTGTATTAAGGGCTTGCGGAATTAGAAATGTTGAGAACCACTGTTCTAGAACTTTTAAAAACTCGAAACATTTGAAGGGAAACACTAGATAAAAGAGCAATGGGTTGTTTGGCCTGATTTTTAATTGGAAAAATTAGCATTATTCTCCATAGTTGATTTGGGTAGTCTGGGGGATGTGAAATTTAAGAAAGCATGCTTCTGGGGGAGGTATGTGGAATAAGCATATCTATAAAAGAGAGAAGACAAATTGAGGCAAAGATTAAAGAATTGGCATGTAGGCTAGGAGACAAAGAGATCAAGCCATCATGCTTTCAAGTACAGTGGAAACTTTAAAAGGATACTGAGTTTGCTAACTTTACTTTCTAATTACTTTTGCAAATTGCCCGCTGTATTTGTTTATCTAATGCTATTGGAGATCTTCGGAATAAAAGTTTGAAAAGCCCTCTAGTTTTCTTTATTCCAGAACAGGGGCAGGCAACGTTGGCTCTCCTATGACTTGTGGAATTCAACTCCTAGAATTCCTGAGCCAATCATGCTATCTCAGGAATTCTGGGAGTTGCAGTCCACATGTCATAAAAGAGCCAACGTTGCCTACCCCTGTAATACAGAACAAAAGAAAAATCAATAGGTTTAAGAATTTAAAGAATTGGAAAATATGGGTGGTACTCTACCATTGTTGAGGCTAGTTGAGCCAGGAGTTGCCATAGGCGTAAGTTATGGCAGTTGTAAAGCAGGCCATCATGTGACCTGAGTTGACGTTATGACTGCATCTTAGCTTTCCTAGATGCAGTCATTAAGTGGGTGTAGGGCAATGATGGCGAATCCTATTTAGCTCGGGTGTCAAAAGGACGTGCATGCACTTGATAGTATGTGCGCGTGTGCCCACACCCACAATGCAATGCCCTCCCCCCATGTAATGCAAACAACCCACACACATCCCCCCACTCATGCACAACCCTTCCATGTGCACAGGCCTCACTGAAGCCTACGGACTTCCAGTAGGCCCATTGGGCTGTTTTTTGCTCTCCCGGGGGTTCAGGAAGGCCTCCTAAAGTTGGTTTCTGAACTTCCGGTCAACGGGCCAGCTGGAAGTTCGGAAACCAACTTTTGGCTGGTCCATTTTTTGCCATCACCAGGGTTCAGGAGGCTTCCCTGAAGCCTGGGGAGAGCAAAAATGGCCAAAAAGAAAGCCGAAAATCAGCTAACCAGGGTGTGCATGCGTGCTGGAGCTGACTTAGGGCTGTACCCCGCATGCCCTCAAATATGACTCCATATGCCACTAGTGGCACATGTGCCATAGGTTCGCCATCTGAAATAGGGGGAAGAACTGTGATCTTTGTGATCCAGGTTCTGTCCAACACAGCATAGCAGTTCTTCTCCTGCCTGTTGAAAAAACTACCCTACACATGGTGGAACCTCTGGCAAGCAGTGTTTCTTGTTCTCAAGGAGGTTGGCTGAAAAGAGTTCCAACAACTACTTAGAGAACGGCTTTGAAGAGCCTCTGCCTGGTGCAGGATGAAAACTCTCCAACAAGCAGGGTTTTTTGCTTTCAGGGAAGATGGCTGAAAAAGATGCACCCTGATATCTGTTGTGGTTAGCTCTGGCCCAGCTCCTGCCCCAAGGACTGTGGATGTGGGGGAGACATCCACATGCTGCAGGCCCGTTTTGCCCCCGGTAGAATCTGATGATGAAGGCTCCTCTGACCAAGAAGACATGAGTGACAGGGAGGCGGAGAGTGTGGCAGACAGCTCAGAAGGAGATCAATTATCTAGCTCCTCCTTGGATTCAGAACAAGAGTTAATGCTACAGCCACACATGCGGAGAGCGATGCATAGGCAACAACAACTGAGAGATTATTATCAAAGAAAATGAGGCCACCTGTGGTTGGGTGAGGCTGTGGTAATTAGTGAGGCTGCTATAAATAGCAGCCTGCGGGTTTGGCCATTGTGGAGGATTATCTGATCATTGTGTTTCGTGACTGCTTTGCTGACTTTGACTTTTTGTGTGCTGATTTTTCCCTGCTTTGAAACTAAACCAGAGCAAAGTGTGTTTCACTTTGTGAAAGAAGAAGGACTGTGAATTGCCTCACAGCTGCAAGCTAAGTATCACAGGACTGATAAGGGACTTGTATAAATTACCAGTTTGTTTGGAGACAAGTGCTCTTTGCTATACCAAAAGAGGGCTTAGTTTAAGTGAATTTTCATTATAAAGAACATTGTTTTGAATTTTCAAACGTGTGTGTGTGTCTGAAATTTGTACCTGTGAATTTTTGGGAGGATTCTACCAGAGAGCCCGACAGAACAATATCCAAGGATGGATTTCTTGAGGGACCATTTTCACTCAGTAACCAACCAGGTTGATGTCTGTGGAGATTCTCAGTCATCCAGGTCAGAGTTGTCCAAAGGTGTTTTTTTCAAGAAGCAACTGGACTTTCTGGTTTTGCTTTGAAGATGTTCCATTACTAATCGAAGAAGCTTCCTCAACCGAAAGAAAAACTAGAAAGTCCAATTGCCTCCCTCTTGAAAGAAAACACCTTTGGGACAATGAGGTTGGGAAGATTGCAGGTGGTGGTGCAACCTGTGGTAAGTGGAATTGCCTAGATTGCAATCACATGACCACTGGAATGTTGCAACAGCCGTAAGTTCTATGCTGATTTCAAGTCATAACAAAGATGTGAAGTTTTTATGATTTTAGAAGTTGGGCACTAAAGGGGACTAAAGACTAGGTAGAAGAGGAAAAATGGGGAAAAGCATAAATTTAAGTTTAAGTATATTGGAATCTCGTACCTTGCAGAGGATCACTCCCTCCTTTCACCTTCGCATTCACTAACCGAATGTGAGGCTCATTGAGATATTTTAAGGTGGCAAAGGCCATGGGAGGGCCTACTGATGGAACAGGCCACCTGCCTAAGATCACCCAAGGCCTCCCCTGACCCTCTGAAATATCTCATGCTCCCCATATTTGCTTCACCCACCCAACTTGCCATGCTGGATCACTTACCTTGTGAAGCTCTAGCAAGCAGTCTCCTCTCCAGCTGCGTATTGCCCTCCATCTTGCTGGTCGAAATGGAACTTCTGAGGGATAAATCCGACCCTCCAAGGCTCTGTTTGGCTCTCTGTGGTCCTTCCCTGGCCCATTACAGGCCAAAATTGAACCTCTGCAGGCCATATCTGGCCCTTCCTGGGCCTCCTCCAGCCCATTGCAGGCCAAAATGGAGCTTTTTGAGTCAGATCTTTATATTGTTTCTGTTTCTCTCTGAATTTGGTTTGTGTTTGCTTTTACTACTGTAATTAAGGTTCAGTAAAAATTACATATAATTTTTATATTATATAAATAATAATAATATTATTATAATAGAAGGGTGGAATGAATGAATGAGTGAGTGAATGAATGAATAAATAAATAAATAAATAAATGTAGTATATAAGCATGTTCAGCCGAATGTGCTTATAATTCCCTTGTGAATACATTAAACAAAAAAATTTATTTATTATTATTTATTAATTAGATTTGTATGCCACCCCTCTCCGAGGACTCGGAGCGGCTAATATTATGAACAGCTCCGTATAAGATCTGAAAAAAGATAGGCATACCCTTAATCCTGATCACTTTTATTTGACATTCATTATAGGACTACATTCTGCCATATTTCTAACAAAATAATTCTGGAAACCAGAATCCAAGATCTTCCTTATTTCACCATGCCCAAATTTATTTTATTTATTTATTCAGTGTATTTGGCTGCCTGTCTTACATACATGAGCCTTCAAGAAAGAATACCGCTGAAATATCTGTCCCGGTTTAAGTCTTCTCCTCTCTGTTCCATAGCAAGAAAAAATTATCCTCCATATTGTTCTGCCGGCGTATCTCAACCGCCCATAATTACAGGGTAATTAGTCCAGGAAGACACACACCACACGATAAAAGGAAAACCCAAAAGTTTTATAAACAGAAAAACAGAAACAGTTCCCTTTTTAAATGTCAAAGGGATTTTCTGGTACACACAAGGCACAGGTGAAATGCAATCCAATTGCTCACCCAATAACTGGGAAATTGAGTCCAATTCTAAAGTCCAGAGAGTCCACACACAATCTTGAACAGCACAAAAACCACGATCTTGACGACACAATGAATCAGATAAACTGCCATGAGGCTAAAACACCAGGCTGCACTTTTATCTGTAGCACTAATTACAGCAGCCCCACCCAACTACAGGTGGCCTCATTTGCTCTTGTAATAATCCTTCAGTTGTTGTCTCCTATGCATCACTCTACGCATGCATGGATGTGTCATTAATTCTTGTTCAGAATCCAGGGATAATACGGATGACTGATCTCCTCCTAGACTGTCTGCCAAACTCCCCTCTTCCCTGTCACTCACGCTTCCTTGGTCAGAGGAGGCTTCGTCGGCAGATTCCATTGGGAGCAAAACAGGCCTGCGGCATGTGGATGTCTCCCCCACATCCACATTCCTTGGGGCAGGAGCTGAGCCAGAGCTAACCACAACACGTATTAAAATTCTCAGTTATGTTCCTGACAACTTTCTCTTCCTATCCCAGAAAATCACAGATAACATCAAGGGAAAGGTATGTAGCATGGCAGTATGTGCTGTGGCTTGGCTTGTGGCTCATGTCCGAATGCTGGGCTTAGATGAACGAGAGAAGTCACTGCAGATGATTCGACAGCTGGGCAACCCCCTATATGGCGAGAACACCCTGCAATTCTACAGTGAAAGGTAAACAGCAGATCTTGATCTCTTCAAGAAGAAAACATTGTACACTGTATTTAAATCAGGCTTTTTCCAACATTGTTTTGGAACACAGTCCTCATGATTCCCAGCCAGCATGGCCTATGACTAAGAATTTGAGGCACTTGACAGCACTTTAAAATATAGGATGAAAGCTGCAAGATTTTGTTTATTGTTCTACTTTGCACCAATCCCTATTTTCTCCTTATTGGCATGTTTATCATTTCAATGTAGTAATTTATTCTATATAGAATTGAATTCTGAATCTCAAATTTTGCCATTATTTATGACATTGTGTTGTTTGACGTATAAAAACTGTAGCATATAGAATAGGATAATCTCTAAAGAGTTAAGCAATGGCATTTTTTTGGTTATTCCATTCCCCAAGCTACATCTGATATGATTGCCCCAATTCTAGGCTATAGTATTGTGATGGCAAAACTATGGCATGCATGCCACAAGTGGCACATGGTGGCATCTCTGCAGTCACACGGGCCATTGACCAGCTCAGGTTCACTGCACATATACAATTGCCTCCTGCCAGCCAGCTGATTTTCAGGTCAGACAAGCTCATGCTTTCTCCTCACTTTGGGGGCCTGTGCCTTCCCAGATCTCTGGAGATTCCACCCCCGTGCTTTTTGGGCATGCAAAAAGCTCTATTTGGGGATGGGAGGCTTTCCCCCCTCTCCCACCACTGTTTTGGAGTGTGAGGCCAAAATGGTGAGCCACGCGTGCATGCACGGTGGGCCATGCGCGCATGTGCAAGGGACGGGACATGTGAGAGGAGCATTACATTATGTGTGTGGGCACTCGCGCATGTGCACTCTTTTGGCATCTGAGTGGAAAAAGTTTTGCCATCACTGCTATATTGTTTTAAAAGATTTTTCCTACTACCTTTTGGAAAGGATTGTTTTAGAACATTAATTTTCATAGCCACATCCAAGCAAGCCATAAAAGAAAAACAATAACTGAATATTTACCCTCTTCCTTCCCTATCCAGAGTGGTGATCATGAGTTCAATCCTTGAGCACATGTGTGCCGATGTTGTTCAGCAGACGGCTGCACAGATTAAATTCCCAGCTACAGGAGTTGACCCAATGCCCTACTGGAATCTTCTCCCTGCAAAAAAACCTATAAAAGAAGTGCTGACGAACGTCTTCTCCAAAGTCCTGGAGAAAGGCTGGGTAGACAGCCATTCTATTCATATCTTCGATACGCTATTACACATGGGTGGTGTCTATTGGTTCTGCAACAATCTTGTCAAGGTATGGAAAATATGGGAAATATAAGGGACAGTCAACGATTTGTAGGATTGAGAAAAAGACTTACTAAATTATCAGACCATCAGGATATTGGTTGTTGCAATTTGTGATGGCTATATGCCTCGTTTCCAGTGTCAGAGGCCATACTCATATCAGGATTAGCTGCTTGGAAACATTAGTGGGAGGCTGTTGTTAAGCTGTTGTGAGAACTAGTTCTGGCAAGATCAGAAGCAAATACCTTGAAACCAGAAATATTCTATTTCTAGAACAAGGAAACAGTTATTTTTGTTCAAAAGAGGCATGCCTCAAGCTTATTGTGTTGCTGCATGGTTTTGAACTTTTATTTCATTGCATTTAATACATAGCAGTCATGGGAATAGCTTCATTAGTTCTTGCAGTAAACTTACCACAAATTTGTGTTCTCCAATGCCCACCTGTGACATTTGCTTTATTAAAGCAAATCAAGTGAAACTTGATGCGTATGGGTTTCTCTGAGGTTTTTAATTGGCTTTGTGGGAACTAGATTAATAGGTCTTTGGCCTGATCATCACAATTCTTATGTTCTTTCTTGACAAACTATGGATCTTAACATATTGAACCATGGGTGGATTCCTCATGATGATGTCACCGAACCAGATCGGTTGGTGTCGGTCCATGGGCAGTGCCCTCTTTAAAAAAAAAGAATTTTTTTCCCTTCCACACATGCACAGAAGCCAGGTTTCTGGCACTGTGCATGTGGTCACCATTTTGTTTTCTAAGGTTAATTTTTTTTAATTTTAAATTTATTTATTTATTGGATTTGTATGCCGCCCCTCTCCGGAGACTCGGGGCGGCTAACAGCGACAATAAAACAGTGTACAATAGTAATTTGGTATTAGAAATGATTAAAAATCCATTAATATAAAAACCAAACATACATACATACATACCATGCATAGAATTGTAAAGGCCTAGGAGGAAAGAGGATCTCAATTCCCCCATGCCTGGCGGCAGAGGTGGGTTTTAAGTTGTTTACGAAAGGCAAGGAGGGTGGGGGCAGTTCTAATCTCTGGGGGGAGTTGGTTCCAGAGGGCCGGGGCCGCCATAGAGAAGGCTCTTCCCCAAATTGTTTTGGGCTTTTTGCAATGCACATGCGTGCGTCCATGAGGCACAGCCACGCGGTGCAGGAGGAAGCAAACTAGCAGCGAGGTAAGTTGGAACTCACCCCTGTATTAAATGCCTGAACTGGTAAACTAGATTAGGATTTTCAGATGGTAAGGGGTTAAAACCTACACTGATTGTTGTCATTCAGTGAAAAATAAGGGCAAAGTTTACTCCTTTTTCCCCCCATTTGCAATATTTTTGCTGCCTCTTTTCTTTTTTTCAGGAACTCTTAAAAGAGACACGGAAAGAACATGCAATAAGAGCTGTGGAGTTGCTCTATTCTATTTTTTGTCTGGACATGCAGCAGCTCACACTCACCCTCTTGGGACACATTTTGCCCAATTTGCTTACGGACTCTTCCAAATGGCATGTGCTAATGGACCCACCAGGCAAGGCCCTCGCCAAGTAAGAGACAGATCTCAATGAACGACACCAAAAAAAAATAGATATCTACAAGCTGAAACTTAATGGAAAGGGGGCTTTGCGATTGTTTTGTTATTTTGGAAATGGGACAAATATCGTACTGTGTTATTTCCTCCTGGAAGTTCTGCATGATCAGATTTTTATAATACAATTACAAATGAGTGCATTCCATTGAGTTTATAGGAATGTGAAATAGTAATTTTGATGGAGTATTTATTTATTTGATTTATTTGATTTATTTGATTGATTGATTGATTGATTGATTGATTGGATTTGTATGCCGCCCCTCTCCATGGACTCAGGCCTGCTAACAACAGTGATAAAAACAGCATATAACAATCCAATACTAAAATAACTAAAAAAAACCTTATTTATAAAACCAAACTTACATACAAACATACCAGGCATAAATTGTAGAGGCCTAGGGGGAAAAAATATCTCAGTTCCCCCATGCCTGACGGCAGAGGTGGGTTTTAAGGAGCTTACGAAAGGCGAGGAGGGTGGGGGCAATTCTAATCTCTGGGGGGAGTTGGTTCCAGAGGGCCGGGGCCACCACAGAGAAGGCTTTTTCCCTGGGTCCCACCAAACAACATTGTTTAGTTGACGGGACCCGGAGAAGGCCAACTCTGTGGGACCTAACTGGTCGCTGGGATTCGTGCGGCAGAAGACGGTCCCAGAGATAATCTGGTCCGGTGCCATGAAGGGCTTTATATGTCATAGCCAACACTTTGAATTGTGACTGGAAACTGATCGGCAACCAATGCAGACTGGGGAGTGTTGGTGTGACATGGGCATATTTGGGGAAGCCCATGATTGCTCTCGCAGCTGTATTCTGCACGATCTGAAGTTTCCGAACACTTTTCAGAGGTAGCCCCATGTAGAGAGCGTTACAGTAGTCGAACCTCGAGGTGATGAGGGCATGAGTGACTGAGCAGTGACTCCCGGTTCAGATAGGGCCGCAACTGGTGCACCAGGCGAACCTGGGCAAACGCCCCCCTCGCCAAAGCTGAAAGATGTTTCTCTAATGTGAGCTGTGAATCGAGGAGGACGCCCAAGTTGCGGACCCTCTCTGAGGGGGTTAGTGATTCCCCCCCCCCCAGGGTAATGGACGGACAGATGGAATTGTCCCTGGGAGGCAAAACCCACAGCCACTCCGTCTTATCAGGGTTAAGCTTGAGTCTGTTGACACCCATCCAGACCCCAACAGCCTCCAGGCACCGGCACATCACTTCCACTGCTTAAAGAGAAAATTATGTAAAGACTGAATTATACGTTCATATGTTTCTATTTTATACATACATCCACATATACATAAATGTAAATTGAAAAGAAGGACAAATGAATGTGAAATGGATGTAAATGAAAATGGGATAACTATCAAATAAGTAGATTGTAAAAATCCTTTTTTAACAAAAATGTTTAATTAAAATTATTTTTTTTAAAAACAAAAACAGAAGAAAATGGCATGCACCAACCTTGAAATTGACTTTCTTTTTGTCCCCTATCAGATTATCTGTATGGTGTGCTTCCAGTTCTTACTCCTCCCACAATAAGGGACAGATGTCTCCCTGGCAACGAAAGAGGCACAGAGAAGACATAGAGGTACACTGGAATTAATGTAAGACAAGGGTCCCCAATCCCCAGGCTGCAGCCACTACTGGGCTGTGATCTATTCAAAACTGGACCATGTATGAGGTGGCCTGGCAGGCACATGTGCATAATTCAAGTCACATGAGCAGCAGGCTGTCATATATGTGTACATGTGTGCGCAGGACCACTTGCAGTCGAGCTGTATGCAAATACATCAGCGTGCTGATCTACAGCTCACACACGTTGAGCTGCATGTGCAGGTGCGCCAGCCCATTGTTTACACAGCCCAGTTCCCCTCCGCCCCTCACCAGCCAAGCCCCAAAGTTGGGGACCATTGCTCTAAGATGTTGGGGGGGGGGGGGGAGGAAAAAGACTGGAGATTGAGCAGAGGGAATGAAGTTGATGAATTTAAAAATATAAAAACGCTTGAGAATAAGGTCAAGAATGTTTGAAAAAAAGCACAGTATTATTGTGATTAATAACTTGTTGCAGGCATTTGGCCTGTTTCCCAACTTTTGGTGGGTGCAGTACGCTCGTGTTTTTGCCCTCCCCAGGCTACAAAGGCTTCTCTGGAGCCGGGGGAGGGTAAAAATGCCCTCCCCCATATCCCACAGGCTCTCTGGAAGCCAAAAGCACCATCCCAAAGCCTGTGTGCGAGCCAAAAATCACCTGGTTGGCACACACATGCACGTTGCAGCTGAGCGAGGACAACTGCTCATGTGCCAGCACATATGGTTCCGTGTGCCATAGGTTCGCCATCACTGGCAAAGGATCTCCTGCTTGAACAGAAAGCTGGACTAGAAGATATCCAAGTCCCTTCCAACTCTGGTATTCAGGATATCCAAGTTTCTTCCAACTCAATATTCTGTACATTCATAATGTTAATTAGATAGAGATTTGGGACTTAAAATGCACCAAGGAGAGTAGCTCACTCTGAGTTCTAAGACATGAATAGGACTGAAACAAATAATTAGTTTTTGTTAAGTTGAAGGTTGGCCGTTATTAATTCTGATCATAGAAACGATGTCTTATTTTTTTCTTCTCAAGCCATATAAGTTAGAAATTTAGTAACTTAAAGAAAACTGCAAATCCCGTAAAACAAGGCATTTTGAAAAGACGCAGTGTTGTGGGTTCAGAGTCTTAGAATATACACAATAGAATCTAAGACCATTTCCAACATATTTTCCTATTTGCATTCAAAAGTAAAATGCAGAAATAGAATGGGAGGATTCCATAGTACTAGCTTGGGGTAGGCAACAGGAAATGGCCTTCTTGCCTCTGCCAACTTCGTTATCGTTTCCTTTCCTTTTCTACTTCCCCTCCTTTTTTCCTTCATTTTCAGCAGGGTCTATGATGCCGAACCTTTTTTTTTGCTCGGGTGTGCGCACTAGCATGCGTGCCTACACCCATAATGCAATGCCCTCCCCCCCTGCATGCATGCACAAACCCCCACTGCCCCCCTTCGGACTTCTGGTAGGCCCGTTGGGCCATTGTGTGCCCTATTCAGGAGCCTGTGGATGGTGAAAAGCCTCCGTACATGCGTGCATCCCTCCCGCCTGCTCCCAGCACATGATGGCATGCCCATTTTTCACTTGCCCCAGGCCTCAGAGCCTGGGGACAGCAAAAAGAGCCCTCCCAACACCCTCCCCCCCCGAAGCCTTCCAGAGGCAGAAAACGGCCCATTTGGCAAGTTCTGGTTGAACTTTTTTTTGTTCTCCCCAAGCTCCAGAGCCTTTCTAGAGCCTGGGGAGGGCAAAATTTGTATGCCCCCCCAAGTCTGCGGAGAGGGGCCGCATACAAATCCAATAAATAAAATAATAAAAATAATAAAAAACAGCCTACCTCCCATGGAGGCCCTATCGTGGCCAGAAATGATCCATTTCAACTTGGGAAATGGGCCATTTCTGGCCTCCAAAGGGGTTCCGGAGGGTGAAAGCCATTTTCGCCCTCCCAGGGCTCCTAGAAAGACTCTGGAGTTTGAGGAGAGCCAAAAACAGGCCTTCTCCACCCACTCCGTAGGCTGAAAACTGGCTGTTTCCCAACTCCCAATGGGCCAAGAAGGTCTGAAAATCAGCTAGCGTGCTGGACCTGAGCTTGCAAGTCCATGGATAATATGGTTCCATGTGTAACGTATGCCATAGGTCGCCATCACAGTCATAGACCATGCAGAAAAAAAGGGGGAGAAATAGAAGAGAAAGAAAACAAAAGCAATAAATGTCTTCAAAACTTCATCTCACCAGGTTATTATATTAGCTCTTCACCTTGTAAAGTTACAGATAAAAAATTATTTTCCCTATACCTTAGCTTTTTCGCTACTCGATCCAAAAATCATCATCTTTTTATTTATTTATTTTATTTATTTATTTATTACTTAGATTTGTATGCCGCCCCTCTCCGAAGACTCGGGGCGGCTCACAACACGTGGAAACAAATCATAAATAATCTAACAAATTTAAAATTAAAAGATTTAAAAGGCCCCATATACTAACAGACATACACACAAGCATACCATATATAAATTAAACGTGCCCAGGGGGAGAGGTTTCAATTCCCCCATGCCTGACGGCAAAGGTGGGTTTTAAGGAGTTTACGGAAGGCAGGAAGAGTAGGGGCAGTTCTAATCTCCGGGGGGAGTTGGTTCCAGAGGGCCGGTGCCGCCACAGAGAAGGCTCTTCCCCTGGGGCCCGCCAACCGACATTGTTTAGTTGACGGGACCCGGAGAAGGCCCACTCTGTGGGACCTAATCGGTCGCTGGGATTCGTGCGGCAGGAGGCGGTCTCGGAGATATTCTGGTCCAATGCCATGAAGGGCTTTAAAGGTCATAACCAACACTTTGAATTGTGACCGGAAACTGATCGGCAACCAATGCAGACTGCGGAGTGATGGTGAAACATGGGCATATCTAGGTAAGCCCATGACTGCTCTCGCAGCTGCATTCTGCACGATCTGAAGTTTCCGAACACTTTTCAAAGGTAGCCCCATGTAGAGAGCATTACAGTAGTCGAACCTCAAGGTGATGAGGGCATGAGTGACTGTGAGTAATGAGTCCCGGTCCAGATAGGGCCGCAACTGGTGCACCAGGCGAACCTGGGCAAATCTGGGTTCATCAAAAAGTCTGCCACCAAAAATATCAAATAGCATATCCATGTTCAAATAGTCCAACTTTATATACCCTTACATGGGGTCACAGGATTTGGTTTTTCAACACTCTTCAATATTTAAAAGAAATCTTCAAAGTTTTCACCTCCCATTTACAAATTGCACGAAGTAGCATCATTGCAGGATTTCTTTGTTGGAGCCGTTCCATATCCAAATTTGTTTCTTCCAATAAAGAGGCATCATGCAGAATTTCTTTATCTCACTATCTGTTCGCCAAGCCTCAGTTTCTAAGAAGGGCTGAATTCCATTTTAGTATATTGATTATATGCATGTTTCTCCACTCTTAAGAACCATGATGACGCAGTAGTTAGAATTCAGTACCGCAGGACAAACTCACTGCTCGCTCCAGGAATTTGATTCTGACAAGCTTAAGGTTGACTCAGCTTCCCATTCTTCCAAATTTGATAAAATGAGGATCCAGATTGTTAGGGGCATTATGCTGACTATGTAAATCTCTTGGAGAGAGCTGTAAAGCACCATGAAGCAGTATCTAAGTCTTAAGTGCAATTACTATGTGCAATTGCTGTTATATCAAAAGTAACTACAGTGATCCCTCGAGTATCGCGAGGGTTACGTTCCAAGACCCCTCGCGATACTCGATTTTTCGCGATATAGTGGTGCGGAAGTAAAAACACCATCTGCGCATGCGCGCCCTCGCGCATGTGCAGATGGTGTTTTTTACTTCCGCACTTGGGAAGACCCCCGCCCAACAGCTGAGGACCCGCCTGCCCGCCGCTTGTCCGGCCGCCGCGGCGCTCGTGCCGCCGCTGCTGGCGCGAGCAACGCCGCTTCCCAGCTGAGTGGCGCGAGCAACGGCGTGGGTGGGCGAAGGGCGGGCGCGCGGACAAGGGGCGCACGAGCGGCGTGGCGGCCGGACGAATGGCGGCCGCGCCTGCCGGCAGCACGAGCAACACAAACGGCGTGGCGGCCGAACAAACGCACGAGCAACGCAAGCGGCGTGGTGGCCGGACAAATGGCGGCCGCGCCTGGCGGCAGCACGAGCAACACAAACGGCGTGGCGGCCGAACAAACGCACGAGCAACGCAAGCGGCGTGGCGGCCGGACAAATGGCGGCCGCGCCTGGCGGCAGCACGAGCAACACAAACGGCGTGGCGGCCAAACAAACGCACGAGCAATGCAAGCGGCGTGGCGGCCGGACAAACGGATTCTCCTCCGACCTGCCCTCACCTTAGCTTCCAGCTGATGCTTCGATCCTTGGAAGAGGCCAGAGCGCCTTTCTGCACCACACTCTGCGCTCGGGTTCCTTTCCGGAAGATGGAAGTTTCTCTCTTTCCATCATTTCTAGCAATACAATACTCGATGGTTAAAACCATTTTAACCATCGAGTATTGTATTGCTAGAAAGGATGGAAAGAGAGAAACTTCCATCCTTCCATCCTTTCTAGCAATGCAATACTCGATGGTTAAAACCATTTTAACCATCGAGTATTGTATTGCTAGAAAGGATGGAAAGAGAGAAACTTCCATCCTTCCATCCTTTCTAGCAATGCAATACTCGATGGTTAAAACCATTTTAACCATCGAGTATTGTATTGCTAGAAAGGATGGAAAGAGAGAAACTTCCATCTTCCGGAAAGGAACCCGAGCGCAGAGTGTGGTGCAGAAAGGCGCTCTGGCCTCTTCCAAGGATCGAAGCATCAGCTGGAAGCTAAGGTGAGGGCAGGTCGGAGGAGAATCCGTTTGTCCGGCCGCCACGTCGCTTGCGTTGCTCGTGCGTTTGTTCGGCCGCCACGCTGTTTGTGTTGCTCGTGCTGCCGCCAGGCGCGGCCGCCATTTGTCCGGCCGCCACGCCGCTTGCGTTGCTCGTGCGTTTGTTCGGCCGCCATGCTGTTTGTGTTGCTCGTGCTGCCGCCAGGCGCGGCCGCCATTTGTCCGGCCGCCACGCCGCTTGCGTTGCTCGTGCATTTGTTCGGCCGCCACGCCGTTCGTGTTGCTCGTGCTGCCGCCAGGAGCGGCCGCCGTTTGTCCGGCCGCCACGCCGCTCATGTGCCAATGTCCGCGCGCCCGCCTTTCGCCCGCCCACGCCGTTGCTCGCGCCACTCAGCTGGGAAGCAACGCTGGGGTTTCCCCGCCGCCCACGCAAAGGGGAAACCCCGGCAAGAGGGGGAAGACCCAGGGAAGCCACCCAGCAGCTGATCTGGCCAGGGGGAAGCAAACTCCACCATCTACGCATGCGTGGCCATAGGGAAAAAAAAATGGCGCGCATGCGCAGATGGTGTTGTTTACTTCCGGGTTGAAAAATCGCGATATAGCGTTTCGCAATAATCGAGATCGCGAAACTCGAGGGATCACTGTAATTCCAAATCGGATCTCCTGATCCATTTAAAACTTTCTTAAATCATAATATTTTTTCTGCTTTTAGCCAATTGAATATTATTTAAAATTTTTGAGACTATATCAAATCAAATAAAACATTTATTGTGTGCTATAAAGAATTATAAAACATAATGCATATAATAAAAATATAACAAGTACTCTATAATAAAGAGCTAGGTGTTTAAAACAGGTGTTTCTGGCACAGATAATCAGACATACTTTGAATCCTGTTCTGTAAAAGGTGGCAATAATATATGTTGTAGCAGAGTTCATATGTAAAAGCAGCAGGGAGGTGTAAATTTGTTCTCACCAGGTATTAAATTTTAGCTTGCCATTTGAAGTTCTTTAATATCTGATAAAATAGTTACATTGAACATTGCCCCAAGTGATTAGAGAGTGAATTTGACTGGGTTTGTGTCCACGAAAGTCTCTATGACGCCATGATTGCTGAGAGCACAAATGTTGTCTTCCTCAGCTTAGAATCAAACCCAACTATTCTACAGCTCTTGTAATTATAATGTTGTTATCCTTGTTCTTATTATGTAGGTAGTCTTTGACTTACAACCACAATTGTAACTGGAATTTGTTGGGGTTAATTTTTTTCTCTCCACTCAAAAAACACGTACAATATCATATACCTTTCATCTGTATTACAGTACTGTATAATAATTATTCATTTACTTGGGGTATTTATTATCTCACAAATGCTGCTTCCTTTTCTCACCTGAAAAATTAAATATACAATTTTCCAACATCTTTATTCAGATTTGCAACGCCATTAACTAATACATCTCATCAACTACTTTTGCTCATCTAGTACATTTGGGCCAGAGAGACCTCTAACAGTGCTAATTTTCAATTTTCATTTTTGTGATTGTAATTTTGATCATAAGTCATTGCAGTTGTAAGTTGAGGCACACGTATAACTGGACCCATTCTTTTACTGCTTTTACAACACTCACTAAGTGAATCGTCATTATAAACCCAAATCCCAGGGTCATTAAGAGATTCATACAGTAAATAGTATAGTTTAGTTTAGTTTAGTTTATTTAGATTTGTATGCCGCCTCTTTCCGAAGACTCAGAGGTGGGTGGGTGTCGCTAATCTCATCACATGACTGTGAAACTCTGCAATAGATCGCAAATGTAAGCCAGTTGCCAGGTGTCAAATATGCAGGTATATGCTGCGGGTAAAATGCAATTTTTTATCACAACAAAAAGTCCTTTTCATGCCACTCATTACTCTTTCCAAGATCCTGTTAACTTCAAACAGTCATTAAATGAATCATGATAAATTGACAGTTTCCTGTAAAAACTATGGCTTTTCAATTATTGTTGAACTACACCCCCTATTATGAATTATAGTTTAGTGACAACTACGAGTTGTAATTACCATCATAAATTAGATCAATTTTTTACTTCTCTGTCCTGCAGGATAAGTCAGTATTGTGTTAATACTTTTGCAGGAGTGTTAGGGCGGCAGCGGTCTTTGAATCAGAGCGTCATGCTCCACAACTCTTAACTTTTCTTGCTGTCTTGTACTTTTACTGGCTTTCTATTCACTTCTCTTCCTACATTGCAAAAGAAGGAAGTATCAAAATACAGTGTGTGAATCATCCTTAATTAGCCTGCTTGACATTGTACTGCAAGCTGGTACTTGAATGGGAGGATGAATGCCATTTTGTTAACAGTAACGGCAATTTTGTCCGGGGGGGGGGGGGGGCTGTCATACTCTTCCAGGATTACATCAGTCTTTTTCCACTGGATGACACTCAGCCATCAAAACTCATGCGCCTGCTCAGCTCCAACGAGGAAGACACCAGCGTTCTGTCTAGTCCCAGTAAGTGGAATCACGGTGAGGAATCTTTTCTGGAACTTCCTTCATTCAGCTCACTCAGCTTGCTTGTTCCTCTCTCTCTCCCCGCTCCCCCCTTAGAGAGAACACTGCAGAAAAAAAACCCAGGAAAAGATTATCAAATGAAAAATTACTATGACAGCAAGACATTTACAGCATTAGTCAGAGCTTCCTAGAGATGGAGAATATGATTGTTCATCACCTTGGACTCTTGCCCAATTTTTGTGTTGTTGTCATAATATTCGTGATTTCCTCTTGCTTTATTGTGATTTCACTTTTTCCTCTATAACTTTGCAATTTGGGAGTTTTTAATGTGTGCTGATTCTTCCTTTCGTTGAAGATTTCTCTTTCTTTTCTGCTGTAATATGTAGAGTAGTTTAATCGGGAAGACAAAAGACAGTAGGCCCATATAACCAAGAGCAAATATATGTTTTTGGGGGGGAATCCTGACAGAATTGGAAATATAACTTTATTTTCTAATTTGAATTATGTCTTGGCTCTCCATACTACCACCACCACCCTTTTGGTTATAGAATATATAGGTCTGCTCTATTTATTCTTGCTTATAGAACATAGGTCTACTCATGGTTATAGAGTTAAGGCTTCTCTCTGAAGTTGATCAACCAAATAAATGGCCTAAGTGAAAATGGTTCACCTTAGCTTAGTTGTGAGCCATTTCAAAATTATCTGTGATCAGAAACATGTTTTCCTCCAGGAGGAGACAACAGATGGGAGTAGCAGAAAAGGCGATTGTAGTCTAGACTCATCTGATAACATACAGCAGCCATAACAATGATCATAATAATATTTTGCATTTATATTGGTCTTTCCCAAGCTAGCGCTCTCCAAAACTGCTGGGCTATAATTCTTATAATTCACAGCCAGCTGTTGGTTTTGGGAATTGTAATCTGGCAAACATAAAAGACAACCATTTGGCAAAGACTGAATCATATAATACCTGCTTGAACAGTTTCATGTTCCACTTTCTCTGTAAATCTTCTGATAATCCCTAAATATTTGTCAGTGTTGTTATCTCCATTTTTACAAAGCCTGCTGTATAAGTTTCTCTGACGGAGAAGATTTCAGTCGAACACTGTGAAATATTTTAATATTACTGATAAAACTGAGTTGAATAATACCACCAGACATTCAGAACGACAGTCTACTTCATTAATTTGATTTGTTTAAATAATGATAAAACAGAAATCAGCAATCTCTTTTGGTCACTGAAAGTTCTGTGACTAATTTCCACAAAAGGGGAAATGTCAGGAAGTTCTATTTAGGCAAATCTCCTTGACTGATAGGCACATGTAGACTTTAGAAAGAACTTTAGAAAGAATGTGCTATCACAAAATGGTTGCCTTTTACAGTTTACAAAAACATGCATTAGAAGACAAATTTGAGAAAGGGTTTTTTGCCAGATACTATTCCATTCTTGACCACTGTAAGTGACTTGTATCTTTTTTATGTTTATAAGCAAAATATTGGGCTGCAACCATGTCATTTTTAAAAGTGCTTATGAGACTAAATGAGGATTAGATATTTTATTTATGAAGATTACGCTTGATGCTAATATACACATACAAACACAACATTACAATTAAAAGCATCTAACAAAATTCAGGTTGGCAGAGTGCTGACTGGCCTGTAGAAATATATGGGCATCACATTGACTAACCATGATCTGGTAAGAAATCTTCCTCGTTTAGTCTTTGTCTTCATAGGTGAGTTTCTAGTTACGGAAATGGATTTGTTTCTTTTTTCAGCAGACCGCACAATGAGCACTTCACTTTCTGCCTCGCAACTCCACACGGTCAGCATGCGTGATCCCCTTAACAGAGTTCTTGGTAAGTTCTTCAGCTTTTACTAAGAGTGCCAGGAATAAAATTCCCCAAGGAGGCCAAAATATTACTTTGGTCAGCAGCCCATATTGTGCAGGAGCTTGCCATACAAAGGGATAAATAGGAACTTTGTTACAGAGATCTAAATGTTTTTATTTCAGTTCAAGACCAGGAAAGTGGAAAGAAAGCATCGCATGCACTAGAGCAAAATCTGTGAGACATCTAAATGCCAATGAAATTATAAACAATTGTATAAAGCAGAATTTGAAAGATGCCATTTTGGCCTGGAATTAAACAAATAAATAATTTTCAGAACAATAACCTGTGAAAAGTACAGCAAAGACTTTTGAGGCATCTTCATATTTGCTGAGGTGACAATATGTACATGGTTTTCCAAATCACATGGCAAGCTGTGTTGGTCAGCATAATTTTTTGTGGCTAGGTATACTGTATGCTGAGTCCACTTACCCTAACCACTCAGTTTTACAGCCCTTCATTCACCCTTGTTGTAAGGTAGTGATGGCAAACCTTTTTTAATTCGTATACCAAAAGGGTGTGTGGACATGTGCATGCACGCATGTGCTAGCACGTGTGCACATCCATTCTCTCCCCCAATGCATGTGCAACCTCCTCCCCCCCAGTATTGACTCCGCACATGGAAAAAACTGGAAGTTCAGAAAAACGGACTTCCGGTTTCCCGTTGCACTGTTTTTCATACTCCGGGACCTTCAGGAAGCTTCCATGAAGTCTCCGTAGTGCAGAAAACAGCACAAGAAGGAAACAGGAAGTCCTTTTTTCTGAACTTCCGGTTTGCCTGTTGGGCAGTTTTTTGCACTCTGGGGCTTCTGGGAAACATCTCTGAAGGGCAATATGGCCTTCCCCAAGGCCGAAAATGAGCTGACTGGTGCACACATGCGCACTGGAGCTAACATGGGCAATGCCTTACGTGTCCTCCAATATGGCTCTGCCTGTAGCTTGCGTGCCATAGCTTCGCCATCATGGTTATAGGGCATGCGGAAATGTAGAGCTGATACTGCTTTCTTGGAATTAATGGAATTAAAATCTTTACCAAGCCAATTTGATTTTGAAATGCAAGCATGTTTTTTGTTCATATGTTTTGTCTGAATTCTGGAATCAAGGGGAAAAGCTGGTGTCTCAAAAGTTCAATGAGTGATTTACACAGTTAGATCATACTTTTGAATAGTGAAAGAAATGTTTTATAGTTTTAAACATCACATGATATTTTTAAAAAACAGTAATATAAATTGGATAGGACAAAACTAAAATGGGGCAAAGAATGAAACTTTTAATTTAATAATTTTTTAGCTTTAAATCCACCAGAATGGAATTTTTAGAAGTTCAAATATATGGTACTTAGAATTAATAATCGCTGCAACTTTTATTTTACTGATTTAAAAAAAACAACTCATTGTTCAATTCATCCTCCTCCAAACTAACAAAAATGGGAGATGATTGTTTTGCCATAATGAAGTAAGATGGATTTTATTAACATTTTTCCTTTGCAAGCTATTACTTCTGAAAGTATGTAAAACCTTGCCTCTGAATTGAAAAATCCTAGCACCTAACATTTTGAACTGGCGTCTTAACATAGGGCTCATGCCAAAGAAAGAATAAATAAAAGAAATTCTTCAATGTAGTGGATGTCAAATAACTGCTTGTAAGTAGTTAAGAAATACGTTTCACAGACTTATTTCTGAATCAGTGTACATAAGCTTATACTTTGTGAGAATAGAACTATGATCCAAGAAAGCAGTTTTAAATCTAAATTGCTTCGAGTCGCTTTCAGAAGGGCGGCATAGAAATCTAATTAATAAAATGAATAAAATAAAATAAATTCTGCATTGAATTCATTGCTCTGACCTTACACCACTTGTAATTTTTTTTTTTTGAACCAACATGGAACCACTAATACAGCAGGTGACTCCTAAGCCCCTTAGCTGGTCTAAAAAAAGCTAAGCAGAACTAGAAATACCTAAGGAGGCCATAGCAAGCCAAAAATGTGAGCACTGCACTGGTTGCTGATTGGTTTCCAGACACAATTCAAAGTGGTGGTTATGACCTATAAAGCCCTACTTGGCATCGGACCAGATTACTTGTGGGACCGCCTCCTGCCGCATAAGTCCCAGTGACCGGTTAGGTCCCACAGAGTCAGCCTTCTCCAGGTCCTGTCAACTAGACAATGTCGCTTGGGGGGCGGGGGCTAGGGGAAGAGCCTTCTCTGTGGGGGGGCCGGCCCTCTGGAATCAACTCCCCCAGAGATCTGCACTGCCCTCACCCTCCTTGTCTTCTGCAAAAGTCTCAAGATTCATTTATGCCGCCAGGCTTGGGGCCATTAGACCCTAGCACCCTGGCCAAACGAATGTAGTGTGTGTTTGCTGTGTGAATGACTGATTTAGATTAGATTAACTATTTTAAATTAATTGGATTATGATGTTACATTGTTTTTTATATGTTGTAAGCTGCGGAGAGGGACGGCATATAAATCCAACTAACTAACTAACTAACTAACTAAGTAGTTACAAGAAAAGAAGCTTGGCTCAAGAAAAAATGGAACATTTATCCTGACTTCGATGCCTCGTAGGATTATCTGCTTCTGTGTAGGCAACCCAAGAGCAATTATTATTTATTTTCCCATATGCATTCTACTCCCTAGCCAACCTCTTCTTGCTGATCTCTTCCATCTTGGGAGCCAAGACAGCTGGAACACATACCCAGTTTGTGCAGTGGTTCATGGAGGAATGTGTGGATTGCTTGGAACAAGGAAGCCGCGGCAGCATCCTACAGTTTATGCCTTTTACCATGGTAAGCCAGTTCTATTATCTTTTTATCAGACGCCCATTGTTCTTCAGACTTTCCTTTTGAGTGTTTTCTTCTTAATGGTGCTCTCTGTAGCATGCCCTTTGAGTCTCACTGGGATTGGGCAGCAAGGAAGTCAATTAAATTTAACTAAATTAAATAGCCTCCCATTACATCCCCTCCTCCCCCAATAATCACCAGATTCTCTGCTGGATAATCTCCATCCAGCCCACAATCTTCTAGTGAGGATGGGATGATTTTCAAGCAATTACTTTCTAAATTTGCATAATAGATTTCTGAATATTTGAATCCTAGCTTAAAGTATCACTTCCCAAGTGATTTCTTCTGGGTTTCATTGTTATTGGGGATATGGGCTGCTAAAACACCAGCCATCTCTGATTTGCAAATTTTCAGCATTTTGCAAACTGCAAGAATGTCTCCTTTGTATGTTGTTTGATTTTTCTGACACTAGAGGGAGTCAATTGGCAAAAAAATAATAGCAATTAGAATGTTTTAAGTGGGGATCATTTGTGTGTTACCTGAAACAAGGCCCATTGCAGGGTATTGTTTTTGGGGTAAACATCAGTGGGTTGCAGAATAAAATTCATATAATCTTTAGAGGTTAGAAAATGAAAAGTATTAATTTTGTAGATGTTAAAAATGCAAGGAAATAAAAAATTAGCATACCTTACCTACCATATATAATTTTTTGTTATTACTAAATGTATGGAAATAATATAGATACTATAAATATTTATAAATATTTCTAGAATCCAATTTCTTTTTTTAAAAAATCTCAAAACAAACCTAATATTATTTGTATAAAATTTATTAAAGAAACAGTACAATCAGTTCTTTATTTTGAGGAAAAAATGATTCATAGACACAGCCAAATCACAATTTTATCCCATGGGAGATGATGTTCTTCTATGCAAACTAAAATCTCAGATTATCTTGCATCCCAGCATATTCTTGCCCTATAGGTAAACAGTATGCTCCTCCACACTGAGAAAGCAAACTTCCCCTCCTCCCAAAAAGAAATATTAAGATGGATCCTAGCTATTACTAACTACCAGGATAAACAGCTTTGCTGGAAAGATGCTCTCATAATCTTCTTGATTAGAATTAGGTTTTATTAGTAAAACTAACTCACATAGGTTCTTCACCACTCTTACTCACACCTATAATTTCTACCTTTCTCTTTACCAGCCATAAAACTCTGAATAATATGCAGTGTGGGGCATATGAAACTCAGACTAACCAAAAAGCAAGCAAAAGGAAGCAAACCAGATCAGGAAATTCATACCATTTTCTTTTAAAAATTCACACATAATTTTCTTTAATATTTTCAATAAATAACATCTTATTTTAATTATTAATGCTTAGATTTCTATGATACCGGTCCCATATTATTAATATTTACATATGCATTAATCAGTACACATACATACATATATACATACATACATACATATCCAGAACTTGACATAAGAACTCAAAATTACTTATATATAAGAGCTTTAGTTTTTACAGATTGATTGTCAGAGAATTGTGGGCTACTTGGAGGAGGCTTTTTGCTGCTGTATGCCTTTGGTCAATTGATTTATTTGTTATTCCTGGCCAGGTCTCGGAATTGGTGAAAGCATCAAATATGTCCAGCCCTAAAATCGTACTGGCCATCACAGACCTCAGCTTGCCTCTGGGTCGTCGAGTGGCTGCCCAAGCCATTTCTGCCTTATGATCCTCCCATTACCTTACAAAGGCCAGAGGCAAAATCACAGGAGACAGGAAGCAGTGGAGAAAACTCTTTTCAAAGCTGTTCCATAGAAGCAGGAGCTGCACCTCTGATGAAGCACATAACCAAGTTAGCTTCGATTGCAATCCAAAACTCTTCAAAAGGAACTTGCCAGGATTGAACTTTTTTTGTTTGCTTTCAAATAGCATCATCCACAGTGCCAGTGAGACATCTCTTAAGTTGTTCATTAATATTTGTAGAAAAAAATAAAAAATATTTTAATTTGCCTTATTTTATAAGCAACATTTTCCTCCTATTTATTCTCTAACGCCAAAAAGGAGCTGCATTCTTGATCATCATGACTAGAACCAGATATCATTGATAAATATATATATATTTATTTATTAATCACCTTACACTTTATTTTCTTTCCAAAATTTGCAGTTTTTATTCTGCTAAAAACAATTTGTACGCTCTCACCGAAAGAGGCCACATTCCTATGGTTTTTCAGCATGACTTCCCGATACAGCTCTTTCTGGTCCGCATCCAGCCGTGACCACTCCTCTTTGGAGAAATACATGGCCACTTCCTTAAAGGACACAACGCCTTCATTGTGTACATTTTATTTGTTATTATCCCTCTCTTACTTTTGGAGCTTCAACCAGAATTTCAGCAGCACCATAAACTGGACTCAAATTCGTTCTGTTCTTCACATCTGAGAAGTCCTGATTTGCGGAATCATGATAGACTTTCACTGAACACAGCTCCCCGGGAGAATTTGATGGATTCCTCTTTCTCATAGGTTCTCTGGTCTGCAATTCAACTAGCTCCTCTGCCTGAATCAGGAGAATGCCTTTCGCCAGGGCCACCGCCTGGGAGCTGGTCTCTGCTCCACACTCCCGCACCCAGCTTCCCATCTCTGGGGGGAGGAGGGACAGCAGCTGCTCCAGAACAACCAGGTCCAACATCTGGGCTTTGGTGTGCTCTTCTGGTCTCAGCCATCACCTACAAAAGTCATGGAGTCGGCTGCAAAGCCCTCGGGGACCTTCCACCTCCTGGTATTGGATCGTCCTAAAGTTGCAGGGTTCAATCTCTGAAGGGAGGATGGTTTCCTTCTCCAGGATCTTCTGCCCAGGTCTTGCCCAGGTCTTCCCACAGCTGCCAGGCTGAACAGCTGAGAGGCCTTTTCCCGTTCTCTCACTTGCTAACATTTCTTTCTTCACCCTTTCTCTGTCCTGTAAGGACAACCCAAATAGATCTCAGGAATCTTGTTGATTTCCAAACAGCTTTCTATTCATTAGGACTATTCCTGTAGCTGCCGAACTGACCACAAAGATTATCCAGGCCTCTTCTCCCAAGAGTTTTTGTTGCTAGGAAGTTTGTCGAGATGACTCTAGTTTCTGAAAGCTTTCTCTCTGGTTTGGTTCTGCAAACCAACAAGACCGACACAGACTTCAGAGGATAATCAGAACCCTCGCATGGGAAGTAGCTGCAGGGGAACATGGGACTCCAGGGGAAGATTTGGTCCGCATCCCTCCAGCGCGGGACCCCTTTGCACGGGCAGAGCCGCCACTCACGCAATTCGTTGATAAATATTTTTAACTTGACAAATTAGCATTGGTTTTTTAAAAAGTTGCATATTTTTTAAAAAATTGCATAGATCTTTATGAAAAATTGCTAATATATTTTTTTCCAAGAAAGCCCTGAATTTAGTCGGCTATCATTCTTTTCTGTTTGCCAACTTACATATTTTTATAGCTTTTTCAAGTATGAATTGTTTTATCAATGCTAAAGGATAGCCTCTTTTTGCTTTTTCCTAAATATAAATTGTCCCCGACTTGCAACAGGTCATTTAGTGTCTATTTGAAGTTACAATAGCACTGAAGAAAGTGATTTACGACTCTTTTTCACACTGACAGTTGTAATTTCCCTATAATCACGTGATCCAAATCCAGATGCTTGGCAATTGACTCCTATGATGGTTGCATTGTCCTGGGGTTATGTCATCACCTTTTGCAACTTTCTGACATGCAAACTCAGTGGGGAAATCAATAGATTCACTTAACTTTGTGACAAACTTAATAGGTGCAGTAATTCACTTAACAGCTGCAAAAAAGGTCATAAAATGAGGCAAAACTCACTCAGCCTCTGTCTCACTTATTAATAGAAATGTTGGGCTATTCTACAATTATGTTCCAAACACAAAGCTGATGGATTTGTTTACTTTGCATCACAGATACAAAGTTTGGTGAACTGGTGAATTATGGATCAACATAATGGCTTTAGATTTTATTCATGTATGTATATATGCATATACGTGTGTGCGTATGTGTATATGCATACATATATATGCATACATGTTTATGTGTGTATACATGACAGAAAATTGTATATAGAAAATTTTGAGAAAAAATCTCTTTCTCCCTATCTATCTCCCTATCTCCCTATCTATCTATCTATCTATCTATCTATCTATCTATCTATCTATCTATCTATCTATCTATCTATCTCCCTATCTATCTATCTATCTATCTATCTATCTATCTATCTATCTATCTCCCTATCTATCTATCTATCTATCTATCTCCCTATCTATCTATCTATCTCCCTATCTATCTATCTATCTATCTATCTATCTATCTCCCTATCTATCTATCTATCTATCTCCCTATCTATCTATCTATCTATCTATCTATCTATCTATCTATCTATCTCCCTATCTATCTCCCTATATATCTCCCTATCTATCTCCCTATCTATCTATCTATCTATCTATCTATCTATCTATCTATCTATCTATCTCCCTATCTATCTATCTATCTATCTATCTATCTATCTATCTATCTATCTATCTAATCTATCTATCTCCCTATTTCCCTATCTATCTATCTATCTATCTATCTCCCTATCTATCTATCTATCTCCCTATCTATCTATCTATCTATCTATCTATCTATCTATCTATCATCTAATATCACATGTTTTTGCTGAATTTGAAAATTAAGGGAACACGTGTTTGTTTGCCCTAGCACAAGGACAAAAGTACCAGCCTGAAGATGACGAGTGGGACCTCATCGAAACTTCGCCAGAAATCTCAGAGAGAGAGAGAGAGAGAGAGAGAGAGAGAGTGAGAGAAAGATTTACATAACAGAATATTTTATTCAACATAACAGAATGGATACAAATAGCACAATTCCTAGTGTTGTCAATTTCTTACCTTTTGTAGAACTCACATATCAACGGAACTGTTCTGATTTAAATTGTAATTTTACAAAACTTGTAATAATGTACTTCAATATTACATTTTATTACCGTTTTAGATTTTTGGTCTGGCTTGAAAAAAATCTCAAATTCCAATATAATTTGGAAATTTCTGAAAATAGTAGCTCATTTTTAAACATGACAGTCATGAGCAACCCAATATACCTCGTATATTTATTTTTTAAAATTTCTTTGGCAGGGGAGAAATACTATATTTAAAAAATATACTGTATATACTGGTTAAAGTAATTTATTTATTTATTTAATTGGATTTGCATGCCGCCCCTCTCCGAGGAGTCAGGGCAGCTCACAACATGTACAACGAACAAGAAACAATAATAGCAATCCAATTAACACATTAAAAACAGTCTTTAAAATTCTAATTGAAAAAAGAAAAATCATGAATATCATTCATTCAACAATCAAACTAAAGCATTCATTGGTCAGGGGGGAATATCTAAGGAACCCCAGGCCTGGCGGCAAAGATGAGCTTTTAAACTCTTCCGGAAGGCGAGGAGGATGGAGGCAGTGCAAATCTCCGGAGGGAGCTGATTCCAGAGGGCCGGAGGCCCCCACAGAGAAGGCTCTTCCCCTAGGTCCCGCCAGCTGACATTTGGTCGATGGGACCCTAAGGAGATCAACTGTGGGACCTCACCGGTCACTGGGATTCATGCGGCAGAAGGCGGTCTCGGAGATTGTTGACTAGTAAGACATTGCATCTCGAAAAAACGATTGTATTGTAGGCTTGATCCAGTAAGAAATGTCTATTCAACATATCTTAAAGATTCTCAGAAAACGAGCAGGCTGCTGATGAAAGTGTGCAGGGTTGTTCATATTGAATCACAGCCCCTCTTGCTGTCAAGTATAGACTATTATGTGACGATTGGTGCAGAACATGCATATGCCTGGGTCTAGGACAACTTCCTGCAGCCGATTTGCACCAGGAGAATTGCAGCAGGCCTTGACTTGCTTTAGGTTTGAACTTTGTCAAGTTGGAAGTCCTTGTGGCAGGGGTGAGCCAGAGCATAGAATCGCAGCAGCCCTTGGGCCCAGGGCTGGATTCCTGATTCCGCCGCTACCAGTGCACTGCGCACCCAGCTTTACTTCTGTGGGTGCATCCCAGCGAGATTTTGCTTCTGCACATGCACAGGAACATGAGAGATTTTGGCAAACATGCACAGAAGCAAAAAAAAATCATCAAAATCTCATGCGTAAGCAAAATCTCGCTAGGACGTGCGCATATCCGCAGCAGAAACAAAGCTCAATTTTCCCGTACTGGTAGCATATGGTATGTATGTATGTATGTTTGGTTTTTATATTAATAGATTTTTAATCATCAATACCAAATTACTATTGTACACTGTTTTATTGTCGCTGTTAGCCGCCCCGAGTCTCTGGAGAGGGGCGGCATACAAATCCAATAAATAAATAAATAAATAAATAAATAAATAAATAAATAAATAAATAAATAAATAAATAAATAAATAAGAAAATAAATAAATAAATAAATAAATAAATAAATAAATAAATAAATAAACAAACAAACCTGATACTGTTTCGGTCCACGTGGACTCCATGCTCTGGCTTACCTGAGTCTCAGGGACTTCTAACTTGAAAAGGCTCAAACCTAAAGCAAGACAAGGCGTCCGGCAATTCTGCGATTAGTTGTCCGGTGGCAAAGCAGCCTCAATGAGTTTGTTTGTTTGTTTGTTTATTTGTTTATCATTTATTTTTTATTATTTGTTTATTTGTTTATTTACTTATTTTTATTTATTTAATTAATTATTTAATTTGTTTGTTTGTTTGTTTGCCGCCTCTCTCCGTAGACTTCCAGACTCCGTAGAGTTGTCCCATTCTACCTAGGACCTTATTCTGTTCCACTCCCCCATAGTTATAAGCTGTCATTTTGCAGCTGTGATAACTATAGATAACATGTACTAGGGTTTTGTTTTGTTTTTAATGGACTTTGGCAGCCAAGTACACCATCTAAAAAGAAGCTCCAGCTTCGGAAATACTGTACATGCCATGTTCTTTTCACTTCTCCTGTCTGCCTGGAGCCTGTCTGCTTCCTCCGAGAATGATCTGAGATAGCAGCCAGCCTTTCTGTTTGCAGAATGAGCTGATGCTCAGCTGTTCCTTTTCCTTTTTTTTTTGCAGAACATTTAAGTATAATCTGGCAGCCCCAACATTTTCTTAGTGATGATTCTATTAAGTTCCATTTTGAAGCTGACTTTAAAATATACAATAAATCTAATAGTCATAATACCTGACTTAAGTGTTTGCTCTTGTTATTTCTCTGTTTTTTCTGTTGTTTTTTCTACCACTAGTCTGATGTACTATAGAATTCTAGTGCATTTATAATCTTGTACATACATGCACTTGTATACACACATGACACGTGTATACATGCATGTTTTTGTTGGTCTATAAAAACCTGTGACTTGTGCATTCTGCTCTCCAACCCACCTCTTATAATGTATAAGATTCTCAACCCACAAATGAGACATGATTATTGCAATATTTCTATTTTTATTTTCTATGTATGTTTGTTCAAGAACATTTTGGGTGTCATCATGTCTCCTGAGTGTAGTCCTCTGATCCACAACCCCACTGCGACTTCACATCCTAATTTGTGAATGGGATTTTCTTCTTACATAAGTATTACATAAATGTTGCAGGGTTTCCAGTCAGATTGTACATCATTTGATTGGTGCATGAGGTCATCATCATATTTGCTTCAGCAAGCAGGCTGGCAGGAGACAACTAAGCAGTGGCCAATTCACATGAAAAAGTTGGCCAATCCCTGAAGAGTAATACTGCTGATGCAATCCAAATGAGGAAATTTAATAAGAATTGCGGTTTGAACTTGATGCAAGGGATATCCTTTGACCTGGTTAGCTTTGGGTCTAGGAAGAACAGGCTGCTCTTGGACCATGAATTGTGTTTCCTTCCTTTTTTGATGCAGAAGGAAGCAGTGGTTGGGTTTGAAATCCTGCAGAACATCAATGACAGCTTCAGGACTGGAGCTGTGCCTAAGGAATATACTCAGGCTGACACAAGATAGCTATTACACTGTAATGAAAAATGCTTACTTGCATCTTCCTTCAGATTTCTTGTGAATGAAATGTTTAAAAATTAGATGACTGGTCTAATGCGTAGTTAGAGCAACTTCCTGGAGTTGGATGACTTTTGAAAGCTCAGTGGAAGAAATTTATAACTTATTTTTGCCACATAATTAGCAGTACCGCAACTAGAAATGCAACAATTGATTGAGAGTTGGGTTGGTTAATCAAAGGTGTTGGGATGATTGAGGCCACATTAAGTGTAAGTAGACACTAAACTTCCAAATACTACTTTTTCCCATCCTTCCTATATAGTAGCATTCTTGATAGAAGTATTCTGCTCCACATTAAGTGACAAAGGGTTGGCGAAGGCTGAAAGCTTACATTTATTTATTTATTTATTTAATTAATTTGCTTGCTTGCTTGCTTGCTTCCTTCCTTCCTTCCTTCCTTCCTTCCTTCCTTCCTTCCTTACTTACTTACTTACTTACTTACTTACTTACTTACTTACTTACTTACTTAACCTCTATGCAGCCCAATCCCAAAGGACTCAGGGCAGCTCATAACAATATAAAATTACAATAACATTAGCAATAAAAAGTCAAGGAAGAAAGCGAGTAATTACTAAAACCCAAATTAAAATTTAAAAACAGTTAAACAACACGCATACTGCTCATTCATACCAATTCATATACATAGACAAGCTAGTGGTTGATTTAGGTTAAAACACATACTGTATTTTTCAGAGTGTAAGATGCACCTTTTCCCTACAAAAAGAGGGTGAAAATCTGGGTGCATCTTCTACTCCAATGTAGCCCCGCCCACCCACTCTGTGCGTTGCATTTTCAGGTGGAGCCTGATTCCCAGAGTGTCCCGGGAAAGTGTGTTGAAAGCTGGGCTTTCTTGCAACAAGGCCCGATAGAGAGGCAGCACATCAGCCCTCCTGGACCTGCCATTTCGTAAACATGCTACCCAACAAGCCCTACAGCCTTGCTGCCTCAGTTTCCCAAAGCAGCCTGCATTGAAAAGCATTTTCAAGTGGTAGATCCCCCTTCCCAATTGTAAAAAGGGTGCCTGAAATGCGCGGTTCATGGAGGAAAGAATTTGCAGGTGGCAGATCCCCCTCCCCCAACACGGAGGGGAATCTGCCCCCTGAAAACTCTCCTCCACGATCTGCGCATTTCAGGCATAGAATCCTCCTCCCACCATTTCAAAAATGGTGCCTGAAATGCAAGAATTGTACAGGATGATAGCATGTTTATTAAATGGCAGGTCCAGGAGGACTGATTTGCTGCCTCGCTATCGGGCCTTGCTGTGAGAAAGCCTGGCTTTCAGTGCCTACAGTGGTAGGTAAGAAGACCGTGGAATTTTGGGAGTGGAACCAAGTCTGTCTTCTGCTCCCATGAAAATCATACCCCGCCACACTGCACCTCACCCACTCCAGTTAAATTCCATCCCAAGTTCTGCAGAAAAATGTCAACAGATGGATGATAAAACAGAAAGTCTGATTTGAAAAATATGTGCTTTAAAGAAATCTAATTATTCTTCTAAGTTTTCCCTGAAGGGGCTTTTCTCGGGAAATTTAGTTAGTCACCTTATACAAGTAAATTGACTACTTTGATCGCAGAAATATGAGGTTTATCTTATGCAACAAAAGTGGATTCTGAAAAATCAAGGCATATCTGCTACTAATATGTTTTATTAATAATGCAAAACCATAGAAGATTATACAATCCTATATGACCACTTGTAATATGTTCATTTCACATTTCTGTAATTTTAGAAAGCAAAATTCATTTTTGTTGTTAGAACAGATAAAAAGATGTGTGCTGCTTGTTATTAAAATCCGAGGGGAAGTTAGGATGCCGCTAACCCTGATGCTGGTAGCAGAGGCAGAATTCTTTTTTTTCTTGTTTTCTTCCCCCAAATTAAGGTGCGTGTCATACTCTGGTGCATTTTATACTCCCCAAAATATGGTAAATCCATAAAAATGACACATATACATACCCATACACACACACGCATAAAGTGACAGCCAAAGCAGAAATTAAAATCTTCCACTGCTAAAGACAGCAATCTTACTGTTCATGAGTAATTGGGTGAAGCTGGATCTTAATGGGGAATTGAATAAAATTCTTCCTAACTGTTGAATGAACAATGACCTTAATTTATTCACTTAATTAAAATGCTGCAATATATCATTTGATATATTTAAATTGTATAACAAAACAATCAAAACCTTAATAGCAAGCAAAAAAGTGAAGTATAGTAGGTGGGAATAAGAATAACAAAAAGAATTCAATAA
Source organism: Erythrolamprus reginae (assembly GCF_031021105.1). NCBI lineage: Eukaryota > Metazoa > Chordata > Lepidosauria > Squamata > Dipsadidae > Erythrolamprus > Erythrolamprus reginae. The sequence continues at coordinate 395,312 of NW_027248473.1, read as the reverse complement.
GAGTGCTTTTTCAAGCACTCACAGCTCATATTCATTCTCAGAAATTAATAATATTATATAAAAGTTGTAAAATATTTTCTAATCCTTTAGTAGTTTTATTAATCCGATTTTTATGCCGCCCTTCTCCTTAGACTCTGGGCGACTTACACCATAGTTTTTCGAAGAAAAAAAATACAACCTGAAAATGCACTGTGTTTCCTTCCTTCTCATCTCTTTTTTCCTTTTTATTTATTTCATTCTGTGTACTATGTTTTCTTTGTAAGTAGGATGCTTGGCTGCATAGCTAGAGGTATAACAAGCAGGAAGAGGGAGATTATGATCCCGCTATATAGAATGCTGGTGAGACCACATTTGGAATACTGTGTTCAGTTCTGGAGACCTCACCTACAAAAAGATATTGACAAAATTGAACGGGTCCAAAGACGGGCTACAAGAATGGTGGAAGGTCTTAAGCATAAAACGTATCATGAAAGACTTAATGAACTCAATCTGTATAGTCTGGAGGACAGAAGGAAAAGGGGGGACATGATCAAAACATTTAAATATATTAAAGGGTTAAATAAGGTCCAGGAGGGAAGTATTTTTAATAGGAAAGTGAACACAAGGACAAGGGGACACAATCTGAAGTTAGTTGGGGGAAAGATCAAAAGCAACATGAGAAAATATTATTTTACTGAAAGAGTAGTAGATCCTTGGAACAAACTTCCAGCAGACATGGTAGATAAATCCACAGTAACTGAATTTAAACATGCCTGGGATAAACATATATCCATCCTAAGATAAAATACAGAAAATAGTATAAGGGCAGACTAGATGGACCAGGAAGTCTTTTTCTGCCGTCAGACTTCTATGTTTCTATGTTTCTATGTTTCTTTTATTTTTACTATTTTTTATACTAACTGGGAACTTTCAAATATTTTCTGCTTGTATTTTAGTAGTGTTCGAGTTTCAAAGTCAAGCAAGGTCAGGATTGCTCAGCAAGAATTCATTGGGGAATCCCTGGACCACACTTTAAATTGAGAAATTGGGGAAAAAATTCTAGAAAAAGGCAGTGGCACTTCCTTTAACCTGTAAAGCTACCTGGACTGATCCATGAAATCAGTAAGAATTAAGAGTAAAGAGTCTTTAGTTTTAATTTAGTTGTTTTGTAAGTATCTTCCCTCTTTCTTCTTTTCAAACAATCTCCAATTTATTTTAAATTCTTCATCATCCAGTTCCTCGGCAGAAGAATGGTATTCATGTAATGAGAAGTAATAATTCTGGCCAGATCACCCTCAAGTATTCTGCTCAATTCCGGGCATCTCATATTAAGAAGGATTGGAAGTTGGATGAGATTCAAGGAAGGGTAATGAGGTCAACTAGGTATTAAGAAATTAAAATTGAGCTAACTAAATCTGATTTGTCTTAAGAAAACATGTTGGGAAAATATGAGAAGACTCTTTTATTACCAGGAAGTCATGTAGAAGAAATTGAGACCTGTTCTTTCATGTTTTAGAGTCCTTGACATAAATAATGGATTTTAGTTACAGGAAGGGAGATGTATTTTTTAAAAAATTATTTTCCCCCAGAGTTTCCATATATACCTTATTCATATATCTTAAGACAGGGGTGGGCAATTAATTTTGCCTTGGGGCCGCATGAGAAATTGGGATGGTTTTAGAGGGCTGGACTAATATAATTAACTCAGTTCCACCCAATACTGTAAAGATCCAGACCCTGGCCTGACCTAAACACCCAGACTCACTCTACAGACTCCTAATTGTTTGCTTTACAGCAACATGGTGCACCACAGTCACTGCACTGGAGTGTTTGCGTGGTTTCTGTGCTCGGCCGCTCTTGGTAGGAGGTCGGGGTCCGCTCGAGTGCGAGGATGGAAGAGCTCACCGCGTCTGCCGGGATTCCTCTGGTTCCTGCTTTCCTCATGATTCATCAGGAAAGCAGGAACCGAAAGAGTCCCGGTGGACGCAGTGAGCTCTTTCATCCTCACACTGGAGCGGACCCCGACCTCCACGGACCGGTCACAGATAGCGGGTGGGTTGGTCACAGACAGCAGGTGGGCCGATGCGGCCCGCGGGCTGCCTCTTGCCTACGTCTGCCTTAAGACATCTCAAAAACATACATAATTACACATTTTTATCCAATCTATCATGGATCCATATCCTATCTTGCACCTTTTATACTGCTATTTATCAGCCTGTTTTTCCTCACTTCTTTATACTTCCTTCAGGGAGATTTAAATTAATTATTGGAAAAACACTTTAATGAAAATAGCAGTGGAACTACTTACTCATAAGTGAGGGCCTTGTTACCTACATTGAAGTAAAGCCAGCCTTTTTATTTCCCAATATGCCTTTCTTCTACCAGTTAATTTAGGAACTGGCGTCTAATTTGTTGCTTTTCAAACCTTGTAGTAAGATAAAGAACTAGCTCTTTTGGAAAGATAAGTGGGAAGTTTATATAGCAAATTGCCTGATTTGATTTCTGTGATACTATTTATTTAACATTTTGAACAAATGTACCTTGTAGCCTCCACTTTCAAGTTGTCACTGACATATAACTTGGCAGCTTAAGCTTACAAAAATGTAGAAATATATTTGAGACCAGATGGTTGCTCTCAACATGAACATTACAGGTAGTCCTTGAGTTGGGGCCAGAATTTCAATTGCTAAGCAAGTTGGTAAGTGATTCATGCTTGATTTAAATGGCTTATTTTTGCTACAGTTAAGCAAATCTGGCTTCTCCCATTGAAGTTAGCTGGGAAGATTGCAAATAGTGATCATGACCACAGGGTTACTATGCTATTTTATCTTGAAATGGTTGCTAAACCAATGTTTATAAGCTGAAGACTACATGTAGTTACACAAGTAGACCTTGTTTAATTGTATATAGTGGCTTTTAGCAACCATTCAGTGTTGCAATGTGTTCTGTCCCAGCGATGAGCCCCCCAAGAAATAGACTCACACATACTGATTTTACAAGATTTAAGCTTGTACTTCTAATATTTTAGAGCAGGGAGGTTTGGATTTAGAAATTCAGCAAAAAGCAAGAAATAGATTTGTTTGGTGCCAGCTGCTAATTAGAGTCCAAAACAGAAACAGAAAATCACAGATATATTTTTTTTTAATCCCACAGCTCTCATTAACGGACTCACTCTGGGTTGGCAGGAAGCCCAGAGATAATGAGCCCAACTCCCCAGTTCGTAGTTCATCATTGAAATAATAATATCCCAAGAAAGAAATCTGAGCAGACCTCTGGAACGTAACGAAAGTTGACTTCCACACTGAAGCATCTCATGGCTCAACCTTAAATAGCCTAAGGGCGTGGCCAATTGTTCGAGAGATCTATTCATGCAGAGACCTCCTCTTGCTTAGCCACTCATATCTTATGGCAACTCTGTACACACTAGCATCAAGAAGAAGCTTCTCCTCTTCTCTTGAATCACTCATGTGCACCTCGGAAGATGCAGAACATTCTGGTTGGCTTTCAGTCTCTGACATCACATCCTCTCCAACCTCCTCGCTATCAGACTCGGTTGCCAGGTATACAGGCCTAGGGTACCAGCGTACATGCATCTCGATCCTCAGGATCCATGACCAGCTGTGTGGGACACAGACGGGCCACAACACAATAGGGGGGGAAGCGTAGCTAGCTGAAGCGTAGACATCAGAGAGTTATTGTTAACGGCGAGTATTCTGAGCAGAGTCAGGTTACAAGCAGTGTGCCACAAGGGTCTGTTCTGGGTCCTATTCTTTTCAATATGTTTGTGAGTGACATAGGGGAAGGTTTGGTAGGGAAGGTTTGCCTATTTGCCAATGACTCTAAAGTGTGCAATAGGGTTGATATTCCTGGAGGCGTCTGTAATATGGTAAATGATTTAGCTTTACTAGATAAATGGTCAAAGCAATGGAAACTGCAGTTTAATGTTTCCAAATGTAAAATAATGCACTTGGGGAAAAGGAATCCTCAATCTGAGTATTATATTGGCAGTTCTGCATTAGCAAAAACTTCAGAAGAAAAGGATTTAGGGGTAGTGATTTCTGACAGTCTCAAAATGGCTGAAGAGTGCAGTCAGGCAGTAGGGAAAGCAAGTAGGATGCTTGGCTGCATAGCTAGAGGTATAACAAGCAGGAAGAGGGAGATTATGATCCCGCTATATAGAGTGCTGGTGAGACCACATTTGGAATACTGTGTTCAGTTCTGGAGAACTCACCTACAAAAAGATATTGACAAAATTGAACAGGTCCAAAGAGGGGCTACAAGAATGGTGGAAGGTCTTAAGCATAAAACGTATCAGGAAAGACTTAATGAACTCAATCTGTATAGTCTGGAGGACAGAAGGAAAAGGGGGAACATGATTGAAACATTTAAATGTGTTAAAGGGTTAAATAAGATCCAGGAGGGAAGTGTTTTTAATAAGAAAGTGAACACAAGAACACAAGTTAGTTGGTGGAAAGATCAAAAGCAACATGAGAAAATATTATTTTACTGAAAGAGTAGTAGATCCTTGGAACAAACTTCCAGCAGACATGGTTGATAAATCCACAGTAACTGAATTTAAACATGCCTGGGATAAACATATATCCATCCTAAGATAAAATACAGAAAATAGTATAAGGGCAGACTAGATGGATCATGAGGTCTTTTTCTACTGTCAGTCTTCTCTGTTTCCATGTTTCTATATACCACTTCACAGTGTTTTACAGCCGTCTCTAAGTGGTTTACAGAGTCATCATATTGCCCCCAATAATTTGGCTCTTCATTTTACCCACCTTGGGAAGACTGAATCAACCATGAGCCTGGTGGGATTCGAACTGCCAAATTGGAGACAGTAGGCAGTCAGCAGAAGTAGCCTGCACTATTGCATTCTAGCCACTGTGCCGCCATGGCTCTTGACAAGAAATAATTTGGATTTCTAAGCCATCCCAGCAATCCTGCTATTATAATCTGGCCACCTGACGGTTGCAGCATTCCACAGTCAGCTTTTCATCAGCAAAGTCAATGAAGAAACCACCAAGGAAGGCTGCTAATTGCTCCGATAAGTCACTTGCACCACCAACAGTGTTGCATTCATCAATTGTTAAAAGAGATGAGCTTTTGTCTCATGCAATCTATTTTTGACAGTTATATTGGTTTTTACCAGTCTCAACATTACCTTCAACATGCTTACAAATGGTCTGCTTTATTTCCTGCTCTAACATCTTTCTGGGAATGTTAAACTTACTGGCCTAACATTACAGCCTCTCTTTCCTTCGAGAATGCTACATTTACTCTTCCAGTCCATTGGCAGGTCTCCAGAATTCCTCTGAGTTAATTAAAATCTCTCCAACCAGTTCCTCCAATATTCTAGAATGCATTTCATCAGGGTATATATTTTTCATATGTATTTCAAATATATGTGTACATGCATACTTAGACACAAACACCCAACATAAATGCATTCATTCGCCTTAGATCCTTCTCACATGCACAATACATCATTTGATCTCTTTTCAACCATTTATAAACATTTATAAGAAATGTTCACATTTTTTTCCCACCGAAATACAGAAATGGAAACACTTCTTACAGCCACTATTTATAAACCATTGGAAAGAGCCAAGAAGTGATACTTTATTGCTTTCTTATCTTGTTATTGACCTTCCCAGTTCAATAGAATGTTGGAAATAAGTTGCTCAGAACTTACTACATCTAACAATCCTCCTTGCCTTTCGCAAGCTCCTTAAAACCCACCTCTGCCGTCAGGCATGGGGGAATTGAGATATTATTTCCCCCTAGGCCTTTTCAATTTATGCATGTTATGTTTGGTTTTACAATAAGGGTTTTTTAGTTGTTTTAATATTGGATTTATATGATGTTTTTTATTTCTGTTGTTAGCCGCCCCGAGTCTACGGAGAGGGGCGGCATACAAATCCAATAAAATAAATAAATAAATAAATATAAAATAAATAAATAAATCAGAATGATTGAACAAAACAAGGCAAATTGTAGTGTTCATGCAGAAGTAAACACGTGAGCAGAAAACAATACATCCCTAACCCAACTCCTCCATCCATAACCCTAGAATGAAGGGATACACTGCATATGCATTTGTGAGCAAACTTTTAGGTGACGCAATTATTATCTTGGCAATAGTTCTTCTGATTTCCAGTCTCAACTTGTCATGAGTTGGCTCATGTGAACTCCACCCTACCCTGTCTTGTGAAAACAAGTTCAGCTAGGAAGTGAGGCTTCTGCATCATCAGAGCCTGCAAAAAAAGGGGGAAATGAGGAAAACATCGAAGAATTAACCTAGAAAACTGCCAGCAACAAGCTGGCAAGGAAGTGAAAAGAATTCCACAAGGCTTATGACTATTACAATAGTTCATATTGTGGCAAGCATACATAAACGGTATGTTATACAGTATGTCATCACCTCGAGGTTCAATTACTGAAACACTCTCTACATGGGGCTACCTTTGAAAAGGGTTTGAAAACTTCAGATCGTGCAGAACGCAGCCGCGAGAGCCATCGTGGGGCTTCCCAGATTCGCCCATGTTTCCGTGGCCTGCACTGGCTGCCGATCAGTTTCCAGTCACAATTCATAGAGTTGGTTATGACCTTTAAAGCCCTACATGGCACTGGACCAGAGTACCTCCGGAACCGCCTGCTACCGCACAAATCCCAGCGACCGATAAGGTCCCACAGAGTTGGCCTTCTCTGGGTCCCGTCGACTAAACAATGTTGTTTGGTGGGCCCCAGGGGAAGAGCCTTCTCTGTGGTGACCCCCGCCCTCTGGAATCAACTCCCCCCTGGAGATTAGAACTGCCCCCACCCTCCTTGTCTTTTGTAAATTACTCAAGACCCAACTATATCGCCAGACATGGGGGAACTGAGACACCTCCCCCAGGCTTTTATATTTTATGTTTGGTATGTATGTGTTGTTTGATTTTAAATGATGGGGTTTTATATGTTTTTTCTCTTTTAATATTAGATTTGTTCCACTGTAACATTGTTTTTATTATTGTTGTGAGCCGCCCTGAGTCTTCAGAGAGGGGCGGCAAACAAATCTAATAAATCATCATCATCATTATTATTATTATTATTATTATTATTATTATTATTATTATAGAAGTAACAAGATGAAATCAGTGGAGATAAGCAGTATAATACTCAGTTCTGTACTGTGTCTAATCTAGCACTACCAATTTGGGATTCTCCAGCTGCGGTAGATTACAATTCCCATCACAATGGAATTTCTTGATGAAATTCCTAATTGAAGTGGGGATGGAGGTATTGTAGTTAGCCAATTCATTTGATCCAGGAAAGAGCAAAAATTCAAAAAACAAATAGTAAATGTATTTTTAAAAGCTATATGAAAAGTCAGCCTTAAAAAATAATAATAATTGTGAATGTAATGTATTTTCACTCTTTTGTAAAGCAGATTAAAAATAAAATTTGGTAAATCATTGATTTAAGATGCAAGAACATGAAAAATGCAACTACTTTAAAAGCCTCAAAAGAACATATGAATCTACATATAGACACACATACATATGTGTGTGTGTTTGTGTGTAAATGTATATTAAGTATATATGTAGATTGTTGTGAGTCCGGTTTTTCCTATATAATATTTTGAGTGTCTTTGCAATGTTTTGGTATTCAAAGCAGCACGAAGCCAATAACTTCAGCCTAATGATGGCAAATGTGATTTCACTGAAAAGTTGCAAAGACACTCAAAATATTACACGAACTCACTACAATCTATATACATATGCCCGTGAAAATCTATGAAAACAAATATATATATATATATAGATTTACAGTATATATATAAAATATATCTATAGTACTCTCCTTTGTGTGTGTGTGTGTGTAAATTGTAAATAATATACCGTATTTCTCAGAGTATAAGATGCACTGGTGTATAAGATGAGGGCAGTACCTCATTAATATGGTAATCTAAACTCAGTCCCTACCAATAAGACTTGAGAACTACAGATGTTTGACTCTCCTTCCAGTGCATCGAGAAGACTGTTCAGGTAGGTACAACGGCTCTTCTCTATTTAAAAGAAGATACAATAGCAATGGGCCTCTTCAGATCAAGCATTTATTTTTAAAAGCTGCTTCATTTTGTTAAGTTGTCTAGAATAATAATAAAGCAGTCTTTAAAAAATAAGTCTAATAATTTGAACATTCTGTAGACATTTAATTATTGACTTCCTTCCTTGCAGTTTCAGCTGTCCAATATTGCCAGCAGTCCACCTCACAGCAATTAGACTCCTTGCAGCTAATTTCACTTTCAGTTCTAAAACATTTGCCTGTGCTGAATCAGTTGTGTGTTGGGAGGTTGATACTCAATTGCTTATGCTAATCAGGCTCTGCACTGTTTGCTGAAAGGAGGTAAATTGCTTGGAAGCAGAGACCAAAGGGAGGGGGTGTCGGGGTGGGGCTACATTTGGTGCATAAGACACACCCACGTTTTCACACTGTTTTGAAGGGGTTAAAAGATGCACCTTATACTCTGAAAACTATGATAATAATATATGATAATATAAGATTATAAGATAAAGTAACATGATATAATATAATATAATATAATATAATATAATATAATATAATATAATATAATATAATATAATATAATATAATATAATATAATATAATATAATATAATATAATAATATAATATAATATAATATAATATAATATATTAGATGGCAGCACAGATTCTGAATTCCCTGTCTCTTTGCTGCCATCTATCTGCCATCTCGATTTCACACACACATGCAGCAGTAAACAGAGTACAGTACTGAAATTATTTCCCAGCATTTAATTTCATTCACATAAATATTTGTCATATTATGCCTTATTTCACGAAGCAGGGCTTCATGAAACGTGGGTTACT